>NC_057863.1:357559110-357870210 GCF_019393635.1 Dromiciops gliroides | reverse complement strand
GTTGTATAACTTGGCTGATTTGGTCACTGCATGGGATGATTTTGTTTAACTGCCACAGTGAAGAGTACTATCTGGAGAGAGGTGAAGCTTTCTTTTTTCCCCCTAAAACGACTTTCATAAAGAGAAAAGGTACCAATACAACATGGAATTCTAGAGATGAATCCTGTGATCTTCCTTTGGTTGCTGGTCATCAGGAGGGTGATGACTTGACTTGCAAGTGAATTGGATTTAAGGGAGGCAGAGCTGTGTAAAGTCACCAGCCCCACTCTCTCCCCTGGAGTCATCTGAATCCAATGCAAAGGTGAAAGTCAAGACAACTGGCAATGGCCCCTCCTCCTATAGTATGGGCAGGAGGGAGAGAGAAGTTATAAGAAGGGTGTCTTTACAAAATAAAGTAAGCTTTACCTGTGTTTGATGGATGGTGACTGTGTAGATGCTATAGATCAGTGCAGAGAATCTGTGGTTAAAAACAAATAGGCAGCACAGTACCTTTGATGACTATAAAAACAACAGTATCTAGGGCAGCCAGGTGGTGCAGTGGATAAAGCACCAGCCCTGGAGTCAGGAGGACCTGAGTTCAAATCCGACCTCAGACACTTGACACTAGCTGTGTGACCTTGGACAAGTCACTTAACCCCAACTGCCTCACCTCACCAAAAAAGGGAAAAAAACCAAAAACCAAAACCCCCTACAAAAAAACCCCAGTACTATCTAACAATTATTTATTAAGCACTTACTACCTCCAAAGCATTGTGATAGGTATAAGGATATGAAAGCAAAACAAAGAATAATTCTTGTCCTTAAGCTTACATTCCACTAGGAGTGGGGGTGGGGGTAAGGGAAAGCAACAAGGGAACTGGATGATAGAACATGTAACTCTCTAAACCTATCCTTCCATCTTCACTGCCTCATTCCTAATGAACATATTCTCCAGTAACTCTCTCCTTTCTTACTCTCCCAGTTCATTACTCCTCTTCTGGTCTTACTTTCTTCCATTCATAGTCTTGACTTTAGACTTGTTACAGGGCTTGCCTATCCATGCCCAGATCTCCTAACATTGAGGTACCCGGCTTTCCTGTATTCCCTTACTAAAATGGGTGGGTGTAGCTTTTGGGGGGTGGGAGGGTGGGGGAGGCAATGAGGATTAAGTGACTCGCCCAGGGTCACACAGTTAGTAAGCATCAAGTGTCTGAGGCTGGATTTGAACTCAGGTCCTTCTGAATGCAAGTCTGGTGGTTTATCCACTGTGCCACCTAGCTGCCCTGGGGTGTAGCCTCTTTTGAGGGGAACAGGCTGCATCTTTAAAACTCGCTTGACTGGGATAGTTTCTCTTTTTTCTGCTGTGTCCAGAGAGTGACAATCACAATTACCATGGGGGTGCCATGAACTCAACTTCTGTCCCCCCCTCCCCTATCCCACTCCCCAGCTTTATCTCCTTCTCTGAGAAATGTGCCTGGAGGTGTTCTCTTCCATTTCCATTGTCCTCACATGCAGGTGCATGCAGTGTGGCCACAGGAGTTTGAGCCTTTGTGACTCTGGAGTTGGGATTACAGGCAGAATGCTGAAGCCAGCCTGGCAGGGAAATCCTGAGAAACCAAGGTGCTTGCGACTTGATCCTGAGGAGGGTTTTGGACTTGGAATTTGGGACTATACTCTATAGGTACTGGGACTGCTAGGTGGCCTAGTGGATAGAGTGCTGGGCCTGGAATCTGGAAACCCTGAATTCAAATCCAGCCCTAGACACTTCCTAGCAGTGTGACCCTGGACAGGTCACTTCACCCTGTTTGCCTCAGTTTCCTCATCTGTAAAATGAGCTGGAGAAGGAAATGGCAAACCACTCTGCTACCTTTGTCGAGAAAATCCCAAACAGGGTGATGAAGAGTGGGACATGACTGAACAACGACCACAATCTATATAGGAAGTGAACTGAGCTGCTTGTGTGTGTAGTAGTTATATTTTTGGAAGTAAATGCTCTTTTGTAAAAGCTAATCTGACTGAGCAGTTAAACAGTACTGTACTGGGCTGAAGGGTACACCCACTACACTTGAGGGCTCCAGTGAGCTCTGGAGCTGATGGCAAAGAGCCAAGATACACATCCCAACTCCCTTAGAGTATGGGAGAATCCTGGGGGAGGGCGTGAAATGTTACATACCTGAATCTTCTCGTGCTGGGTGTGGGGGGGGGGCTTGTTTGGGATAAAATTGGGTCTTTCCCTTTTGAGGGGATCCCTGGAGAGATGCTCTGCCTGGGATTTTAAAAATTTTACATAGCCTAGACTGCAAAATACTAAAAAAAAATTTTTTTTTAAAGCTTTTTATTAGGCTATAAATGTCCATTGCTTTTTTTCCCAGTGTATGTTCCCTTACAAGTCAGTTTCATTGGTGTAATTTTATAAACTTTTGATTTGTTGATTGCTTGACTATAAATATTGATATTTTTATATTATTGAATTCCGATAAATATTGTTATACTGATACCTTTAGTATCCCTGAGTACTGATATTCAGTTGGATGTGAGAAATCTGGAATCAGTAGTTTGCAGCTGCCCAGGTGAAATGTTCATATTGTCCTTTTTGCATGTAAACTGACCTAGACTGCTTTCCTTTGGTGAAAGCAAAATGCTGTACAGCTTCCTAGGGTGAGAAGTCTGTGCTTAAGCACAAGGAAGCTGACATACTTCTTTAAATGAGCCTTCTCTAACTTCTCTTGTCCTAATGAGGGAGGTTACAATTCCATCTGGTTTTCCCTAGCAGGGAATTTTAGGTGTCTTTTGGAATAAGGATCCTGAGGAAATTGTGTGGACCTTTATGGGGATGGCCTATGATACAGAGGGGACCCCCTAGAGAATTCTGGTGTACTCTGCCCAGAAAGGGATGCTTTTTGTCCATCCCCCAGATGGATTGCCTTACACTCTGAAGGAATTATTGGTAGTTTCCACCCAATACAGTTTTCTCATATGAGAAAGTTGTGACCCTGAGTTGACCGCATGACCCAGATCCCTATGGGAAAAAAAAAACTCCATTTGGTTTGGAAAGCTCAGTGTGAACCAGGTTTCCATCTGAGACGGAATTATCTTTGCCCATCTCTGTTTCTTTTGCTTGTGGGTTAAAACATGCCCCATAGGGCTAAGATTAAGGAAGCAGAAATATTTGGCAAACTCTGTGTAATGTTCCTTGTTTGGTAGGATCTGAAAAGCTATGTATTTACGGATAATTGTGATTTTTATCTGTACATGTAGTGATTGTATAGGATCACGCAACACTGGCTATTTTAAGACCTTACTGTATTTCACTGGGAAAGCAAGTGAATGCACACTGTTTATGCCTCTCCAGGGACCACAGAGAGCTATTCTGAATTTGGGACAAGGACTGCGTGTTTTTTTTTTTAAATGCAGCCCCACTATTTTGCTGGGGATGGCAAATTTCAAACAGTGAGATGTGTAAAGGGACTTGCCTGTTCATGCCCAGATCTCCAACATGGAGGTACCCTGTTTTCTTGAATTCCCCTGCCACATGGATGGGTATAGACTCCTTTGCTTGGCCACAGCTGAAACAGGCTGTGTTGTTAAAGCTGGCCAGGCTGGGACAGTTGTCTTTCTCATTCCTGTTTTGTCTGGAGGGTGAAGGCACCATGAACTGAACCCTGGTTGGGTGGGGGGAGGGTTATTCCCCTACCCCTTTTGCCCCTTCTCTGAGGAATGGTCCTGGCAGAGTTTGTTTCTGTTCTGTTTCTATCCTTTTAGGTTTTAGGGCCTGGGTCGGGGGAGGCTTGAGCCATGGTGAAGACTTTGGAGCTATGTCTGCAGGCAAGGATGGTGCAGCCTGCCCAGCCTGGCAGGGGAGCCCAGAGCAGTCAGGATGCCTGGACGCAAGCTCGAGGGAGACTTAGAACTTGGACTGTGACCCATAGGAACTGCGCTAAGCTGTTTGTATATTTGTTACTAAGGAAATATTCCTTTGTTACAGCTAATCTGACCATAAGAGGTTAAATGGAAATGGAGCAAAGGGGACTCCTCCCTACACTTGAGAAAACACCATTTTGGGGGGCTGGAGCCAATGACAAAGATCCTCCCAATCTCCTTAAGGAGACTGAAGAATCCTAGGGGAGGGAGAAGATATAACACACCAGGTCTTCAGACAGTATAGGACCCTTCTACTTTATAACTCTACACTATGTTTAAATCTCTGATCTCTTGCTTGGGCAGCTAGATTGTTCAGTGGGTAGTGCTGGGCCTGGACTCATCTTCCTGAGTTCAAATCGGGTCTTAGACATTTACTAACTATGTGACACTGGATAAGTCACTTAACCTTGTTTACCTTAGTTCTTCATCTATAAAATGAACTGGAGAAGGAAATGGCAAATGACTCCAGTATCTTTGCCAAGAAAACCTCAAATGGGGTCATGAAGAGTCTGAAATGACTCAACAACAACAACAAAATCTCTTGTTCCCTATGGCTCATGACTTGCCAAATACCAGCCCTGGGTTACCCCCACCATTGGCCTGCTCTGTTCCTATGCCTCTGTTTGGTTTTTAAAGCCTTTTATAACCTGGTCCCCCCACCTGCTGGCTTCCCTGCTTTCCCTTAAGGCTCAACTAAAATTTTATCTTCAGCAAGAAACTTTTCCCAGTCCACCTAAATGTTAGTGCCTTCCCTCAAACTTATCATATATGTTTATACATATATGATATACACACACACACATACACATGTGTCCATATCTATGCACATCTTGTTTGTGTGCAGATATTTTTATGTTGTCTCTTCCATTAGACTGGCAGTTCCTAGAAAGTGGAAACTGTCTTTTTATTACCCTTTTATCACCGGTGCTTAGCATACTGGTTGGCACATAGTAGGTGCTTAATAAATGCTTGCAATCAGGGAAAAATGGAGATTGTGGTCCAGCGGTGAGTGCCTAGTTGAAGTTAGATATATAAAAGATTTATAGTGGTTGAGATGGCATAATTGTGTAACACTATAAATCTTTTATATATCTAAGTTCAACTAGGCACTCACCGCTGGACCGCAATCTCTTTGTTCTTCCCTGATTGACTCCTGACAGTGGCTGTTCCAACAGTCTTCGTCCCTCATATCCACTACTACCACTCCTCCTCTTCCTTCTCTTAGCAGAAGACTTCATCTCCTCTTTTGTTAAGAAAATTGAGGGGGAGGGGCCATGGGAATCAAGATGGTGGAAAGGAAACATTTTTGTCAGGTTCTCCCAACATCCCTGTTGTACAACAACTTGGAAAAGGTACCAGACTGAATTCTCAATAGGAAAGCCAAGAAAAAGTCACAGTGAGTCATTTTTTCCAGCCTAGGACATTTTAGTACAGATAGAGAGGTGTGTAGATACTGAGGAGTTGGCTGGTCAGGAGCATAGCCTGACAGTAGGTAGCATTCTGGTGCCCTGGGCCAAAAAGAGAGCAAAAACACAGAACAAGGGCAGCTAGGTGGCACAGTGAATTCAGGAGAACAGGAGTTCAAATGCAGCCTCAGACACTTGACATTTACTAGCTGTGTGACCCTGGGCAAGTCACTTAACCCTCATTTCACTGCAAACAAAAACAAAAACAAAAACAAAAACATAGCACAACATCAAGAAGCACTGAGGCAGAAAGAAAGCCCTAAGGACCCCTGAACTAGCCCTAGGAGCAGGAATGAGTACAATCTGGTAGTTCTATTGTCCATTACCCAGTTCTAGGTCACAGATCCAGGGTGGAGAGGAATGTGACTGAGCAAAGGAGCCTAGCTGAGTACTGAGCACAAAACAAATTCTAGAAATTTAGTAGTGAAGTGGCTAAGGAACAGCAGTGACTCAGTTGACTACTAAAGTCCAGGGATAAGCCTGCAGTGGAATAACCACAGCAGGAGACCAAGACAAAAGGGGAGCTAGAAGTTTAGTCACAATGAACCTATAGAACCTCCAGGCTGGTTAATAGTGACTGAATCCAGCAACAGTCTACTGCTGGTTGACACTCAACCACATACAAGCCAACAGACTCAAACTTGGGTCAAGAATTTGCAGGTCTCAGAACAGGAAGGCAGTGAACAGAACTTTTCTTGGATCATGCCACTTTAAAAACACTGAAAACTTGCAAGCCCCCAGATTGAGTTGTGAAAGCAGTAGACACCTTCTCTCTGTCCCTAAAGTGAACAAAGCCCCCAAACTAACACAAAATCCAAAATAAAGTAGACTTGAAGGAGGAAACAAACAAAAAGAACCCAAACATAAGGAGCTACTACAGTGATAGAGAAGCTCAAGACTCAGACAGAAGAGAATGAATTGAAAACATCTACAAGTAAAGCCTCAAAGAGAAATGCAGATTGGACAGGAGCCCAAAAAGAATTCCTAGACATTTTAAAGAGAGTTTTAAAAAAAGAACAAAAAAAAATTAAAAACCAGATTAAGAGTGACAGAGGGAAAAATGGGTGCACAGGGGTGGGGGTGGGGAGTGGGGATGAGAGATAAGCAAGCAAATTATGAAAAAAGACTTAGCTTAGTAAAATAGTTTCAAAACCTCACTGAAGGAAATAACTCCTTGAAAATTAAATGGACTAAATGGAAGCTAATAATTCTATAAAATATCAAGGAATAATAGAACAAAGTTAAATGACTTGAAAAGTAGATGAAAATGTGAAGTATATCTTAGGAAAAAAAAACAGCTGACCTGGAAAATAGATTGGGGAGAGGTAATTTTAGAATCTTTAGACTACTTGAAAGCCATGAACAAAAAAAGTGTGGATATCATATGTCAAGAAATTATAAAGGAAAACTGTTCAAATATCTTAGAACCAGGGGATAAAACAGACTCAAAGAGAGGACTAGGTGAAAAAAAGAGGAGGATAAGTATAAGAGAATAAGATGGAAGGAAGTATCCAGCAATTATAATCGTGAATGTGACAATGAGGCAACATATGCAAATTTATGGGGTGCAGCCAAAATAGTATTTAGGGGAAAATATATATCTCTAAATGTTTACATCAATAAAAGTTAGAGCAAATCAATGAATCAGGCATGCAACTAAAAAACAACACACAGAAAACCAAACCAAACCAAAAAACCAAAAAACTTCTGATTAAACACTGAAATAGGAATTCTAAAAATCAGAGAGATTAATAAAATGGAAAATTTTTAAAAATTAACTAACAAATAAACAAGGAGCTGGTTTTTTAAAAAGCAAAATAAAATAGATAAGCCATTAGCTAATTCGATTTTAAAAAGAAAGAAGAAAATCAAATTACCAGCTTCAAAAGTACAAAAGGTGAATTTGTAGCCAATGAAGAAGATATAAAAACAATTATTTGCTATTTTGCCCAAATATATGCCAAAAAATTGACAATCTAAATGAAATGGATGAATATTTAGAAAAATATAAATTGTACAGATTAACAAAAGGGGGACTTAAATGTCCCTGTTTTAGATAAAAGAAACTGAACTATGTATAAATGAACTCACCAAGGGGGGAAAAAGAGAAAAAGATGGTTTTACAAGAAAATTCTAGTAAACATTTAAAGAACAATTATTTCCAATACTGTTTGAAAAGAGGTTAAAGGAAGATCCCACCCAATTCTTTCTATGACACAAATATGGCCTTTATACCTAAACCAGGGAGAATCAAAATAGAAAAATTGTAGACCGATTTTTTTAATGAATATTGATGTAAAAATTTTAATAAAATATTAGTAAGGAGGCTATAGTAATATATCACAAAGATCATACACCATATCCAGACTAGATTTATACTAGGAATGCATTACTGGTTTAATATTAGCTAAACTATAAGCATAATTGACCACATTAATAATAAAAACAACAAAAACCATATTATTTCAATAGGTGCAGAGAAAGCTTTTGACAAAATACAATATCCATTCTTGTTTAAAAAGAAAATAACAACACTAGAAAGCATAGGAATGAATAGAGCTTTTCATAAAATGTTAAGTAGTATCTATCTAAAATCAAGAGCAAGCATTAAACTTAATGGAGATAAACTAGAAGCCTTTCCAATAAAATAAGGATAGAAGCAAGGATGCCCATTATCACCATTAGTATTTAGTATTGTACTAGAAGTATCAGCTATAGAAATAAGACAAGAAAAAGAAATTGATGGAATAAGTATAGATAAAGAAAAAACTATCACTTTTTACGGTGATATGATGGTTTACTTAGAACTGGGCTTCTTAAACTTTTCCCACTTGTGACCCCTTTTTGCCTGAGAAGTTTTTACAAGATCCCAAGTATAAAGGTATATAAAATTGGCATACATAACCTTTTACTGTTGCCAAATTTTCTGCGACCCCCACATTCAATTACTCGATTCCATATGGGGTCGCAACCCACAGTTTAAGAAACTAGGACTTAGAGAACCCTAAAGAGCCAACTGAAAAACCTAATTGAAACAATGAACAACTTCAGCAAAGTTGCAGGATATAAAATAAATCCACACTAAACATCTGCTTTTCTTCATATTATCAACAAAATCCAGCTGGAAGAGATAGAAAAATACACACACATATATTTGTGTATATATGTATGTGTCAAGATAATGGAATGTGATAGATGAGATTTAGCAGATACTCAGGGGCCTACCTGGAAACTGGTTTAAACTGATTGAATTGGATAAGGTGACTGACTGCTGACTAGATTACTGGCTTAATTCCAGTTTACTAGATTGTAAACCCACCTGGCTGGTACTTACGGGTACTTAAGAAAGTAATTGTTCTCAGAAACTAAAAACTTTGAACTTTACATAGAGACCACCTTCGGGTCCAGTAAACCAATGACTTTGAATGACACTAGCCAATCAGCTTGAAGAACCTCCCATTTCTGGGAGGGGAACATGAAGCAGGAAGCAGACACTGGGGAGAGAGTTCTTCCCTTTTTGCTGCAAGAGATTGGTGTGGTGGCAGAGGACTTCAGAAGTGGGAGCTTAGGAAGGTTAGGATTGCCAGGTTATAGGAAATCTGTTCTCAATCTTTCTCTTTCTTTTACTGTCTTTCAATAAACCCTTAAAAAACCTAAACTCGTTTATCAGTGATTTTAGTCAGTTTCCCCCCAAAACTGGGGGGACAGATTAGAACCCACATTTAGAATTTTAAATTACACATATATTATAACTATATAGCAAATGTGCTCTGGTTCATCTTATTAGCCAATATGATAATATGTTTGTATATGTATATATGTATATGTTTCATATAAAGTATATATACTATATATTACATATGACATATTTATTTTTCTTTCATTAGTATATAATCTTTGTGAGTTGCAATTTAAAAAATTCTTTATGCTTGTATTCCCAGCCCCTAGCACAGTTTCTGACACATAGAAGGCTTATAATAAATACTTATTGACTAATTGATTTATGAATAGAATTGAATTAATGGAGAGAAAATCAAATCATCTTTTAATAGGCTAAATTCTCCAGTTGCAAAATAGATTAATAAACAAACCCCAGTAATTTGTCACTTGCATAAAACATTTCTACAGCAATAGTAATTCATACAAATTCAAAGTAAAGGGTTGAAATAAAATCTATTATGCTTCAGGTGAATCTAAAAAAGTAGAAGTTGCAATTAAGGTTTTGGATAAGGCAAGACAAACATATCATTAAGAAAGATAAACAAGGGGCAGTTAGATGGTGAAGTGGTTAAAGCACCGGCCCTGGATTCAGGAGTACCTGAGTTCAAATCCAGCCTCAGACACTTGACACTTACTAGCTGTGTGACCCTGGGCAAGTCACTTAACCCCCGTTGCCCTGCCAAAAACAAACAAAACAACAACAAAAAGAAAGATAAACAAAAAAACTATAGTCTGATTAAGATATATAAATAAATAATGTTAATATTAAATTTATATGAACCAGATGATATAGAAGTAAGGTATCCTTTTCTTTTTAAAACTTTTTCTTTAGCAATTGGGTTCTTAAAAAAAAAAAGCTGACCAAGCTGAAATACCTATAGAGAAAAATCATTAACATTCTTCTGTCAGACCTTGATTAATCCAATAGGAAAAAAAATACAAACAAAATGTTAGAAAAACTAGGTTTGATAGATCTGTGGAGACATCTGAATGAGAATAATAGAGAGTATAAGTATTTTAATTGATTAAATTAAATTAAATTAAAGCTGATTTTCTCTCCTTCCCACCTTCCCTTGCCCATCTTTTTTTTTTTTGCTCTTTATTTTATTTTCCAGTTACATGTAAGAGTACTTTTCAACATTCATTTTCATAAGATTTAGAGTTCCAAATTTTTCTCCCTCCCTCCCTCTCTTTCCTCCCCCCTCCACAAGATTGCAACCAGGTTATATATGTATAATCCACAAATGTTCTTTTTATCAGTTCTTTCTATGTGGGTGCATAGTAAGCTTCCTCATTAGTTCCTTGGGATTGTCTTGGATCATTGCATTGCTGAGAGTAGTTAAGCCATTCACAATTGCTCATTGAACAATACTGCTGTCACTATGAACAATGTCCTCCCAGCTCTGCTCACTTCACTATACATCGATGTTCATTAGTCTTTCCAGGTTTTTCTGGGATCATCCCGTTTGTCATTTACTATAGCACAAGACCATTCCACTACAATCATATAGCACAGCTTTTTCCATCATTCCTCAATTGATGGACATTCCCTTGATTCTCAATTCTTAACCTCCACCAAGAGTTGCTATAAATATTTCTTGTACAATTTTTCCCACTTTTCTCTTTTTCATGATTACTATTGTAAACTGTTTCCCTTCCATCCTATTCCCTTCCCCATGATATTTATTCTATTATCCATCTTCTTTCATCCTATCACTTTTTTTTTTTTTTTTTTTTTTTTTAGTGAGGCAATTGGGGTTAAGTGACTTGCCCAGGGTCACACAGCTAGTAAGTGTTAAGGGTCTGAGGCCAGATTTGAACTCAGGTACTCCTGACTCCAGGGCTGGTGCTCTATCCACTGCGCCACCTAGCTGTCCCCATCTTATCACTCTTCAAAAGGAATTTGCTTCTGTCTGTCCCCTCCCCCACTCTGCCCTTCCTTCTTTTGCCCTTCTCTCTTTATCCCCTTCCCCTCCCATTTTCCTGCAGGGTTAAAGATATTACTCCACTCAGTTGAGTGTGTACATTATTCCCTCCTTGAGCCAATTCTAATGAGATTGAAGTCTTTGAGCCAATTCTGATGACTGCTAGGGTCATTTACTGCCCAGATTAAACAGATTACTCCACCCAGTTGAGTGTGTGTGTGTTAGGTCCTCCTTGAGGCAGCTCTGATGAGTTTAAGGCCTTTGAGCCTTTTCTGATAAGTGTAAAATTAATTTACTGCCCTGCTCCTCTCCCATCTCTTCCCCCACTCCCTAAGCCTTTTCCTGTTTCTTTCATGTAGGATTTTACCTCTGCCCTTCCCCCTCCCCCAGTGCATTCCCTTCACCCCTCAATTTAACCCTAAAGATGTCATCACCTAGCTAGGTGACACAGTGGACAAAGCATCACCCCTGGACCCAGGGGTATCCCAGCTAAAACCCAGCCTCAGACAGAAGACAGTCACCTGCTGTACGACCCCAGATATGTCCTCTAGCTCCAATTTTTTATGGTTCTCTAGGGTCTTGTATTTGAAAGTCAAATTTGCCATTCAGTTCAGGTCTTTTCATCACAAATATCTGAAGGTCTTCTTTTTCATTAAAGTCCCATTTTTTCCTCTGAAGGATTATGATGAGTTTTGCTGGGTAGGTGATTCTTGGTTGTAATCCCATTTCCTTTGCCCTCTGGAATATCATATTCCATGCCCTCTGGTCCTTTAATGTAGAAGCTGCTAGATCTTGTGCTAACATGACTGGGGCTCCACAGTACTTGAATTCTTTCTTTTTGGCAACTTGCAATATTTTCTCCTTGACCTGAGAGCTCTGGAATTTGGCTGTAATATTCCTAGGAGTTTTCTTTTGGGGATCTCTTTCTGAAGGTGATTGGTAGATTCTTTCAATTTCTATTTTACCTTCTTCTTCTAGAATTTCAGGACAATTTTCCCTGAGAATATCTTGGAAGATGGTGTCTAAGCTTGATCATGGTTTTCAGGTAGACCAATAATTTTCAAATGATCTCTCCTGGACCTATTTTCCAGGTCAGCAGTTTTTCCCAGAAGACACTTCACATTGCCCTCTATTTTTTTATTCATTTGGATTTGCTTTATTGTGTCTTGGTTTCTCATAAAGTCACTGGCTTCCATTTGTTCAATCCTCATTCTTAGGCAGTTATTTTCATCAGAGAGCTTTTGTACCGCCTTTTCCATTTGGCCCATTTGGCTTTTCAAACTGTTGACTTTTTTCTCATGTCTTTCCTGCATCACCCTCATTTCTCTTTCCATTTTTTCCTCTACCTCTCTAACTTTATCTTCAAAGTCCTTTTTGAGCACCTCTATGGCCTAAGACCAATTCATATTTTTCTTGGAAGCTTCAGATATAGGGGCCCTGATGTTGACATCTTCCTCTGAGGGTTCCCCTTGGTCTTCCTTGTTGCTGAAGAAACTTTCTATGGTCCTCATCTTTCTCTGTCTGCTCATCTTGCCTTTCTTTTATTTGACTTTTAGCTCCTTAAAGCAGGGCACTGTTTCCAGGCTGCAGTATCCCAAGCATAAGAAGTCCCAGGTGGTATGATTTAAGGAGAATCAGGTTCTTCACTCACCCGGCCTGTTTCCTGGTCCTTAGATGACCCCAGACCAACGTGCTTATCAACCAGCTTTCTGTTTTGTGGTTGTTAGCTCCGAGGAGCCTGTGCCCCTCCCCCACCTGGGTCACTGCTACTCAAGCCTACCTCCTGGTTCTCAGCAGGGGTGTAAAATCCAAGTTCTGTCTTAGCACCAGCACAGACCCCTCTAGTCTCCCCCCTGCCCAGGGCTCAGCCCACTCACCAGACTGTGAGCTTAGTTCCAGACAACACTGGCGATTCAGCTGATTCAGAGGTTCTGGGGGTCTGCTTCTCTGGTGAGGCCTTCCTGGGACTGGAACTGTGTCAGGGTGACTGTGGGGTTGGGCTCAACTCCTGTATTAGCACAGCAGCTCCCTCCTTCTGACCTTCCAAGCCGTTCTTGATTAGAAGATGATTTCAGCACATCCTTCTGTGAGTTTTGCTGCTCTGGGCATTTTCCTATGGTGTTATTTGGACTTTTCTTGGAGCGATCGTGTCATGAGTTCGGGAGCTCACTGCCTTTCCTCTGCCATTCTCTTGCCCCTCTTGAGAAAGAAAAAAGAATAAAACATTTGCAACAAATATACCTAGTGCAGCAAAACAAATTCCCGCATTGATCATAGCAAAAAAAAAATTTGATATCTTATTCAGCATATTGAATCTATCACCTTTCTGTCAGGTGGTAGAGCATTCTTTATCACTGGGTTTCAGGAATCATAGTTTATTGTTGTGTTGATCCAAATCCTTAAGTCTTTCAACATTGCTTATTTTTTACAATGTTGTTTTTGTGTACATTTTGCTCAGTACTTTGTATCAGTTCATACAATCTTCTCAGCTTTCTCTGAAATCATCCCTTTCCTCATTTCTAATAACAGAGTTGTATTCCATTATATTCCTATACAATATTTTATTTAGCCATTTCCCAATTGATGAGGACCTCCTTGGTTTCCAATTCTTTATTGCTACAAAAAGAGTGGCTATAAATATTTTTGTACATATGGATTCTTTTCCTCTCTCTTTGATCTCTTTTGGGCATAGGCTTAATGATATTGGCTGGGTCAAAGGGTAAGCATAATTTAGTAATTTTTTGGACATAGTTTGAAATTGCTTTCCAGGATGAGTAGACCAGCTCTACCAATGGTATATTAATCTTCCAATCATACAGTAGTCACCAAATTTGCTGTTTTCCTTTTTTGGGTCAACTTTGCCAATCTGATAGATGTAAGGTGGAAATGAAGATTTCCCTGGATTTCTTCCTCTAAAAACTATGATTCATATCCTTTGACCATTTACCAGTTGGAAAATGGATCTTAGAAAATATAAATATTTCTTAGGCTCCCAAAGGACTTACACAAAAAATGATCATACCTCAGGTTACAATGAACTGGTAAAGAAAATAAGTCCAAAATCTTAAACATATTAATTACTGACCTATTTATTGGAGTCCATTCCTGGAATTTACAATGGACTTTCAGAAGCATCAGATAAGTTAAATCAATGCTGAAAGTAGTAAGTCCTTTTACCTGTTAAATTTAAGGAACAGTTACATGGTTTAAAGCCCAAGAGACTTCAGAGGCAGTATATGGGGCACTAAGGAAAAGTATTAGGGCAGCATCTACTCTCTCCCCTAAATTAGGTCAACAGCTAATACTTCCAACCTAGGACAGCTTACTCACCCAATTACTACCTTCCCAATGCTGCAGCAGACACTGTCACCTCCAAAGCAGTAAGAGGAAAGGTAAGCAAAGGATGCAACCAAGGGTATCACTACAGAACTTTTGGAGTGGTGGTCTTTAGTCCATAGCAGGAGGATACAATCCATAACAGTTTTGTTTTGTGAGAAGCTGCACCCAGCAGGACTTGTCCTATTGTAACACCAATCTCTCTAGATGGGTGTCATTGTTCCATCCCATGCATCAGGCCAATTCAGGGAAGGTGAAGGCTATGTATTTTATAGGGGTCCACTTAGGCACATCTGATTGGTTTTCCTCTTCCAGGGTTACAAGTAGGGAGTCATCAAATTAGCTAGGAAGATGGAAATTACTAGCCTAGAAAATTCTAGACATAGAAGTTTCTAAATATTGGGGGAATGCTGTCCAAAAAGGACAGGGCAGAAATGAAGGGATAAAGGGGTATCAACTGGGAAGAGATAGTATATGTAGGGAAGTGACAGCCTATATCAGGGGTTAGCAAACTTCTTCTGTAAAGGGCCAAGGAGTAAATATTTTGAGCTTTGTGGGCCAAGAGGCAAAATCAAGCATATGGGGCAGCTAGGTGGTGCAGTGGATAGAGCACTGGCTTTGGATTCAGAAGGACCTGAGTTCAAATCTGACATCAGACACTTGACACTTACTGGATGTGTGACCCTGGGCAAGTCACTTAACCCCCACTGCCCCACCAAAAAAAATCAAGCATATTACATAGTAACTTATAGATCAAGAGAAAAATTTCCATAAAGTTTTTATTGACAGTGTTCAAAATATAATAATATTATACAATTTTTTGGTAATATGGGTCTACTAATGAGAAGAATGGGATTCTTTGTGGGAGATAGCATTTTCCTTAATTGGGGGACAGCTCTTTATCTACCACATTGGCTGTCTCTTAAAGACATAGAGACACACAAAAAACCAAAAAATAAAACAAAAAGCCATAACCCTAAATTATGAATAGGTGAAAGATTAAATTATATGTACAATAAAAATTACATGAAAGAAAAATATAATAATGAGGCAACAGACCAAAATCTGAGCAGATAAAATAGTCTTTAGGAGAAAATTTATATCTATGATCATTTACACTGATAAAAGAGAAAAGGGGATTAATGAATTGAGTATATAATTTTTAAAAACTAGCAACTTAATAATTTCAAAATTAGTACAGAAAAGACTTGGAAAATTAAAGGCAAGAAAAATAGAACTGAAAAGAAATGAAAAGCCAAAAATCTGTTGTTTTGAAAAGACTAACGAAATTGACTAACTAAAGACTAAAAGACTAATTAAACCATTGACTAGGTTGATTTTTTAAAAAGAGAGAGCAAAAACAAATTAATAAAATTTAAAAAGAGAAAATTCATAATAATGAAAAGGAAGTAAAGAACTTCATCAGAATTTATTATGTCAAATTTTGTTGCATCAAAATTTAAAGCCAAAACAAAATGGGTTTATATCTACAATAAAAACACAAACAACCAAACTAACAAAACAGAAAATAATTCATCTAAACAACCCCTTCTCAGAAAGAGAAATTGAGTGAGTCATAATTAAACTCCCAAGGGAAAAAAGTACAGTTAAAAGTACAAAATCCAGATGGAGTCACAAGTAAATTCTATCAAACATTTAAACAATGAATATTCCCTATGCTTCATAAACTTTTCAAACATAAAAAAAATTCTGTATGTAACAAGTGCCCACAAGTTTCTCTCTTATTTACTTGAATTATTATTAAATTTCCCCTGAGAAGGGTAATAATAATGATGATTTGGAAAGAGAGAGAATGTCAAGTAACTCAGTTTCTGAAGATTGCCCCATCACTTCTCATCAGCAGTCTGACTTCTGTTGATTACCATTTTCTTTGCCCCAGAAATCTGGGAAAAGGGTGAGAAGCAAGGAGAGAAGACATAGAAAGACAACTTTGGTGTTAAGGCACATGGGGCTGGAGTTGTCTACTTCCATTTCCTTTGCCCTTCAAAGAGATTTCCCATCATCCATTTTTTTCAGGGGAGAGGGAATAGAGAGAAAGGGCAGCTGAACTAGACTCCTTGCCCTAAATGTGAGTGTGCAGCTACAACTTTTTAATTTTTCAGAAGCAAAATTGGCTGCTCAGAATGAGCAGTTTTTGAGAACCTTATTAATTGGTAAACCAGAGTCAGGGAGGCTTGCTCTTCATATTCTTTTCCAATCTCTGGTTTTCACTGCCCTAATCTAAGATCTGATGGAGGAAGGAATGAACTAATTTACCTCTGAGGTGCTTTCTTGCTCTAAACTTATGCTCTTATGACTTATGAGATCATTGATCATTGATCGAGAAGGAAAAGTCCAGATGCAGAATAAGGGGAGAACCAAAGATTTAAAACATTTCCCCCCTAATAATCCTGAGTCCTATTTCACCATCCTATAGTCTCGGTAGACAAAGGTTTTAACTTTTCCTCCAGTGCCATTTGACTAGCTATGAGCGCACTGGAGAGGTGGCACATGCCAGTCTCTGATGAAATCACTTGGTTGATGGTTTGAATATAGTGCCACCTGGTATACAAATAAAATATTACACTCCCTTGCTGGGTAATTAATAAAGTGATAACCTGCCTTTCCTGGGTTTAGGAAAGTCATAGAAACTCCTGTGGCTTTCCATTACTTTTGTAGTATGCTCCAAGTATCACATGAGTGCCCACAGGGTACACACATAACTTACACTTGTGTTATAAACATACTTTACCCAAATTTTTCAAGCATGGTCTTGATATCCAAACCAAGGAGAAATAAAGCAGAAAAAGAACTAGAGAATAAAATCACTAATCAACATTGATGAAAACATATTAAGTAAAACACCGGGGCAGATAGGTGGTGCAGTGAATAAAGCACCAGCCCTGGATTCAGAAGGACCTGAGTTCAAATCCAGCCTCAGACACTTGACACTTATTAGCTTTGAGAACCTGGGCAAGTCACTTAACCCTCATTGCCCCCCCCCAAAAGTAAAATACTGCCAAAGAATTTAAGAAATACATATCCCCAAAATTTATACAACCAAGTCCCTTTATTCCAGTAATGCAAATATGGTTCAACCTTAGGGAAACAACTAGCATAATAAATCATATTACTAACAAAACCGATATTACCTGTATCATATCAATAGATGTGTAGAAATAATTTGATAAAATATATTACTCAAAACCTAAAAAGCATTGGAATATTTAATATGATCAGGAGCATTTAGCTAAATCCAATACCTAACATTATTATTATTATTATTATTATTACAGGGCAATGAGGGTTAAGTGACTTGCCCAGGGTCACACAGCTAGTTAAGTGTCGAATCTGGATTTGAACTCAGGTCCTCCTGAATCCACTGCACCACCTAGCTGCTCCAGACCTAACATTATTTGTAAGTAACACTGAAAACCTTCCTGCTATGATCGAAGTGAAGCAAAAATGTGCACTGTTGGAATTATTTGACATAGTGCTAGGAATACTTGCTATAGCATGGCTCTAACAGTAAGACAAAGAAGCAAAAAAGAAATATACCACCTGTGAGAAGACCCCATGGGCTTCTGTGTGGGCAGACTACACTGGAACTGGGGTGGAAGGAGATGGAGGGAAACAAAGAAGAAACACAAGTTAAAAACTCTAGACAAGGGGGTAGCTAGGTGGTGCAGTGGATAAAGCACTGCCCCTGGATTCAGGAGGACCTGAGTTCAAATCCGACCTCGGATACTTGACACTTACTAGTTGTGTGACCTTGGGCAAGTCGCTTAACCCCCATAGCCCTGCCAAAAACAAACAAACCAAAAAACTCTAGACAAAGAGTCGAAATAATTGTTGGTTGTGGGGGAAGGAAATAAGCTTTTATATAGCACCTACTATGTGCCAGGCACTGTGCTAAGCATTATTATTATTATTTAATTTCATCCTCACAACAACCCTGCAAGGTAGGTAATATTATTATACCCATTTTATAATTGGGGAAATTGAGGCAAACAGAGGTTAAGTGACTTGACTGTGGTCACACAGCTAGTAAGTATATGAGGCTGGATTTGAACTCCAGTCTTCCTGACTCCAGGCCCAGAACTCTGTCCACTGTGCCACCAGCTGCCTATCAGGATACAAAATAAATCTGCAAAGCTCAAGTCAAGTCAGCAAGCATTTATTTAGCATCTACCATGTGCCAAGAGCTGTGTTAAGTGCTGGGGATACATAGAATGGGAAAACAAATAAACAAACAAAAACTCTGTTCCTAGCCCCAAGAAGCTCACGGTGTAAATGGGGAGGCAACACAAACAATTATGTACAAACAAGATATATATAGGATAAAGGAGAGGTAATCTCAGGAGGAGGGCCTCAGCATTAAGGATTGGGAAATGCTTCCTACAGAAGGTGGATTTTTTTTTTTTTGGCGGGGCAATGGGGGTTAAGTGACTTGCCCAGGGTCACACAGCTAGTAAGCGTCAAGTGTCTGAGGCCGGATTTGAATTCAGATACTCCTGAATCCAGGGCTGGTGCTTTATCCACTGCGCCACCTAGCTGCCCCCCCTTTTTTTTTTAATTAAAAAAAATTTTTTTTTTTCAGAAGGTGGATTTTTAAGCTGAGGCTTGAAGGAAGCCAGGAAAGCCACAAGGCAGACATGAGGAGCAAAAGAATTCCAAGTATGAGGGTCAGCCAATGAGACATTTCAGTATATAGGGGTAGGGTGTGTGTGTGGGGGATGCCTTATTTTTTCCACGTAGGTTACATTTATCCACATGGGTCTGTCTAGATGTGGCTCCCAGGGAGGCAAGAATAGTTATCTTGGGCAGCTAGGTGGCGCAGTGGATAGAGCACCGGCCCTGGATTCAGGAGGACCTGGGTTCAAATCCAACCTCAGAAACTTAACACTTACTAGCTGTGTGACCCTGGGCAAGTCACTTAACCCCAACTGCCCAGCCCCCCCCCCCCAAAAAAAAGAATAGTTATCTCCAGTCTCCTCTTCCCACCCTTCTCCTAGGGAGACTTTGATTCCTGCCAGGAAGGGAAGCAGGAGGTTGGGGCTAGGGGCTAGTTACTCTGTTCTATTCAGAGAAAGGGTGTACTAGGCAAGAGTCATATCTATGAGCTCCTTTAAATATTACTAGACTAGAGAAAACAACTTTTAGGTTTCCCAAAAAAGGTCCACCAAAAAGCTTTGGGGATTTTAGAAAATAGTACGTGGAATATGAGCCAACAGTGTGACCTTACCTCCAACAAAGGGAATGTGACCTTTTACTGTGTTAAGAAACACAGCGTCCAGAGCAAGGGAGACTCTACTCATCTCACGTTTGGAGTATGTCAGTTTGGGGCACCACAGCCAGAAGAAGGCAAGCAGGATAGTTAGAGGATAGTAAATCATGAGGCAGGTTAAAGGAACTAGGAAAGTTGCATCTGAAGAATAGAAAACTAGGGGTGGGAGGGTGAGGAGAACCAGAGTAATCAAAGTAACAGAACCTCTAGGTTGTACAAGAGTTAGAAGCCAAAATTATGCCTAAATGAGATTCCCCTCTCCACCATGCCTAACAAGCAGTCATCCAGCCTTTGCTTGAAGACCTTTGGCGGTGGATAAACCACTGCCTCCTAAGGCAACTTTTGGATTCCTCTAATCATTGGGAAGTTTTTCTTTGTGCCTAGTCTAAATCTGCCTGGATACAATTTCTTTCTTTCTTTTTTTTTTTTTTTTTTTTTAGTGAGGCAATTGGGGTTAAGTGACTTGCCCAGGGTCACACAGCTAGTAAGTGTTAAGTGTCTGAGGCTGGATTTGAACTCAGGTACTCCTGACTCCAGGGCCGGTGTTCTATCCACTGTGCCATCTAGCTGCCCCATACAATTTCTTTTTTAAAAATGATTTTATTTTTTCTCCAATCACATGTAAAAACAAATTTCAACATTTGTTGTTAAGTTTTGAGTTCCAGATCTATCCCCGCTTCTCTCCCCTCTCTCCTCCGTGAGATGATAAACAATCTGATGTAGGTTATATATGTGCAATCATGTGAAACACTTCCATTTTAGTGAAAGAAAAATAAAACAAAGAGAAATGAAGGAAGGAAGGAAAGAAAGAATAGTATGCTTTGATATGTGTTCAGACTCCAGTTCTTTCTCTGGAGGAGAAGAGTGTTTTTCAACATAAGCCCTTTGGGATTGTCTTGGATCAATGTATTTCTGAGAGACTAGCCAAGTCATTCACAGTTATTCATCTTACATTATTGCTGTTAATGGTTACTGTGTGCAATGGTCCTGCTCACTTCACTCAGTATCAGTTCAAATAACACTTTCTAGGTTTTTTTCTTTTCTGAAATCATCATGTTTATAATTTCTTAAGCACAATAATATTCATTAGCATAATTTGTTTAGCCATTCCTCCAATTGATGGGCATCCCCTCAATTTCCAATTCTTAATCATTACAAAAGAGCTGCTATAAATATTTTTGTACAAAGATTTCTCTCTCTCTCTTTCTGGGATACAGACATAGTGGTTGTACTGCTGGATCAAAGGGTATGCAGAGTTTGATAGTCCTTTGGCCACAGTTCTAAATTGCTCTCCAGAATGGTTGAATCAGTTCACAACTTCACCAACAGTATACCGGTTTTCCCACATCCCCTCCAACATTTATTATTTTCCTTTTCTGTCATATTAACCAAACTGGAAGATGTGAGGTACTTCAGAGTTGTTTTCATTTGCATTTCTCTAATCAATAGTGATTTTGAGCATTTTTTCAAGGGACTATAGATAGCTTTGATTTCTTCATCTGGCAACTTCCCATTCATATCCTTTGATCATTTATCAATTGAGGAATGAATTATATTCTTATAAATTTAACTCAATTCTCCATATATTTGAGAAATGAGGCCTTTATCAGAGATACTTGCTGTAAAAACCTTTTCCCCAGTTTTCTATTTTCCTTCTAATTTTGGTTACATTGATTTTGTTTGTGCAAAAACTTCTGCCTACAATTTCTACCATTGCTCCAGACATATTAATTATCTTCAAATGTTTGAAAGGCTGTTATAGAGGAAGGGGATTAGACTTATTTTGCGTGGTTCCAGTGGGCAGGGCTAGGAGTGATGGGTAGAACTGGAATGGATGGTCTCAGAAGGTAGATTTCCCTGGAATTCTTCAAGCATGGGCTAAATGACCACTTTTCAGGGATTTTATGGCAGGGATTCCTGTTTAGGCATAGGTGGGATTCTGTGGCCTTGTCTAACTGAGATTTTGAGTTTTTAAAAAAACACATTTTTAAAAAAATGAAACTTTGTTGGTGGCAGAGAGACATAGTATAATGGATAGAGAGAGTGCACCTTGGAGTCATGTGATAGATGATTAATTGGACCCCTGTTTTATTGGACCTCTATTTTATTCTAATCAGTATTAATTGGTTTGATATGATTCCATAGGGGTGGTGATTATAAGTTCTGATATTAGGTCCCAAAGTTCACTTGCTTAATCACAGGGAGCTAAGAAGAGGACTTCTACCCTTGTTTTTCCTTATTATAGTGATCAAGCCCAGCATGACACATGTGACTCAATTACATGGAAAGTCCCCCAGCTATTTTTTTTGAGGGGAAATGAGGGTTAAGTGACTTGCCCAGGGTTACACAGCTAGGAAGTGTCAAGTGTCTGAGGCTGGATTTGAACTCAGGTCTTCCTGAATCCAGGGCCGGTGCTTTATCCACTGCGCCACCTAGATCCCCCCCCCCCAGCTATTTTTATTGCCTCTCTCTCCCTCATCATCCCTCTCTTGACCAAAATTGGGAGATGACCATGAACAAATAGCCAACGAATGACCCTGGTTGCCAGCCTTCAGCCTGCCATTCTACCAGCTCATTGGCCCAGGTAGATGTTTTGACATCTGCTTATCAGTTTAACTCTATGAGCCTGCTTGTCTACTTTGGTACGACCTCCTGGAAGGTCAAGGTAGGCCTCTTAAGGTCTGCTCACTAGCCCATTTGTCAACCAATGAGATCCTGTATTTTGTGTAGATACTCTTAGAGGGCCAAAGGCCAGGTCTATAAACCAAGGAGATTCTGCCTTTTTGGTCAGCTTCACCTATTTCATCTAGGGATCAAGCACTGTAAAACCAAGGCCCTGGAGGAAGTAGGTGTCTCTGACTGTGAGGAAGATCTGAGGCCCACTTCATTACAGGGAACCATGGACCCTTTAATAAAGTTCTACTGGCTCAGAGCTCCGCCTCAGTGATTTCTCTTGCAGATTAGATAATTTTGAAAATCCCCACAGTTAGAAAGACCTGGTATTAGGGTAGGCCTAACACTGGCACCCTATTAGTACAGGGGTTATTTAGGGAATGAATAAGGCACTTGCAAGTCATTCAATAGTTAACAAAAAGATGTTTATGGGCAATGAGGGTACAGTGACCCTTAGCTTTTCTAGACTCAACCTACTTCATCTCCATGTGGAAACACCTCTGTTGAGAAAGAGGAGTGCTGACTCACATGGTCTTCAGACATTCACCAGGTGACCTGAATCTACACTGTTTCCCTAGGTGATCAGGAATTGCCCTGAAGGAAGACCAGGGCCAATTGGGTCCCAGGGACCCAATTTTAAGGAAAAAACCAAATCTCTTGTTTTTAGGGAATTGGAGGGAAACCTGATTCCTATCAACTGTCATATAGGCAGTACTAAGGTGGAAAGAAGAAAAAAAAATTGCAGCCTTTTCCACCCAAAAAGTCACATAAAGAGAAAGAAGAAAAAGGAAAAAAAATGTAGAAGAGAACAAAATCCAGAAATTCTAGGCATTTTCTCCCCCTTTTGGAAGAAGTGAGTCTTAGATCATCACTATGAGGAACTCCAGCTTTCTTTATCTCCATTCCTTGAAATATCTCCCCCACCCCCTTGCCCCAGCCCAGGCACCTGATACGGTTTGGTTTTAACTACATGGTATAGTTTGGGTAACTCTAAGGGTTTCCATTTGACCTTGTCCTGAGGCCCATTGGCATGACACTCTCTCCTTCTTAGTGCAGATGAATTCCCTACCCTGTGTGAAGAGCAGGGGGTTGTTGTTCCTTCATTCTCCTTTCTTTTTTTTTTTTTTTTTGGACACAGCAAGGAGGATTAAGTGACTTGCCCAGGGTCACACAGCTAGTAAGTGTTAAATGTCTGAGGCCAGATTTGAACTCAGGTCCTCCTGAATCCAGGGCTGGTGCTCTATCCACTGCGCCACCTACCTGCCCCTCGAGTATATATTCTTCTCTGTAAACCTTTTCTGATTTCTGTTTTGCTGCAATTTGGATAAATGGGTTTCTTTGCTATTCGCTATATGTGTTCATTGTGGAATTGGTATTAGGTGGGGAATGCATCAATCCTTCCTCCCAATAATGATGACAAGTTGATCAGACGTTAGACTGAACCCCTAAATCATATCCACTAGATTAACAATATTTTAGGGAGAAGATAAAGATAATTCTAGCCCACCATCCCCCTTTTTTTGAGGAAAGCAAAAAGGCTCCAACTTCCTGCTTTCCTTCCTGGTAGGAATGAAAGTCTTCTTTGGAGAGGATGGGGAGAAATGAGAGTCAAAGATGTTTGTTCTGCCTTCCTTCCAGTCACACAATAACAGCCCTAACTGCAGGCAGGCCTTGAAATCCATGAGGCCTTCCCTACACCAAGGGGGACTCTTTTTACCCATGCACACAGGCTGCTGAAAGGGATCACACAGAAAGTGACTACAAAGAGCCCATAACACCTGGCCTTTCCTGAAAGATCCAAATGGGGTAGGTTCCTTAAAGGATTCCCTAGACTTTGGTGGGGCAGAAGGGCTATCGCTTTGGTACTAACAGCTTTACTAAGAGCTAGATAGGTTAGCCATAATTGCTTTCTTATCAACTCCATGTTTCAGGTGTGTTGTTGTTGGCACCTAGGTGGTGCAGTGGATAGAGCACCAGGCCCAGAGTCAGGAGGAGCTGAGTTCAAATTTGGCTTCAAACACTTACTAGTTGGTCTCAGTTTCCTCATCTGTCAAATGAGCTGGAGAAGGAAATGGCAAATTACTTCTGCTTCTTTGCCAAGAAAACCCCAGGTGAGGTTATGAAGAATTGGACATGACTGAAGCAGGTTCTGCACTTCCCAGAGTACCTATTCACAATGACAAAAGCATTTGCCTCAACAACTGACTATCTCTACTGTCTGCTCAAATTTCACCAGCTGGTGATACCACTGTGTGGTATCTAACCCTGATTGCCTCACCCTTCATATTTGCAGTTCCCTTCACCCAGCTCAATCATGATGTAAGCCATGAGGCCATCAATTCTCATCTCAACCCAATTACTGACTATGACAAATCTTAGGGACTGGACTCACACTGGCATTCAGCTATTTCATGTTAGATTTTGGGACTACATAAGGCTCTTGTAAATCACTGAACAGTTAACAAAAGATTTACTTAGCTATAACATGGCAAAGATATGCTACAAGGACACAGGTTAGCTTTGGTAGACACCATGGAAACTCATCTTTCTATTCACCAGAGTAGGCAGGGTATGCTGACAGTGTATGGCCTTTGGACATCCACCAAGTTGTGGGGTCTTGACTCAACATAGGTTTTACACTGGTGGAAGTTTTTATGCCCCTTGGTGACCAGAAAATTTATTAATGGAGGCAGGGGCCAATTAGGTCCCAGGAATAGCTTTGTTACCTTTTAGGGAAAACAGACTTCTATTGTTGGAAACAGGGAGAACCCTGGTCCTCTTATAGTGAGTTCAAGCATTGCTTCTGACATACTGACTGTATGACTCTGGGCAAGTCAGTTAAACCTCTCAGTTCCTAGGCAGTTAACTCTTTAAGATATCCATTTTAGAGAAGTTACTGATTTGCTTTGATAGAGGAAGTTTCCAGTTACCAGTGGAGTGAAACAAGGCTATGTGCTTGCTCCCATGCTTTTTTGCATGATGTTTTCAGCCATGTCAAATGCCTTCAATGAAGACAAAAAACATTATCAAGGTCCGCTACTGCACTGTTGGTAAATTCTTCAACTTGAAAAGGCTACAAGCCAAGACTAAAGTGGATAGAGTGTTGGTACATGATTTTTGTTTGTGTAATAACTGAGAAAGCATGAGGTGACCTTTCTGAGGTTTCTAAGGTCAGATTGGCATTCCTGAAGTTGCCTCTATTCATAGACATGTCAACCAATGGACTTGAATAAGACCAGCCAATTAGCTTGGAGCTGTGTGGGGACAGCCCCTCTTCCTGTTTGACAGGGGGCTTCCAGGGGAACTGAGTGGGGTTCTAGCCTTTCGAAAGCATGAGTGGAGAGGTGAAGGTGCTATTTTTCTCTCTCTCTCCAAGCATATATTGGAGATAGGGTTTTTCCATTCTTTCAGAGACATGTGCTCTCTCTCTCTCTCTACTAACTTTTTTTTTTAATTTTATTTTTTAAAAATAAAAGTATTGGGGCAGCTAGATAGTGCAGTGGATAGAGCACTGGCCCTGGAGTCAGGAGTACCTGAGTTCAAATACGGCCTCAGACACTTAACACTTACTAGCTGTGTGACCCTGGGCAAGTCACTTAACCCCTATTGCCTCACTAAAAAAAAAAAAAAAGTATTTTATTATTTTCCAGTTACATGTAGAAACAGTTTTCAACATTTGTTTATATAAGATTTCCAAATAAAAATTTTTCTCCCTCCCTCTCGCCCTCCCCTAGACAGCAGGCAATCTGATATAGGTTATATATACATGATAACATTAAACGTATTTCTGCATTAGTCATGTTATATGAAAAGAATCAGAACACAAAGGAAAAACCTTAAATCAGAAAACCAACAGCACCAAAAACAAAAGAAATAGTATGGTCAAATCAGCATCCATATTTCACAGTTCCTTTTTTTTTTCCCCTGGATTTGGAGAGCCTTTTTCATCATGAGTCCTTTAGAACTTTCTTGTACAGTTGTATTGCTGAGAAGAATCAAGTCTATCACAGTTGATCAATACATAATGTTGATGATACTATGTATAATGTTCTTCTGGTTCTGCTCATCTCACTCATCATCAGTTCATGCAAGTCTTTCCAGGTTTTCTCTGAACTCCACCTGCTCATCGTTTCTTACAGCACAATAGTATTCCATTACATTCATATACCACAACTTGTCCAGCCATTCCCCAACTGATGGACATCCCCTCAACTTCCAATTCCTTGCCACCACAAAAAGAGCAATTATAAATATTTTTGTACATGTGGGTCCTTTCCCCTTTTCCATGATCTCTTTGGGAAAAAGACCCAAAATTGGTATTGCTGGGTCAAAGGGTATGCACAGCTTTCTAGCCCTTTGGGCATAATTCCAAATTGCTCTCCAGAATGGTTGGATCAGTTCACAGCTCCACGAACAATGCATTAGTGTTCCAATTTTTCCACAGCTTCTCCAACATTTATTATTTTCCTTTTTGTCATATTAGCCAATCTGATAGGTGTCAGGTGGTACCTCAGAGTTGTTTTAATTTGCATCTCTCTAATCAATAGTGATTTAGAGCATTTTTTCATATGGCAATAGATAGCTTTGATTTCTTCATCAGAAAACTGCCTGTTCATATCCTTTGACCATTTCTCAATTGGGGAATGACTTGGATTCCTATAAATTTGATTTAGTTCCCTATATATTTTAGAAATGAGGCATTTATCAGAAGTACTGGCCATAAAAATTGTTTCCCACCTTTCTGCATCCCTTCTACTTTTGGATGCATTGCTTCTCTTTGTATAAAATCTTTTTAATTTAATGTAATCAAAATCATCCATTTTGCATTTCATAATATTCCCTATCTCTTGTTTGGTCATAAACTGCTCTCCTTTCAAAAGACCTGAAAGGTAGACTTTTCCTTCTCCTCCTAATTTGCCTATGGTATCACCTCTTATGTCTAAATCATGTACCCATTTTGACCTTATTTTACTATAAGGTGTGAGATGTTGGTCTGCCTAATTTCTGCCATACTATC
The DNA here is from genome assembly GCF_019393635.1 of Dromiciops gliroides. Taxonomy (NCBI): domain Eukaryota; kingdom Metazoa; phylum Chordata; class Mammalia; order Microbiotheria; family Microbiotheriidae; genus Dromiciops; species Dromiciops gliroides. The sequence continues at coordinate 357,842,886 of NC_057863.1, read as the reverse complement.
TTCCAGTTTTCCCAGTAGTTTTTGTCAAATACTGAATTCCTATGCCAGAAGTTGGGGTCTTTGGGTTTATCAAACAGTACAATACTTTGTTTTTTTTGTTTTTAGGTTTTAGTTTTTTTTGTTTTAGTGAGGCAATTGGGGTTAAGTGACTTGCCCAGGGTCACACAGCTAGTAAGTGTCAAGTGTCTGAGGCTGGATTTGAACTCAGGTACTCCTGATTCCAAGGCCGGTGCTCTATCCACTGTGCCACCTAGCTGCCCCCAAACAGTACATTACTAATGTCATTTACTACTGTGTCTCCTGTGCCTGGCCTATTCCATTGGTCCTCCACTTTCTTAGCCAGTACCAGATAGTTTTGATGACTGCTGCTTTATATATATATATATATATATATATATATTTTTTTTTTTTTTGGTGGGGCAATTGGGGTTAAATGTCTTGCCCAGGGTCACACAGCTAGTAAGTGTTAAGTGTCAGAGGTCGGATTTGAACTCAGGTACTCCTGAATCCAGGGCCGGTGCCTTATCCATTGCACCATCTAGCTGCCCCTGACTGCTGCTTTATAGTAAAGCTCCAGGTTTGGTACAGCTAACCCACCTTCCTGTGCATTTTTTTTTCCATTATTCCCTTTGCTATTCTTGACTTTTTGTTTTTCCAGATGAATTTTGTTATTATTTTTTCTAGCTCTATAAAATAATTTTTAGGTAGTCTGATTGGTATGGCACTAAATAAGTACATTAATTTAGGTAAAATTGTCATTTTTATTAGCTCGGCCTATCCATGAGCAATTGATATCTTTCCAATTTTTTAGATATGATTCAATTTGTGTGCAAAGTGTTTTGTAGTTGTGTTCATAGAGTTCCTGGGTTTGTCTTGGCAAGTAGACTCCCAAATATTTTATATTATCTACTGTTACTTTAAATGGAATTTCTCTTTCTATCTCTTGCTGTTGGACTTTGTTGGTCATGTATAGAAATGCTGATGATTTATGTGGATTTATTTCATATCCTGCTACTTTGCTAAAGTTGTTAATTGTTTCAAGTAATTTTTGAGTTGATTCTCTAGGATTCTCTAAGTATACCATCATATCATCTGCAAAGAGTGACAGTTTTATTTCCTCCTTGCCTATTCTAATTCCTTGAATTCTTTTTTCTTCTCTAATTGCTAAAGCTAACAGTTCTAGTACAATATTAAATAATAGAGGTGATAATGGACATCTGTTTCACTCTTGATCTTACTGGGAAGGCCTCTAATTTAGCTCCATTACATATAATGCTTGCTCATGGTTTTAGGTAGATACTGCTTATTATTTTAAGGAAAGCTCCACCTATTCCTAAGCTCTCTAGTGTTTTTATTAGGAATGGGTGCTGTATTTTGTCAAAAGCTTTCTCTGCATCTATTGAGATAATCATATACTTTTGGTTAGTTTTCTTATTGATGTGGTTAATTATGTTAATAGTTTTCCTAATGTTGAACCAGCCCTGCATTCCTGGTATAAATCCCACCTGGTCATAGTGAATTATCCTGGTGATCACTTACTGTAATCTCCTTGCTAATATCTTATTTAAGATTTTAGCATCAATATTCATTAGGGAAATTGGTCTATAATTTTCTTTCTCTGTTTTTGCTCTGCCTGGTTTTGGTATCACCACCATATTTGTGTCATAAAATGAATTTGGTAGAACTCCTTCACCTATTTTTCCAAATAATTCGTATAATATTAGAATTAATTGTTCTTTAAATGTTTGGTAGAATTCACCTGTAAACCCATCTGGCCCTGGGGATTATTTCTTAGGGAATTCATTAATAGCTTGTTCAATTTCTTTTTCTAATATGGGCTTATTTAAGGATTTTATTTCCTCTTTAAACTGGGCAGTTTGTATTTTTGTAAATATTTATCCATTTCATTTAGATTGTTAAATTTATTGGCATACAGTTGGGTAAAATAGTTCCTAATTATTGCTTTAATTTCCACTTCATTGGTGGTAAGATCACCCTTTTCATTTTTGATACTGGTAATTTGGTTTTCTTCTTTCTTTTTTTAAATCAAATTAACCAATGGTTTATCTATTTTATTGGTTTTTTCATAAAACCAGCTCTTAGTTTTATTGACTAATTCTATAGTTTTCTTGATTTCAATTTTATTAATTTCTCCTTTAATTTTCAGGATTTCTAATTTAGTATTTAATTGCGGATTTCTAACCTGTTCTTTTTCTAACTTTTTAAGTTGCACGCCCAATTCATTGATCTCCTTCCTCATTCTCTTTTTTATTCATGTAAGCAGTTAGAGCTATAAAATTTCCCTTAAGGACTGCTTTGGCTGTATCCCATAGATGTTGTCTCATTATTGTCATTCTCTTGGATAAAGTTATTGATTGTTTCTATGATTTGTTGTTTGATCCATTCATTTTTTAGAATGAAATTATTTAGTTTCCAATTGATTTTCAGTCTACCTTTCCATGGCTCTTTATTACATGTAATTTTTTTTTAAGTGAGGCAATTGGGGTTAAGTGACTTGCCCAGGGTCACACAGCTAGTAAGTGTTAAGTGTCTGAGGTACCCCTGACTCCAGGGCCGGTGCTCTATCCACTGTGCCACCAAGTTGCCCCTACATTTTTATTGCATCAAGATCTGAGGATGCATTTACTATTTCTGCCTCTCTACATTTGACTATGATGTTTTTGTGCCCTAATACATGGTCAATTTTTGAAAATGTGCCATGTACTGTTGAGAAAAAGGTATATTCCTTTCTATCCCCATTCAATTTTCTCCAGACATCTATCATGTCTAACTTTTCTAGTAGTCTATTCACCTCTTTCACTTCTTTCTTATTTATTTTGTGGCTAGATTTATCTAATTCTGAGAGGGGAAGATTCAGATCCCCCACTAGTATAGTATTACTGTCTATTTCCTCTTGTAACTCATTTAACTTCTCCTCTAAGAATTTGGATGCTATACTACTTGGTACATACATGTTTAATATTGATATTACTTCATTATCTATAGTACCTTTTAGCAAGATGTAGTTACCTTCCTTATCTCTTTTAATTAGATCTATTTTTGCCTTTGCTTTGTCTGAGATAAGGATTGCTACCCCTGCTTTTTTTTACTTCAGCTGAAGCATAATGTATTCTGCCCCAGCCTTTTACATTTACTCTGTGTGTATCTCTCTGCTTCAAATGTGTTTCTTGTAAACAGCATATTGTAGGATTCTGTTTTTTAATCCATTCTGCTATTCGCTTCCATTTTATGGGGGAGTTCATCCCATTCACATTCACAGTTAAAATTATTAACTGTTTATTTCCTTCCCTTTTCTTTTCCCCTTTGTACTCTTTCCCCCCTTCTTTCCCCCTATTCCACTTGACCAGTGTTTTGCTTCTGACCACTGCCTCCCTCAATCTGCCCTCCCTTTTATCAGCTGCCCTTCTTTTTCTTGCCCCTTTTTCCCCCACTTGTGCCCTCCCTTCTATCAATACCACCCTTTTCCCCCTTCCCCTTTTGTTTCCTTACAGAGTAAGCTAAGTTTCTTTATACAAATGGGAGTGTATTTTCTTCCCTCCCTGAACTAAGTCTGAGAGTAAGGTTGAAACAATGCCCACCCCTCTCTTCTTTCCCTCTGCTGTAATGGGTTCTTTTTGTGCCTCTTCCTATGATATAATTTACCCCATTCCCCCTCTCCCTTCCTCTCCTCCCCCTAGTCTTCTTTTATTCTGCCCCTTAAGTTTCTTTATATCATCACGTCAAAATTGATTTCATAACAATATCTTTACAGAGATACAGATCTCAAGAGTTAAAAGTATTATCCTCCCTCATATGGACTCAAAACAGTTTAACATCATTGAACAACCCTCTTCTCCCCCTTGTTTACCTCTTTATATTTCTCTGGAGTCTTGTATTTGGAGATCAAATTTTCTGTTCATTTCTGGTCTTTTTCTCAGGAAGCCTTGTAAGTTCCCTAGTTTATTGAATGTCCATCTTTTCCTCTGAAAGAGAATGCTCAGTTTTGCTGGGTAGTTGATCCTGGGTTGTAATCCAAGCTCCTTTGCCTTCCTGTGTATCAAATTCCAATCACTGTGACCCTTTAATGTTGAAGCTGCCAGGTCCTGTGCAATCCTGACTGTGGCTTCCTGGTATTTAAATGGCTTCTTTCTGGTTGCTTGGAGTATTTTCTTCTTCACCTGATAATTCTGGAGTTTGGCTACAATATTCCTTTAAGTGTTCCTTTTGAGGTCTCTTTCAGGAGGTATTCAGTAGATTCTTTCAATGATGATTTTATCCTCTGATTCTACAATTTCAGGGCAATTCTCCTTAATAATTTCCTGGAGTATGGTGTCTAGACTCTTTTCTTGATCATGGCTTTCAGGTAGTCCAATAATTCTCAGATTATCTCTCCTGGACCTATTTTCCAGGGCAGTTGTTTTTTCCAATGAGGTATTTCACATTTTCTTCTATTTTTTCAGTCTTTTGATTCTGCTTGTCAGATTCTTGTTGTCTCATGGAGTTATCTGCTTCCATCTGCTCAATTTTAATTTTTAAGACCTTATTTTCCATAGTAAGATTTTGTACTTCTTTTTCCATTTGCCTAATTTTTTCTTTCATTTGACCAATTGTATTTTTTAAGGAATTGTTTTCCTCAGTCATTTTTTGTGCTTCTTTTTGCAGTGTAACTCTCATTTCTCATTTCTTTTTCCATTTTTTCTTCTACCTCTCTTATTTGGTTTTTAAAAGCCCTTTTGAGCTCCTCAAAGAAGGCTTTTTGGTCTTGAGACAAGATCATCTTCCCTCTTGAGTCTTCATTTGTGGGCACTTTGACCAACTCATCTGTGTTTGAGTTTTGGTCTTCCCTTTCACCACAGAAGTTGTCAATGTTAAGGGTCCTTTTTTGTTTCTTGCTCATGTTGTAGGCTATTTTTAAACTTATCAAGTTGAAATCTGCTCCTGGGGCACAAAGTTCACAGTTGCAAGCTTCTTACTTCTCTCAGCTGCCTCACTCTCAACTGCCCCACTCTCAGCTGTGTTGAGATGCAACAGTATTGAGCTGAGCTTTGCTGAGGTGAGCTGCCAACTGGGACGAGTAGTGCTGAGCCACCCTCCCTTTCACCCAGGTCAGATAGACCTTTTCTGAAGTCTTCTAAATTATCTCATATAGCAGGATTTTCTCTCTCTCTTTTTAGCAAAAAACATTTATTTTATTTTCCAGTTACATGTAAGAGTACTTTTCAACATTCATTTTCATAAGATTTGGAGTTCCAAATTTTTCTCCCTCCCTCCCTCCCTTTCCTCCCCCCTCCACAAGATTGCAACCAGGTTATATATGTACAATCCACAAGTGTTATTTTTATCAGTTCTTTCTATGTGGGTGCATAGTAAGCTTCCTCATTAGTTCCTTGAGATTGTCTTGGATCATTGCATTGCTGAGAGTAGTTAAGTCATTCACAATAGCTCACTGAACAATACTGCTGTCACTATGAACAATGTCCTCCCAGCTCTGCTCACTTCACTATACATCTATGTTCATTAGTCTTTCCAGGTTTTTCTGGGATCACCTTGTTTGTCATTTACTATAGCATAAGACCATTCCACTACAATCATATAGTACAGCTTTTTCCATCATTCCTCATTTGATGGACATTCCCTTGATTCCCGATTCTTAGCCTCTACCAAGAGTTGCTATAAATATTTTTGTACAATTTTCCCCCTTTTCTCTTTTTCATGATTACTATTGTTAACGGTTTCCCTTCTATCTTATTCCCTTCCCCATGATATTTATTCTATTATCCATCTTCTTTCATCCTATCACTCTTCAAAAGGAATTTGCTTCTGTCTGTCCCCTCCCCCACTCTGCCCTTCCTTCTTTTGCCCCTCTCTCTTTATCCCCTTCCCCATCTATTTTCCTGCAGGGTTAGAGAGATTACTCCACCCAATTGAGTGTGTACATTATTCCCTCCTTGAGCCAATTCTAATGAGATTGAAGTCTTTGAGCCAATTCTGATGACTGCTAGGGTCATTTACTGCCCAGATTAAACAGATTGCTCCACCCAGTTGAGTGTGTGTGTGTTAGTTCCTCCTTGAGGCAGCTCTGATGAGTTTAAGGCCTTTGAGCCTTTTCTGATAAGTGTAAAATTAATTTACTGCCCTGCTTCTCTCCCATCTCTTCCCCCACTCCCTAAGCCTTTTCCTGTTTCTTTCATGTAGGATTTCACCTCTGCCCTTCCCCCTCCCCCAGTGCATTCCCTTCACCCCTCAATTTAACCCTAAAGATGTCATCACCTAGCTAGGTGACACAGTGGACAAAGCATCACCCCTGGACCCAGGGTGATCCCAGCCAAAACCCGGCCTCAGACACAAGACAGTCGCCCGCTGTACGACCCCGGATATGTCCCCCAGCTCCAATTTTTTATGGTTCTCTAGGGTCTTGTATTTGAAAGTCAGATTTGCCATTCAGTTCAGGTCTTTTCATCACAAATATCTGAGTCTTCTTTTTCATTAAAGTCCCATTTTTTCCTCTGAAGGATTATGCTGAGTTTTGCTGGGTAGGTGATTCTTGGTTGTAATCCCATTTCCTTTGCCCTCTGGAATATCATATTCCATGCCCTCTGGTCCTTTAATGTAGAAGCTGCTAGGTCTTGTGCTATCCTGACTGGGGCTCCACAGTACTTGAATTCTTTCTTTTTGGCAGCTTGCAATATTTTCCCCTTGACCTGAGAGCTCTGGAATTTGGCTATAATATTCCTAGGAGTTTTCCTTTTGGGATCTCTTTCAGGAGGTGATGGGTGGATTCTTTCAATTTCTATTTTAGCTTCTTCTTCTAGCATTTCAGGGCAACTTTCCCTGAGAATATCTTGGAAGATGGTGTCTAAGCTCTTTCCTTGATCATGGTTTTCAGGTAGACCAATAATTTTCAAATGATCTCTCCTGGACCTATTTTCCAAGTCAGCAGTTTTCCCCAGAAGATACTTCACATTGCCCTCTATTTTTTTATTCATTTGGATTTGCTTTATTGTGTCTTGGTTTCTCATAAAGTCACTGGCTTCCATTTGTTCAATCCTCATTCTTAGGCAGTTATTTTCATCAGAGAGCTTTTGTACTCCTTTTCCATTTGGCTCATTTGACTTTTCAAGCTGTTGACTTTTTTCTCATGTCTTTCCTGCATCACCAACTCATTTCTCTTTCCATTTTTTCCTCTACCTCTCTAACTGTATCTTCAAAGTCCTTTTTGAGCACCTCTATGGCCTGAGACCAATTCATATTTTTCTTGGAAGCTTTAGATATAGGGGCCATGATGTTGACATCTTCCTCTGAGGGTGCCCCTTGGTCTTCCTTGTTACTGAAGAAACTTTCTATGGTCCTCACCTTTCTCTGTCAGCTCATCTTGCCTTTCTTTTACTTGACTTTTAGCTCCTTGAAGTGGGCCACTGTTTCCAGGCTGCAGTATCCCAAGCTTCAGAAGTCCCAGGTGGTATGATCTAAGGAGGATCAGGTTCTTTACTCACCTGGCCTGTTTCCTGGTCCTTAGATGACCCCAGACCAACTTGCTAATCAACTAGCTTTGTGTGTTATGGCATGCATCTCAAATAGCCTCTGACGACCGAAGCCCAACTCCTGACCTTCTCTTGGCGGAACTGTTTTCACTAACAGGAGGAGGGGTGAAGGCGAGTCACTGGCGCCTTAAAACCAGTCACTTCGGGCAGGTGCAGCTTGTAGGCCTTGGCAGGCAACTTGCTTAGGGGAAGGAAAACCCTGATTTTAAACTTCTGCTGCCTTGTGGCTATACCCATATATAGGAAAAGCTTCAGGAGTTAACCCCAAGGAAAAATCAGGAGTCAGAGTCCCTTAGGTAGTTGGATGTTGGACATCACATCCCTCTGGTAACTCCTGTGGCAGCACTGGTGCCAAATTGTATTGGCTCTGTATTGGCAGAGGGAAAACCTGCTGCATGGGCAACAGCTTGTTTTCCATTTTGATCCGCCCAGGCCAGTGCCCTGGAGAGGACACTCCAGCTACTCCTCATGGGGTAGATACAACAGTTGAAAACACAGCCACACTGTGGCCTGTGGCTCTTCAAGGCGCTGATCCATGGATGTTCGTGACTGGTGGAGGCTGAGGCCTACGCCCACGCCCACGCCCACGCCTCCTCCTCCACATTGATAATGAGGTTGATGAATACACACATTGCCAGAGCTAGCTCAGTGTTTGGAAGGCTCCAAAGGAAAGTGTGGGAGAGAAGAGATATTAGACTGACTACCAAACTGAAGGTCTACAGGGCCATTGTACTAACCTCATTGTTGTATACCTGTGAAACCTGGACAGTCTACCAGTGCCATGTGGGAAACTGGATCACTTCCATTTGAATTGTCTTAGGAAGATTATGAAGATCACCTGACAAGATAAAGTGCCAGACTCTGAGGTCCTTTCTTTTTTTTTTTCCTTTCTTTCTTTTTTTAGTAATAAACATTTTTATTTATAGTTTTGGGTTCCAATTTTTATCCCTCCTTCCCTCCCTCCTCTCTCCCCTTCCTGAGGTGGTAAGCAATAGGATATAGGCTATAGATGTACAATTATGTAAAACATTACCCTATTAGTCATTAATGAAAGTGAAAAATAGCATGCTCCAGTCTGTGTTCAATCAATATCAGTTCTTTCTTTGGAGGTGGATAGTCTGTTTCATCAATAGTCCTTTGAGACTGTCTTGGATCATTGTATTGTTGAGAATAGTTAAGTCATTCACAATTCTTCATCACACAATATTGCTGTCACTATGCCCAACATTCTCCTGGTTCTGCTCACCAGTTCATACAAGTCTTTCCAGGCCTTTCTGAAATCATCCTGCTTGTCATTTCTTATAGCACAATAATATTCTATCACCATCATATACCACAGCTTGTTTAGCCATTCCCCAATTGATGGGCATTAATTTGATTTCCAATTCTTAGCCACCACAAAGAGAGCTGCTAGAAATATTTCTGTATAAATAGGTCTTTTTCTCTGAGGTTCTTTCTTAAACTAAACTGCCAAGCATTCAAATTCTACTTCAGAGAGCTCAACTCCAATGGGCTGACCACATTATAAAAATGCCAAACATATGCTTGACTTTTATGGAGAACTCACAGAAAGCAAGCCCTCACATGGAGGTCAGAAAAAGCAATACAAGGATACTCTCAAGGTCTCTCTTAAGAACTTTGGGAACTGATTGCATGACATGGGAGACACTGACAGGACCACCCAGCATGGTGTGCTGTGCTGTGCTGTGCTCTATGAGCAAAGTAGAATTGAAGTAGTTCAAAAGAAACATGAGGTGCACAAATTTAGAGAATCTACCCCAAATGTTCATATGGATTATTTGTGCCTGACCTGTGGTAGAGCATTCTGAGCTCATATTAGTCAGATACATTGTAACTTGACTCTAACATAGTGGTGTAATTTTGGTCTTCTTTAAGAATGAAGGACAGGGTGGGCAGCTAGGTGACGAAGTAGATAAAGTAATGGCCCTGGATTCAGGAGGACCTGAGTTCAAATCCGGCCTTAGACATTTGACACTAGCTGTGTGACCCTGGGCAAGTCACTTAACCCTCATTGCCCCACCAAAAAAAAAAAAAAAAAAGAATGAAGGAAGGACAACAACCAATCCTGACCAAGAATCCCTACACTGAAGGATTCACAGATCAAGTTAAACACACACACACACACACACACACACACACACACACACACACACACGCACGCACACATGCACTATCTATATATGTATCTATGTATCTATGTGTATTTATGTGTATATATGTATATATTAATGTCTATAATATAAAATGATGTCTATATTGTTAAAAAATTTACCTTTACCCTTGCCTAGAAAGCCATTCTTTACAACAAAGGATTAAAATGAAAGAGAAAAAAAACCAGTTTGATAAAACCAACACATCAACCAACACTGATAGTACCTTTTTTGGTGGGGCAGTGAGGGTTAAGTGACTTGCCCAGGGTCACACAGCTAGTAAGTGTCAAGTGTCTGAATCCAGATTTGAACTCAGGTCCTCCTGAATCTAGGGCTGGTGCTTTATCCACTGCTCTACCTAGCTGCCTCAGTACCTTCTTTTTTTTTTGTGAGGCAACTGGGGTTAAGTGACTGACCAGGGTCACACAGCTAGTAAGTGTCAGTGTTCTGAGGCCGGACTTGAACTCAGGTACTCCTGACTCCAGGGCTGGTGCTCTATCTACTGTGCCACCTAGCTGCCCCAGTACCTTCTTTTAAAAAAACAACAACACATTTTTATTTAAAGTTTTGAGTTCCAAATTCTATCCTTCCCTCCCACATTCTCTTCCCTCCTCCCTGAGACAGTAAGCAATCAGATATTGGTTATATATGTACACTTCTGTGAAACATTTGATGGTACCTTTTATGTTCTATGCCCATAGTTCTCCACTCTCCACTTTGCATCTGCAGCTCAGCATGGTCTCAACTCCAAGGAACAAAATGCCCCTTTGAGGATGAGCTGATCACCAGAAATCTCTTCATCAAGTGTTAATATGAATATATGGATCACTTGTATTTGATGGAGGTACCTTATTATCCAAGGGGAGTTTTATGATCCTTCAACTGAACTCCAAACTGAACCCAGATCGCTAGCAGATAAAAGACCTTACCTAGTGACTTCTTTTCCCTCAGGATAGTAAGTCCCTATTTTATGGTAACATCTGGGCATCCTCATCCTTGCCAAACTCTTTTTTGGAATCCGGTGGTCTTATCATGATGCTACTGTATTTCCTCCATACTTGTTATAACTGAAATTGTTAAACTACTTTTTGCTTCTGGGTTGATTTCTGTATCATACTATTGGAACTGACAGTGCCCTGTAATCAGTGGACTAAAACCATATAGACCCTCAGAAATGGGGAGTCCCCTGAGCTTCTCTCTTAGGAGGGAAGTCTCCACATTGTTATGGGCCCAGAGCACCCCAGAAGTTCTCTGGGCTACATCAAGGAGCCTTCTCCTTGAGAAGCTAAACCAAAGGACATAAGTGGAACCAGATCGGACTGAGTTAGCTTCCGGACCTCCACCTTTCATTCTAGTCTCCCTCAACCCTGGGGAGATAAGATTAGGTGTGGCTGCTGCCTTTGTGTCCTGGGAGATGGCTTGAGAGCAGCCACCCCTTACCCAACTCCTCCAGCCACCACCAGTGGGGGATGGTCCTCCCTCACTAAGGGAACTTTCCACAGTCAGATGGTCACCCCCATCAGTCCTCTATAAAAGTACCTGCCTGTCTCTTGCTCGAGAAGATTGGTATCTCAGAGCCTCGCTCTGTACCATGCCTTTCTCCCCATGAGAAGTCCAATGATTTCTCTCTTAGTTTTCCTTCCCTCCCCCTTCCTCTAAAGAGGGTGTAATTCTTTAAAGAGGAATTCCTAAGGACCCCAAACACCTACCCCTACCCAAACCCCCCACCCTATTTTCCCCATGACAACATAATCATGTGTTTTGTTATATTTCTTCTTGGGACAATAAAATATTAAATTGATATTTGTTTTTTCTGTCTCTGTTTTTGTAGGAGAACAGGTATGTTTTTTTTCTGTCTCTGATTTGTAGGAGAAATTAAACATTATTCCTCTGATCTGTTTGTAGGAAACAGGCAGATACAAAAACTATATTTTAATATTTGACACAAGCTGTTTAATTCAACTTGACCTTCCCAATTCCTTCAGGTTCTTCTCTAACTAAAATCTCACCTTTTACTGGAAGCCTTCCCTAAACCCTCTTGATTCTGATGTAGGAGGCAAAAAAAGGGTTAACAGAAAAACCTAAGACCCAAGCTCTAATTCAAATATTAGCTCCAAAAGGAAGTTAGACCCCAGTTAATGGATAACTTACAAGTCAAAATGCTAGGTTCTCCTCCCCACAGTGATCAGTATCCATAATGGAATAAAACAGGTCAGGTCAAAATAACAATAAAGGAAATGACAAGGCTATAGAAATTCTAAAGAAAAATTATTATATTTTGAAACCAGCCATGGGAATCAGAAAGAGTCATGCGCAAAAAAGGCCAAATTTGTCCCCAGATTCACCTTATGATGTGTAAACCCCAAACACACCTCCACTGAAAAAGGTACCCGACTTGGGGGTTGGCTTAGGACCCCAGGAACTCCGAATTAGGATAAGCCCTCCCCTGTAACACCCCTAGGTGGAGAATATTATAATGAGTAGACAGGCCCCTAGGTGGAGAATATTATAATGAGTAGACAGGCCCCTGTACTCCCCAAGGTGGAGATTATTATAATGAAATTGATAATCAATTTATCTATACTATAAATATAACTGTCTTTTCTTTCACTATTCAAGAGATACTTTTCCAATATTCTGGTTCTTTCTGTGAGATTTAAAATTGGATATTAGATCATAAATCTCCCCTACTTAACCTTTCCCTTAATTTATCTCCCAAACTAGTAAATGGAAGAAGCTTTTGGTTTTCTAGATAGACCTTTTTATTTATTGTTATGGTAGTCACAAGGTGATGTTGATTAGAAGGATAGGAAAGTAGAAACACAATACAAATCGTCTTAAGTCTAAGCTTAGTCTATATTCCTTATAAAAACTCACCAAACCGAAAAGGCCACCTTTGGAGAGAGCCCGTGTGCCGCGCCGTCAGGAGTCCCGCCAAGCAGGCAAAAGCCTCACTTCCGTTCTCTCCACCCCGGAAGTCGAGTCCCGCAGGCAGTCTGACGTGCGCAGCAGGCGGACTGTTCGTCTCCTCCCCAAAAGGGTGGTCCTTGAAAAACTGGCGTCTTTCAGTTATCCTAACCAACTGGTAAAACTTTCATATTTTACCACATTTCCCTGTGGTCACCCACAGTATTGCACTAAAACTTAGGAAACTGAGTCACATGATTCTTTTGGGACGACTCACAATAAATTTGACCCCAAATTCCAGCCCACATCAATTCCAGTTCATTCCCTCTTTTCTTTTCTTTATGGGGCTGGGGGTGGGACAATGAGGGTTAAGTGACTTGCCCAGGGTCACACAGCTAGTAAGTGTCAAGTGTCTGAGGCTGAATTTGAACTCAGGTCCTCCTGAATCCAGGGCTGGTGGAGGGCTTATCCTAATCCACTGCGCTACCTAACTGCCCCAAATTCCCTCTTTTAATTATTTCCTATCTATCCTGTATATAGTTTGCTTTGGATATATTTGTTTACATGTTACCTTCCCCTCTGATTGGATGGTTGGAGGGTAGAACACTCAACCTGAAACTTTCCTTTATAGAGGGCAGGATTTGGACTTCCCACCTTACTCCACTTTGCATCTGCACCTTGGCTTAGTTTCATCTCCATTATATAGGATGCCCCCAAGCTAAGTACCCCCATCTCCTTGGCTTTCCAGCTTCCTCTCCGGAGTGTTATCTTCCTCCATTAGACTGTAAACTCTTTGAGGGCAAAGAGCCTTTTTCTTAGTTGTATCCATAGCACTTAGCACAGTACCCAGCACATAATAGGTGCTTAATAAATATTTATTGAATTCAACTGAATAGTCCTCCACCTTGGTAAAGAAGAGAGGAAGGGAGGGAAAGACAATTTTCATGTCTTCAGATTCTATGATTATGTGGTAGTAAAGAACTGGTTTGCTGAGAGCCACACTTAAATGTCGGTGCTGCGGGAAATAGAATTAGACAGTTTATAGAGTGTTGAAATCCGTGCAAGTTTGTACTTGATGCAGTAGGAAAAGGGGAGTCATTGTAGGTTTTAGAAAAGGATAGTGGCAGGAAGGAAATTAATTCAATTTTTGGTTTCCACTTTAGTCCTTGCTGTCTCTTTGGCACCCCCTAGTGGCCATCTCATGAGCTTACACCTTGCTACTCCAACTCATTGAGTACTAGTTAGGGCTATGGGACTCTGGACACTTGGATCATATTTTAGACCCCTGTGTCAAGTAAAATTGTAACAAAGGCAGTATGAGACACAGTTTGCTCCAGGGCAAAATATCAGTTTACTTACAGTGATGTGTAAACTGTTAATAAAGTGGGTCACACTGGCCATCTCAGCCAAAAAACTAGAGACCTAAGCATGATCAATTTATTAGTTAGGTTTTTTGTTGTTGTTTTCAGTAGCATCCTCCTCTTCATGAACCCATTTGGGGTTTTCTTGGCAAAGATAGTGGAATGGTTTGCCATTCTCCAGATCATTTTACATATGGGCAAATTGAGGCAAACAGGGTCAAGTGAGTTGCCCAGGGACACACAGCTTGTAAATCTCTGAGGCCAGATTTGAACTCAGGAAGACTCCATTCTAATCCACTGTACCACCCAGTTACCCATTAGTTTGGCTAGCAATAACCAAAAAATTGGGGAAATGACCTTTTTCAATGACCAAAATCCTTGAGTGAGGGGCAACAGGGTCTTTAAAACCTAAGTATGGCTTCTTTCTAATTGGTCCATTACTTGGACCTCCCCTGCAAAAGGTAAGACAACCCCAATTGGTAGATATTTTAATGAGGACGTGTGTTGAGAGCTACTTCAGCTCTTCCTTATGGTTTCCTCATTGGGAGATTGGGAGTAATCCTCAAAAGATAGGATTAATCTTTGACTCAGAGGAAAGTGGGTTGGTGTTCAGGTGTGGTTGATCATGCCCCTCTCTGACAGTTAAGGAATGTTAATTGCTTTATGGGTCTCAGGTGCCTCTAGTAATCTTGGCCAGAAAATCAGAACCATCCCAATCTGGTTCCCTCCTTTAGTCTCCCCTTTAGAGACCTAATTTTAATAAGGAGACAGAAGGACAGGAGAGTTGTACCCTGGGGAGGGCCTGGCTCAAGATGGTTCCGTTTATTTTTGTTTGTTTGGTTGTTTTTTTTAGTGAGGCAATTGGGGTTAAGGGACTTGCCCAGGGTTGCACAGTTAGTAAGTGTTAAGTGTCTGAGGCCGGATTTGAACTCAGGTCCTCCTGACTGCAGGGCCAGTGCTCTATCCACTTCACCATCTAGCTGCCCCGGTTCCATTTATTTGTAAATAAAGACAAGGGTCCCACTTATACTGGCTAGCTAGTGAGTGGTGGTAGTGGGGAAATAAAAAGTGATTACATTACCCCACTGCCTTGTGAGCTAGACTGAGAAATAAGGACTGAAAAATGGGGGAAAGGATGGATTACAGAGTAATATTAACTATTAAATGATACAGCATAATGACCAACCGTAGGGGAAGGATGAACATAATCGCATCAATGCAAACATCAAATTTAAAAGAACATGTGATTCACCCATTCTGCCCAGCACGGTGTTAGGTGCTGGGGAGACCAAGAATGAAATAATCCCTGTTTGCAATGATTGACATTTTTCTTATTCTTTTTTTTGGGAGGGTGGGGGGTGAAGCAATCGGGGTTAAGTGACTTGCCCAGGGTCACACAGCTAGTAAGTGTTAACTGTCTGAGGGCAGATTTGAACTCGGGTCCTCCTGAATCCGGGGCCGGTGCTCTATCCACTGCGCCACCTAGCTGCCCCGTGACATTTTTCTTTTAGTCATTGACACTCTGAACCACATCGCTCTATAAAGAGATGCAGAAATACCCTTGTTGCACTGAGGGACGAAGAAAAAGGGACATACCTGGACAGAAGAGGGAGAAAGAGGAACACTGGGAGGAGAAGGTGGAGGTTTTTGGATGGAGAGGAGGCACTCAGGGTCATCTTCGAGACACAGACGGCGCACACTGGGGGGGGGGGGGGCGGGGAGTGACCGCACGCTTGCTTCCTTCCCTTCAAAATCGGAATCTGGGCCTCCGTAGGTCGCCCCCGCTGAACTGTCCCGCCCTCTTGGTGATTCAACCAATCATGTTCCGGAAAAGGTGCAGTTAGCCTCGTCTTGACCCAGCCCCATCCTTTGGAATGTAAACACGGTCGGGCTTCGTTCAAATAAGCCAATCAATCCTCGGCAGCCAAGGCGATTGGGCCGCCCTGATTCGCCGGTTTTTTTTTTTCTTGTGACCTTCATTCCACGCCTTCGGCCCCTCCCCCGCGCGCAAGATGGCGGCGCCCAGTGAAGCGGAGGCCGCGGCGGCAGCGGCCGGGGGTGCCTGAAAAGGGACTCCTAGCCTCTTGTCCGCCTCCCTCCCCGCCCATTCCCCCCTGCCTCCCTCGAAGTCGCGAACCCGGAGGAAGGGGGCCGGGCGGGGACAGGAGCATCTTTGCGGCAGCCTCGTGCGCGGATCCCCATCCCGTTCCAGCCTCGGGGCCGGGGACCTCCCCTTTTCCCCCCACCCCGCGCCTTCCCGCACGCCAAGCCGCTCCGGGCCCCGGCCCCGGCCCCGGCCCGACCCTCACCTCGGCCTGTGTTTGCGTGCCCTGCCCGTCCTGTGACTCCTGCGCCCCCTAAGTCACGACTCTGCTTCCGGGCCCCAACAACTGACCCTCGGGGGGCGCCCGGGGGCGCTCGGGCCGGCCATGGAGGCCGTGTACCTGGTGTTGAACGGAATCGGCCTGGCCTTGGATGTGCTGAGCTTCGTGCTGGACCTCAACTTCCTCCTCGTGTCCTCCTTGCTGGCCGCCCTGACCTGGATGGTGACCTTCATCTACAACCTGCCACACACGGTCCTGGCCGGCCTCCTGCATCTGGGCCGGGGGACGCTGCTGTCCTTCGTGGCTGCCACGGAAAGCCTGATCCGCCTGCTCCTGGGGGTCCTGCAGGCGGTGGGAGCCCTGCTGCGGAGCTGTTGTTCAGGCCTGGAGAGCCTGAAGGTGGTGGGCCACCTGGCCTTACACGTGGCCACGAGGGGCAGAGAGCTGGTCCATCGTGGGGTCCTGAGCATGGTCTCCTCCAGCCATGCCCTGCTGCGCCAGGCCTGTGACGTCTGCGCCATCGCCATGAGCTTGGCGGCCTACGTGGTCAACAGTCTGGTCAACATCTGCCTCATTGGAACTCAGAACCTCTTTGCCCTTGGACTGGCCCTCTGGGACTCTGTGACGGGGCCGCTGTGGAGAGTGACTGATGTGTTAGGAGCCTTCTTTGCCCATGTTTCCAGCAGTGCTGTTGCCATGGCAATTCTCCTCTGGACTCCTTGCCAGTTGGTACTGGAGTTAGTAGCCTCTACCACCCGTCTTCTGGCCAGTGTCTTGCTAGCTAATCTCTTTGGCTTGGTGTTGCTGGTGGTAGTGTTGGCAGTGACCATAACCATCCTGCACCCAGATTTTGCCATGCGGCTGGCAGTCCGGGTAACTGAGCAGTTTCATGCCCTGCCTTCTTACCACCGGCTCCGTGGGGATGTGGTACGACTCTGCCGATTGGCACTGGGTTCAGAGTCTTGGCGCAGGGTACGGAGCCGGAGCCTGCAGCTGGCAAGCTGGCCCATTGGTGGGGGTGGTGGAAGAGCAGGAGGAGGGGGGGCCCCTGGGGCCCCCCAGGGTGGGCCAAGGAGGGGGCCACCTGCCAGAATCCGGGGACACGAGCATCCTCCTGACCCAGTGCCCAGGCTTCCCTTTCGACCAGAGGAAGGGGCAGGGGCAGCTCGGGTGGCACCTGTCAGGGGCCGGGAAAGACTCAATGAGGAGGAGCCACTGCCTGGGCATGACCCATGGCAGCTGCTGAAGGAACAAGAGGAAAGAAAGAAATGCGTCATCTGTCAGGACCAAAGTAAAACTGTGCTTTTGCTACCGTGTCGACACCTCTGCCTATGCCAAGCCTGCACCGAGATTCTGCTGCGTCAACCAGTCTATCAGCAAAATTGCCCACTGTGTCGTCAGGATATCCTGCAGACCCTCAACGTCTACCTCTGAGGGCTCTGCGCCCATCCCAACTCCCCTCACCATGGTGTTTTTTTTTTTCCACTTGGGGATTCATTCTGCCCTTCCCATTGCCCTCCTGAGCAGGTGGGCACCCCTATAGCCCTACTGATCCAGAGGACATCTGGGCTCACATTCCAAGCCTTTGAAGCCATAAGGACACAAAGATTTCCCCTTCTTCACCTTCTTAGGGTTAAGGGAAAAGAGAAGCAGACAGACCAGCTAGGTCAGAAAGAGGGTGGGGGGGGGGGAGAATGATGACATAGTTTCTCTATGCCTTCTAGGACCAGAAAATTTTAGGGGTGGTGAGGATGGGAGCATCTGTATCACCTATGCAAGTGCCCTTGAGGCTACAATCCTTTGGGCTCCTGCCCAGATGCCAATCTTTGTATTGGGCCAAAGAGGTCCTGAACTTGTTTCTGGTTTTCCTTTTGGGGGCCTGTTATTTTGGCCCATCTTACTCCCCTACCTAGGCCCTCCTGCCAGAGCAGATCTGCCTGCTACTTATCTGGCAGCTGAAGATCATTGGGAAGATACTTGACTTTTGTAGATCTTTGACCTATGCTATCAGCCAATTTCCTGCCGCCTTGGGGAATCCAGGGGTAGGGAGATGTGGGGTGTCTTTCATTTGCTCTCTGCTGTTGAGAGTTGCCCCTGCTCTCTCAAAGCCCAAAAGCTAACTTGAGGCCAATGCTCCCCTGGGAAAGAAGAGAGAAAGAGGATGAAGATGATCCTAGATTCCTTCAGTGTTTGTCTTTTGGTCCCTCTTGCACCCTGTCTCCATTGGGAGTCCAAAGGAGAGCAGTCAGAGCTCCTATATCCCTATCCCCTTAATTCCACTTCTGAAAATCACATTCCC
This sequence comes from Dromiciops gliroides, assembly GCF_019393635.1. Lineage (NCBI taxonomy): Eukaryota > Metazoa > Chordata > Mammalia > Microbiotheria > Microbiotheriidae > Dromiciops > Dromiciops gliroides. Next base: position 357,824,283 of record NC_057863.1, on the reverse strand, counting down.
ACCAGCCCTCTCTCCCCTTTCTGGGGAACACAGGTTCTACATTCCACATGAATTATGGGTCCAGGCACTTCAAGAGGGAGGGGCTGATAGCATTTCCCTGAACATTTACACTGTTAGAATTTATTTGTGAATAAAGTCTGTTACACAGCCCTCTGCCTCTTGTGTGTGGTTAGGACTGTGAAGATGGCCCTGGAAACTTCCACCTTTGGCACTTTTCTCCTGCAGCTGGAAGAGGGTGGCTGAAGGGGAATTCGACTCAGGTTGAGGTCTCCACCTGCAGACCTCATGTCTGACAAGGCATGTTCCTTGTTCCCACGAAAGCTCCTATCTCCTCAGTAGCTTTGGGAAGTTTCCTTTAACCTTGCTTAGAATAAGCTTCATGAGGAACAAATCCAGGATCTCTTTTTTACTTTCACCCAGTCCCTCGTCTGGTTAGTCTCTCCCACTTCCAGGAGTTTTGAAGACTGCCCTCCTTACTTCCTAGGTGTTTCGAGGAGTTGGTGCTCACCTTGTGCCCTGTTGATCTGGAGCCACTCCTCTGGGCTGGAAGTAGGAGATGGAAGGGACCTCTGGGTGTCTCTGGAAAACCAGAGCCCTGTCCTAACCTCAATTTTCTTTTTAGACCCTTCCTCCCAGAGGGTCTGGAGGAGGCTGAGAGAAGGTGAGTTTAAGGCACTACTAATGAGTGACAAAGTGGGTGACTGAGGAAGGGCAGCAGAGAGGAGCGCATTAGAGAAGGAAAGGACTCCATCTTTGGACTTGAGGTCTTTTGTGACTAGCCCAGGATTCAGACTGTGGCTCCAGTCCACCCAGCAACAGGCCCCCAACTTGGAGGTGGAGTGGGAAAGGGGAAGTGTTCCTAACCTTCACCCCAGTGTACTTCCAAGGTTGAAGTTAAAGTCTTCTTTGGAACTAAGTTCCAGGGTAGAGATGAGCTTAAGGAGGCTGGGGAAAGGGAGGAAGTGGGGATGGGAGGGATGCCTGGTTCCCTCCAGTTTGTTTAATCTGGGGATAAATATTTATGGGAATAGATAAACTTCCTGAGTGCGAAACAAAGACTCTTTTAAAACCCTTTCAGCTTCTGGGCTGCTGGGCTTTGTGCCCTAAATCAGAACCCTGAGGAGGAATTTGTATTTGGGACTAGCAACAGTTGAGTAGGAGTGTGGATGGGTGAGGATACCATTCCATCCTAATGTCAGGAGACAGAGAACCTGAGAATATGGGAGCAAGGCCCTCTCTGGTGGAAGAGCTCAGCCTGCTGTCTGTCTTCCAGATTCGTTACTCATTTTGTTCTATGGTCCTTCCACTACTCCCCCGGCCTCCCCCTTCCATCTGAAACACACCCCAGGACCTAACTTGGGTGGTGGGGCCTGTCTCTGTTTCTGATCTAGTCTGTCATCCCTCTTTCCAGAGCTGTACATGCACTGGCTCTGGGCTAAGATTGGGAGCAGACTATGTGTCCTCGTGGTCATTGGCTCACACTGTGGTATCCTGGAGGCAATTAGTACCGTATTCCCATAACTCATATTAACAGCCTGTATCTGTCTAGTGTTTATATGATTGACTGACATTCATCTTTTGATCCTCACAACACCCCTGTGAGGTAGGACCTATCATTATCCCCATTTAACAAGAGGAAGCAGGCTTGCCTCGGTCATAGCATTTGGGGTTAGGATTTGAATCTAGGTCTTTCAGACTAGCTCAGCCATCTAGTCAGGACCTTGGTATTCTCCACATCTGTTTACACTGGGTTCTTTTACCAGCTTACTTTGAATGGGAGAATACCCCATTCCTCACCATAGCATGGCATAAAACTGGGTAAACTGTCATTCCAGAAAGAAAGATGAATATCCCCATGCCACCCATGAGCAACTGGGAATGGGAATCCTGGGTTTTATTCTAGTTGCATAAGGGTGGAAGATGGAAAGGAAGTGGTGCTCTCATGGATCCAGGCCTTATTTCTATATATGCCCTCTTCTCTCAACTCACTCCATTACCACCCAAGTTCAGGTCCTTATCACCTCTCTTCTGGTTGGTTGGCCTGCCTCATGTATCTCCCCACTCCAGTCTATCCTCTGCCCAGCTGCCAAAGTGATTTTCTTAAAATACAGATCTCTGCCCCCCACCCCCACCTTCCATAAACTCCACCGGCTCTCCACATTACTTCCCGGATCAAATATAAAGTACCCTCTGGCATTTAAAGCTCTTACTCCCTGCCAGGTCTATGCTTCAGCTATACTGGCTTTGTTCTGCCTCCCATGTGACATCCTATCCTTGCTCCCCACCCCCCTTCAAATCTTGGCTCAGATGCCACCTCTTGAGGTCCCCTCCCTCATGCTTTCTCCTCTGAGATTACTTTCCATTTACTTTGTATTTCTTTTACCTACTGGGATATTTACATGTCTTCAAGCTCCTTGAGGGCAGACTTTTTATCCTTCTTTGTATCCTCAGCACTTAGGAAAGTGCCCAGCCCATAGAAAACACTTAATAAATGCTTTTTGGTTAACTGTACTCCTTGACACCACAACTATGTCTTTTTTTTTTTTTTTTTTTGGTGGGGCAGTGAGGGTTAAGTGACTTATCCGGGGTCATACAGCTAGTAAGTGTCAAGTGTCTGAGGTTGGATTTGAACTCAAGTCCTCCTGAATCCAGGGCTGGTGCTTTATCCACTATGCCACACAGCTACCCACTACAACTATATCTTACATCATACGCTCTGAAGCAAATTAAAAGCTTTTCATTCCATCCCTTTCTTTGGCTTGGCTCCCACTGCCATCCCACTACCCCAGATGGGCAGCTAGTTGGTGCAATGGATAGAATTCTGGGCCTGGAGTCAGGAAAAACTCCTCTTACTGAGTTCAAATCTGTCCTCAGAAACTTTACTAAGTGGTGTGACCCTGGGCAAGTCACTTACCCCTGGGTTCTTCAACTGTAAAATGAGCAAGAGAAGGAAATGGCAAACCACTTTGCCAAGAAAACCCCATATGGGGTCACAGATAGCCAGCTATGACTTAAAAATTACTGAATAACTGCACTCTCCTGATAATTAGAGGTTAGAACTAGGATTGTGTAGATTTATTGAATGATGTCTGAGCACAAGACCCTGTTCCTGGGGCTAGGGGTACAGAAGGAAAGGACCCCAGAGGGAAAAGGGTGGCAGTCTTCCCACCACCACCACCATTACCACTGGGGCTTTGGGCCCTGAGGACTGGGGAACCAAAACACCTGTGCCCATGGGGCATGATTGCCAGAAGCAGGTCATATGCCTTTCTTTTGGGGTAGAAATCTAGCCACTTCCCCACTCTGCTCTCAGTGGACACACTCTTCCCTGTCAAAAATGCCCTCCTGTACCTATCAACAGCAAAACTGAGATGCCCCTATCTCCCTACTCACCCACACGAAGGGGGAGCCAGCCCTCCTCAGAGCAGATGCAGCTGGGGCAGTAACACCCTTCTCAGAAAAGAGGGTGTAGCGTCCCAGGAAGGAAGAAGTGAGCAACCTTCCTGGAGAGTGGGAATCGTCAGGCAAAGACAGGGGAACTGTGCCAGTCAGAATAAACTAGGAAGCCAGAGAAGGTACTGTCTGTCTTGACACTGGCATAAATGCCGATGTAGTCACCCACACCCACTTGCACCCAGACTTGGTCCTCAGGCTCCAGTCTTACTAGGGCTCCCCCAGAGAGTGAGGCTGGCTTTGGCCACCCCCCAAAGAACTGGAAGAAGGAAGCCACCGACTCGCCATTCTTCACAAGGTCGAACTGCAGACTGGCTCGGTAGACGGTGGCATGGACGGCAAAGTAGTAGAGGCCGGGCACCTGGCAGGTAAACTTGCCCGTGGTAGGATCATAGTGCCCCTGCTCGTTCACAAGCACCCGGTCGAATGGCAAGGGTGTGTCAGCAGGTGGAGGCACCCGGCTTTCTGAGCGTTTGGCACTAAAGGCTGACCGGGGAGGCACTGCGCATTCACCCGCTGGTCCTGCTGCTCCCATTGGCCCTGATTCTCCTGGTGGCCCCGGGTCCCCCCGAGGCCCGGGCAGCCCTGTGGGGGTAAGGGACAGTGTTAGAAGTGGGCACGATGGTCACAGATGTGGAGTAAAGAGACCTTCGAAAGTTCTACCCAATCTCCATCCCTCCTCACCAGGCATGGCTCCCTCAGGAAATGTAGCTGAGAAGCAATAGGAGTTGTGTTGTGATGGAAAGGACACTGAGGACCTGAGTTCAAATTCTACCTTCTTCTGATTCCTTGAGTTTGGCATGTCACTTGAGAATTACAGCGTTTAGAAATGCAAGGTTTAGGGGGCAGCTAGGTGGCACAGTGGATAAAGCACCAGCCCTGGATTCAGGAGGACCTGAGTTCAAATCCTGCCTCAGACACTTGACACTTACTAACTGTGTGACCCTGGGCAAGTCACTTAACCCCCATTGCCCCACCAAAAAAAAAAAAAAAGAAATGCAAGGTTTAGGGATTATCTAGTCCAACCCATGTCATTTTACAGAAGAGGAGACTGAGGCCTTGAAAAGAGATGCAACTGTGCCTGCTGGGTCTGTTTCCTCCTATGTAAAATGAGGGGAGGAGACAGTATTGGGCTAGATGATTTCTAAGATCCTTTCCTGCTTTCTAGTTGATGATCTATGAATCTGTGGGAACAGGGATCCTCCCATCTTTTCTCTTTTCCCTCCCTAGACCATATTTCTCCAGTCAATTTCTTTTTCACCTATAGGTTGGGTTCCACAATTCCCCAGTGGCTTCAAGTCCCACCATAGCCGGATGACCTTAAGGGGTGTGTCGGGCAGGGGTTGGATGATGTGGTTAGGTCCTAAAGAAATTCCAGAGTTCTGCTAAGGGATTCCTGCGCCCTCTGGCGTAGCAAGGGGTACTGGGACCAACACCAACCTTCCAAGGGCTGTGCTGGGGCTAAGAAGTTAAGTGAGTGGGGGAGAGGGGATGTCCTGGGGGGAGGGAGAAGGGGGAAAGGAGTGAATCACTGGGGAGAAGGGAGAAAGAAGGGCAAAGGGGGCGGGGTGAGGTCTTCTTACCCGGGTGCCCGCCGGCACCCTTCTCGCCCGGAGTCCCAGGCGCCCCATCTCGCCCATCTCGGCCATCGCGGCCAGGCAGGCCTTGGTTGCCGTGATGCCCGGGGGTGCCCGGGACGCCAGGATGCCCGGAGCACAGGCTGGGGATCTTGTTGTCGTCCAATGGGGGCGAGCCGGCCACCAGGGCCAGCAGCAGTAGGGGCAGGAGCGGCCTCATGGCGCTGGGGCTGGGCGCCAGGACGGCTGGGTCCCTCCTAGAGGAGGGATTGACAAGGTCCCGCAGCCTGCGGGGAGGGGGGATAGGGGCAGGCTGGGAGTCAGGACCCCTGATCTAGGGTCCTGCCTCTCTTCTCTCCCCATCCTAGCCCCTCCCTGCATTTCAGGCTACCACCGAGAGACTTGAGAGAGAGATCCTAGCACTATGGGGAGAATTCTTCCCCAGGACCCTGGCGATCCCGGAGCCCAACCAAAAGAGAAAGGAAGGGGAAAGCAGAACATAACTCCGTCTCTTCTCCCTGAAACTCCCCTCGGCTCCATAGTCCCCTTCTCTTCCAGGCCGTTTCCCTCCCTGCCCCAATCCTATCTTGCCCATAGTCCCCTCCCCATCCCTAGATACCTCCGGCCCCCTCCTTTGTTATCCCTTGGGGTCCCGCCTCCACCCTCTGCCCTGACTCACCCCTCTCTCTGCCCCCGATCACCAAGCTGGCTTTCTCCGCTGCCTTCTCCGAGACGCTGGCCTCCCTTGACCCTCAAAAACTCGCCTATTCACCCCGCTCTGATTGTGCTCTCCACGCCCCGTGGCCCCCCTTTCCCCTTCCAGTCACCGGCTTCTGTACCCCTAGTCCCGGCCGCTCCTCCCAAACTCGGAGAGGAAACCAGCAGTCCAGACAGCCAAGAGTGACGGGCCGGGAAATAACTGGCAAATAACTGGCTGTCTCCAGGGCGCCAGGCCAGGGAATTGGGGGGCGGGGGAAGGCGGAGAGTAGAGGAGGGAAGGAGATGAGAACAGAGATCTAGAGAGAGACAGAGATGGGGGGACAAGGAAGGCAAAGACACAGCGGGAGAGGAGAGAAATGGAGGGGAACACATCACCTGGCCCGGGACCCAATGACTAACCTAGATCGCACGCACAGTAGGTGCTTAATTAGTTTTGTAGACTCGAAATGGAGAAATGGAAACATTAAAGAGAGATGCAAAGAATGACACAGAGATTGACAGAAAGATGGAGCAAGAGGACCCAGGAGGAAGATCGATAGCCATCAAGACTGAGGAGAATGCAAAGATGTGGAGGAAGAAGAAATGTCAGAAGATATCAAAGGACCAGAAATAGAAAAAAGGGGAATAACAAAGAAGGGAAACAGATATAGGGAGGGAAGGAAGAGTAATAGACTAGCTTGGGGTGGGTTGGGGGGTGGAGGTGGGCAGGAAAAGAGAAAACCTAGGAAAAGAAAGGAGAGTAGAGTAACAGGGGAGAGGAGATTGCTGGGGAGGGCAGGGGGAATAAGTAAGAGGTAAAGAAAACAGTCAAGTCCTCCCCGGTCCTACATCTTCCCTCTCCCCTAGCTTCCCCTACACTTTAGAAGAGGGTGGCATGGCCAGACACTTGGGTTCCCAGATTTGATAATGGTGGAGATTAGAGTCAAGGTGAAGTGAGGTGGGGGGAGAGGCCTTCTCCCTGACTCAGGGCCAGGTGCACCCTGCTGGGTCAGAGGCATCAGGTAGACTTTTACAGTTGAAGGACCAGGAGATGCCCAATGGCTCCAGATCTGGCTGGCAGTTTTGCTCAGCTTCTAGGCAGACAGGGCGACAGGGTGGGAGGAGCCCTCCTGAGGGGGTACAGTAAGGCAGAAGCAGCCCACATAGGAGTCTTCGGAAAGGCTGGTAACAGGGCAGGTCTGTCAGGGTCTGTAGTTTGTAAAGTAGGGGAAGTTATCAGACGCCAGCTCCACCCCCTCCTCCCCAGTCTGGACTAGCCTTGGAAAGTCTATTTAAGAACTGCTCACTGGCCTGAATCTTTCCCAGGGTACTCTAATTCTTGGGCCCTTACTACTGTTCTACCTTCTCCCTTCCCTCCCCACTCCCCAAGACTGTCTCTTTGACACCTTGTATCCTTTCAGCATCTCTTCGACTTCCTGTTGACTGTCCAGGGTCATCAAAGTATTGGGGAAAGCAGTGATGTTGTAGCTGAGGCCCTGGCACATTTCCACCTGAATGGGCTCGCAGGCTGACTCTGCAAAGGAGTGAGGATCAAAAGGGCACCAGCTTAACATCACTGTGCTGCTCCAGGCATCATTTTGGGCACAGCAGCCCTGGCCTTTGGACCATCATCCCAGCAATCAGCTTATTGGAGCCTCTCCTCAGCCTCTCCTGTGGGTCTGAGGTAGGCAGACAGCCCCACCAACATCCTCACCAAAAGGTGGGTGGGAGAAGTTGCTGCAGTTGAATTTGTCTTGGCCATTGCTGCAGTTCCTCCAGGTGTCACACACCCAGCGAAGGTCCTTGCACTCTCCATGCTGGCAGGAGACCTCCCCAAGCCCACAGGGATCTGTGGGGGAGGACACAATGTAAAGTGGAAGCCATGAGCACAGTACTTGTAGCCGTGCATACAAATACTCTCTTCTTGTTCCCACAGTGAGGGCACACACCTTCTTCCTGTCTCTACTGGAATATTAGCCTCTGCCCACTTGACTCCCCCATCTTTCTTGGGCCCAGGTAACACCTACTGTCAGTAGTATTGAGGGCCTGGTAGGTAGCAGAGAATCCCATGCTGCTGATCTGGTAATCCGTCACAAATACCACAGTCAGTTCATGGTATGAGGAAATGAGGGGCGGAGGCAGCTTGGTACCACAGAACCTGCTCAGAGTAGATGATACCCAGGTGTGAGGAGGGGGGGTGCTCTGAAGCCTCTGGACATAGATTTCCCCAGAAGATAAACTCAATCCAATAATTGAGTGGCTCCCTATTATTTCTTTTCTTTTCTTTTTGTTTTGCTGAGGCAATTGGGGTTAAGTGACTTGCCTAGGGTCACACAGCTAGTAAGTGTCAAGGGTCTGAGGCTGGATTTGAACTCAGGTCCTCCTGAATCCAGGGACAGTGCTCTATCCACTGTGCCACCTAGCTGCCCCTACTCCCTATTATTTCTAGGATCAAACACAAGGATCTTCCCTTTGGCACCTAAAGTCCTTCACGGCTTAGTCAAAACCTACATTTTCATGTTTGTTATATTTACCACCCCTTCCTCATCTCCCTTCATGCTGGTCTTCTTATATCAATAATAATATGTCAATAATAATTCTTATATCATCTCACATATGACATCCCATCCCATCTCCAGCCCAAAAGACTGAAGTGTTCCCCTTCTCTCTCTCCTCCCCTTAAAATCCCTAGTTTCCATTAAAGGTCTGTCCAGGAGCCATCTCCTACATTATACCTTTCCACATCCCCACTTGGCTGTGGGTATCTACCCTATTTTCTGTATATATTAAATGTAAGCAACTAGGAGGCACAGTAAATAATGTATTAGATTTCGAATCAGGAAAAGCTGAGTTCAAATCCTGCCCCTCACACTTACTAGTTGGGTGACCCTGAGTGATTAACTTAACTTCTGTGAACCTCAATTTTGTCATGTGTAAATGGGGATGATCATAGCACTCACTTCACAGAGTTACTGTAAGGACCAAAGGAGATAGCATATGGAAAGTGCTTTGCAAATTTTAAAGCACTACAAAATGCTAGCTTTATCACTATTATTTGTAATAGAGTTCTGGTGTAGATGAGGCCATTTTAGCAAACTGAAGGGGTCTGCATATGTCCAGAAGTCTATTACAATATTATATATGGCCACATGTTTTCCTCTGATAGAATGTAAGCCTGAATTATTTCACTTCTGGGTTTGTATCCCAGCACCTCATACATACCTAATAACTGCCAACATGTACCTGCCTTGTTCTGTATAAGGACAATGTGACTTCAGATGGTCAGAAATTGAGAGAAGAGGTCATGAAAGGCAAGCATGACTACTCAGTGGTGGACAGGAGGTTTCCCTGGAGATACAGACATGTGGGAAAGGCAGTGGACCCCCCATCTTTGCCTCCCAACATGTTCATGACTTCCAAAATGTGCATCCCTAGAGATTGCAAAGAGCATCCCCCTCAACCAGGTGGGATCTGTCCTTGTTTGATTTGAGATCTTATCTAGCTCCCCACCTAAGAGCTCATTTTTTTTTTGTTGTAGTCTATTGTCTACTCTAATCTTCCCTCCCCCCCCCCCAGGGCAATGAGGGTTAAATGACTTGCCCAGGGTCACACAGCTAGTAAGTGTCAAGTGTCTGGGGCTGGATTTGAACTCAGGTCCTCCTGAATCCAGGGTCAGTGCTTTATCCACTGTGCCACCTAGCTGCCCCCCACCCCCACTTCACTACCTAGCTGCCCCAGTTGTCACATTTATAAAATAAAGGGATGGAACTAGATGGTGTTCAAAGTTCATTTGTGGTAAAATAGAAGCACTAGACTTGAAGTCAGGAAGATCTGAGTTCAGAACTACCTTATTATTTTTGTTTTACTTGCTTCCTCAATGGGTGGTGGAAGAGGAGGTATGAGGGAGATAATTTGAAAATGAAAACAGAATTGAATTAAGAAAATAAAATTTAGATTGCCTTCAGACATGTCTGCCAGTCACTTAGCCCCTCAGCCTCAGTTTCCTCATCTCTAAAATGGGTATAATTTGTTGCTCTTTAGTTGAGATTAGTGACGTCTGTCTCTTTGTGACCCCATCTGAGATTTTCTTGGCAAAGATATCAGAGTGGTTTTGCCATTTCCTTCTTCAGTTCATTTTACAGATGAGGAAACTGAGGCAAACAGGGTGAAGTGACTTGTCTAGGGTCACACAGCTAATAAGTGTTTGAGGCCAGGATTTGAAATCAGGTTCTCCTGACTCCAGGCCTGGTACTCTATCTATTGTGCCACCCAGTTACCTATAGTAATCACTTTACAGGGTTGTAAAACTTTAAAAGAGAGCCTTAATAATATACTGTAGGCAAACCTTCAAGTGCTATATAAATGATAACTATTATTAAAGACAGTTTTTCATAGCGGGTAGAGGAGCAGGCTTGGGAGCCAAGAAGTCCTGGGTTCAAGTCTTGCCTCTGATGTACACTGGCTGTGTGTTCCTGCCCTGAGCCTAGGCGAGTCACTTAACTTTTCAGTGCTCTAGACCCCTTCTGTCAAACTCAAAAGCACCAGAGGCCACTAGACTGTACAGAAAGATCCCTGTGCACAGCCTTAGAAAACTACATGTTAACACTATCCATATTGTGTTGTATATTCATTTTGTGAAATATTTCCCAATTTCAGTTTAAATGTGGTTCTGGCTGGGCCAGGTAGGTGGTGTAGTGGATAAAGCACCAGCCCTGGATTCAGGAGGACCTGAGTTCAAATCTGGCCTCAGACACTTGACATGTACCAGCTGTGTGACCCTGGGCAAGTCACTTAATCCTCATTGCCCTGCAAAATAATAATCGTAATCATAGTCATAATCTGTTTCTGGCCATAACGGGTAGTCTTGCAGGGGGCAGTTTGACGTCTTTGCTCTAGGTAAGTCCCTATGACTAAAGAGGTACAGAGAAGATACCCACTTGAATTGAAAGAGGAAAAGTCTTTACCAGAAGTTCCCTGAACCAATGAAATCAGTTACCTATCCTTTAATAGTTTATGTGATTCTACAGTACCTTTCCAAATGAACTTCCTAACTATCAGAGCCTTCAGGCACTGTCCCATGGCACAAATTTCCTCAGCAGAGACATTTCTTTTTCTTTCCTTTTGTGGGTGGGGTGGGGCAATGAGGGTTAAGTGACTTGCCCAGGGTCACACAGCTAGTAAGTGTCAAGTGTCTGAGGCTAGATTTGAACTCAGGTCCTCCTGACTCCAGGGCCGACACTCTATCCACTGTACCACCTAGTTGCTCCCAGCAGATACATTTCAATAATTGAATAGCTCACTATTACTTCTAGTATCAAATACAAAAATCTTCTCTTTAGCATTTAAAGTCCTCAAACATGGCCTCAGATACTTACTGTTTGCCCTCAATTCCTTATCTGTAAAATAAGCTGGAGAAGGAAATGGCAAACCACCCCAGTAGCTCTGCTAAGGAAATCCCAAATGGGGTCACCAAGAGTTAGAAACAACTGAACAAGAAGAAGAACCTGGCCCAAACCTACTTGTTTTCCTTTCTTTTCTTTTCTTTTCTTTTTTTTTTAGTGAGGCAATTGGGGTTAAGTGACTTGCCCAGGGTCACACAGCTAGTAAGTGTTAAGTGTCTGAGGCCGGATTTGAACTCAGGTCCTCCTGAAACCAGGGCCGGTCCTCTATCCACTGCGCTACCTAGCTGCCCCTAAACCTACTTTTCCAAAAAGGGGCAACTAGGTGGGACCATGGGTAAAGCACAGGACCTGGAATCAGAAAGACTTCAAATGAGACCTGAATTCTTGGTTGTGTGACCCTGGGCAAGTCACTTAACCTTTGTCTGCCTCAATTTCCTCATCTCTAAAATGGCATCACAACAATAACACCAACTCCCAGGGTTGTCGTGAGGATCAGATGAGATGATATTTGTAATGTGCTTTGCAAATGGTAAAATGCTATGTAAATGGTGACAATGCTATGCTATGATGGTGATGATGATACAAATAGTAAATAGCTATTGAAAATTTTGGAGCATGGGAGTAGACTAAGATCTTCCCCCTTGCCTCCTGTCTCTTAGGTCCCTTCTTGGACATGAGTAACCCCCTAGGACAGTTCTTGGCACACAGTAGACACTTAATGTTGGTTGGTGTTTCTGAGAGCAGACCTGGGTTTCCACCTGCCCCCTAGGCTTCTCCCTTTACCTGCCCACTAGGTTGAGGGCTCCTGTGTCCGTGCTCTCATGGATTTCCACGTAGTCAAATTCACAATCCTGATGGGCCTCCAGGCTGAAGTTGTGGAAACGCAGCTCGATGCCATGTTCAGGGGGTACTGAGATCTGCCAGAGGCAAAACTGTAGGGAGGAGGTGAGTCTGTTTCATAGTGTCTGTTGTGCTCCTAGGCACCGTGCATAGGAATACCAAGCACAAAATAATTCCTGCCTTTGAGAGCAAGGGCTTCTTGGATCTAAACTGGGCAACACCTGTGGCATCCCAGGCTAAGGGACATGCATATCAAGGGAGCTTCTGGTTTCTCTTCTTTCCTCGTCGGAGCCAGAGTCTGTTTAAGAGTCCTATGTTTTTGTCTAGCATCAGTATCCTTTGCATTAGTCTAGGGCTGGTAGCAATATAAGCCCTTCTTTAAAACCAGAGTTGAAAGGAAATTTAAGGGTTGGTTAGATCAACCTCCCACCTGATGCAGGAATCATCTCTCAGAGCATCTATCTCCTCAACCCCCGCAGTGCCCAGCCCCCCAAAATCCCTTTCCATCCAGACATTGCACACTCTTTTTTTTTCCTATTCATTCCTCTGGCATCTAGCCCCAGACTCACCTGCTGATGAGGGTAGGGCTTCGGGTAGTTTGGGGTAGAAAAGGTGCCATGGAGCCCATTCAAAGACCCTCCACAGTCTACAGTGGGGAGGGAGAGAGCGTGAGGTATTGTTATTGACTGCCTTTGGACGCCATAAATTTTTCACCCAGACCAATGAGGTGGCGATGCCTGGGAGAGCCGTGTTGAAAGGCAGAAAGCTGCACTCATCTCTGGGCATTTGGGAAAGGGGATAGTAGAAGGTGGTGAAGGGGCAGGAGACAAGGTCCTCCAAGTTCCATGCTCTCCCTCCCTCCTGCTGGACCTACTTGAGTCTTTGCTGCTGCAGTTGGCCTCATCACTGGAGTCCTTGCAGTTATTGAAACCATCACACACGGCATTGGAAAGTAGGCAGAATAGATGATCACAGGGAAACTCATCCTTCTTGCATCCCCCTACCATAAGGCATCCCTTGATCAGAGATTATTACTCTCTCCTCTCCCTCCACTTTGGTTATACCATTCCCTTGCCTGAAATGCCTACGCCTCTATCTAAATTTTCCCATCCTTCAAGGCCCAATTAAAATCTCACTTCTCCCATGAATTTTCTCTAACTACTCCCACTCAAATTGATCTCTCCCTCTGGACTCCACATGAAATTTTGTGTTGCTGTCATCCTAGCTCCTACATTAAACTTATGTTAAGTGCCAACCATGCTAGATGTTAGAAGAGCTATAAAGTTTGGTAAGACATACTCCCTGCCCCCATGGAACTTCTAATCTAGCAGGGGGAAAGGCACAAAGGTAGGAAACTCTAATACCACTCATAATCATAGAAAAGGTTGGGGACAGACAACCTTGGCTGGCCCCACAAATGGAATGGAATCATTTTGTTGACAGACTGTATGGAATAAAGGGAAAACACTCACCTTCTCTAGGGGTCACAGCCTGGTACCAGGCATGGAATCCAATTCCTCCTACACTACTATCAGAGACAAAGGCTACACGGAGGCGGCTGGCATTGGTGTTGAGTATGGCTGCTGGCATCTTTCCACAAACCCTGTAGTGAGTCAGGTGGGAGGGTCAGAGGGGAAGGGAGCAGTCAGGGCCAAGGGAGAGAGGCTGATCAATGCTTTGTGATCAATGATCTGCTTAGTGTCCTCTGCTCCCTTGGCCTTAGACTGCTATAGATAAAGATAGGAACATCTTGAGCTGGTATGGGTTTTATCCTTTTTCAGATCACTTTTATAACTTGTCTCTCGTTTTAGTCACCTTACAACCTTGAGAGATGGGCAGGTCAGGCACATAGACTTTTTCACAAATGAGGAAACTGAATCTCGATTCGTTAAGTTACTTGCTGAGGGTCACATAGCTGGTTAGTGGTAAAGACTCAAACCTAGATTTCCTCATTCCTTGTCAGGTGCATTGTGTTTGCTTTCCTCCATTAGGTCCTGAGAGAAAATAATGGGGTCCTAGGGGACCCAGAGAGCAGACCCCCACTCCAGGGAGCCTTGCCTGACCTCTTTTAAGGCCAGCCCAGGGTCGGTAGAGTTGGAGCTTGGACTCCAAATAGGGACAATAAAGATTAAAACCACACCTACTTGAAAGCCTTTCCCCTCAAGGGGGTCTGTCCTCTGGACTCTGACCTTAACATGTACTGCTCATTTTAATATGGACCACCCTCAAGTCCAGTAAACCAATAGATTTGAATGATGCTTAGCCAATTAGCTTTTTTTGGGGGGGGGGGCTGGGCAGTGAGGGTTAAGTGACTTGCCCAGGGTTACACATCTAGTAAGTGTCAAGTGTCTGAGGCCGAATTTGAACTCAGGTCCTCCTGAATTTAGGGCCGGTGCCACCTAGCTGCCCCCTAGCCAATTAGCTTTGAGAAGTGTGTAAGGGCCACCTCTCCTCCAGACTGCAGGAAGCTTATACTCTCTCATGAGCTCTCTTGGCCTCAGACTCTGGAGGAGGCAGACACATTGCTCCTGTGAGTGCTCTCTCTCTCTCTTCTATCTAGGTATGTAGGGATTCTAATTCTGAGCAATGTGTTCTCTCTTTTCTAACATTTAATATGCTTTAATAAATGCTTAATACCAAAGACTGGTGCTATAGCCTCTCATTTGTAAGTAGCAATATATTAGAAACCCCAGCTAAGTTCCCTAAAACCTAGAATAGAGACAGGCACCCCCATATATTTTCAAATGACACACCCATGGTGGATCTGCCCTCCCTCTTTTGCTTTGTTTCCTACATTGAATTAGTGGGTCAATAAGCATTTATTAAGCATCTACTATGTGCTAGGCACTCTGCTAAGTGCTGGGATTACAAATAAAAAAAATTCAGGGCAGCTAGGGTAGCACAGTGGATAAAGCACTGGCCCTGGATTCAGGAGGACCTGAGTTCAAATCCAGCCTCAGACACTTGACACTTACTAGCTGTGTGACCCTGGGCAAGTCACTTAACCCCAATTGCCTCAGCAAAAAACCAACCAAACAAAAACAAATTTAAAAAATGGAAAAGATAGTTTTTGCTTTCAAGGAGCCCACAGTCTAATTATAGAAGAGGAGGAAATGTTTTGAGAGGGTAGGGTAAGGTGAGAGAATATACCTGACCATGGAATTCCTCAGGTTTCCTTGTTCTTCTGGCTCTAGGGAGATCTCTAGCCAATCAAACAGGCAGGAGGCCACATCATCCATGCTGAATGCTTCTATTTTGAGTTGTACTACCTGGTCAGGTGCCACCTGGATATGCCATATGCAGTAGGCATTGGGTGGGTATGGGTCCGGGTAGTTGGGAGAGGCGAAGGAGCCCTCTGGGCCAAGCAGGAGCCCCCCACAGGCTGAAGATGGCAGCAGACAATCACAGGTAAGAGGTCAGGGGGTCAGAGACGGGCATCAGAGGACACAGGAGGAAGATAGCTTCTGTTCTAACCTTAGGCAGGATTCTCGTGGGGAAGAGGGGTTAGATTTATTTTGTACAGCTCCCAAGGACAAAACTAAGACCAACAGGTGGGAATTGTAGGGAAGCAGATTTCAGTTCAATATACAGAAGGATGTTTTAACAATTGGAGTTGTCTGGAAATACAATGGAACATCTTCCAGAGTAGTGAACACAAATTTTTTTGTTTCTAGAATGGGTTGGATTAAATGACCTCTAAGAGCCTAGAATTCTGGAGTCTCTCTCCCTCTTTCTAGAGGACTCTGTTCTGTTTCAAGTGGCCCATCCCAGCTCTAAAGACTGTACCTTTCTTATAACAGTCTGACTTCTAGAGGACTCTTGAAACTGGGGGCTGGGGGTGGGAGAAAAAGATGCCATAGGCACTCACTGGGCTGAGGAGTAAGGTCCATGGTCAACTCTCCTTGGATGCCAGGGTTGATGTCTGTGGCATTACTGAGCCCTTGAGGGGATAGAAGACTGGGAGATGTCCCAGGTGGAGGTGGAGGTGTAGATTTCAGTTCTGGGAACAGGAAGTCAGAGAAAGGAGTGACATGGGGTCTGAACACCTGAGGAAGTCCAGGGTACTTTGTGTACCCTGGAGGAAGCATGAGGGAGAATGACCAAAGGGAGGGGTTATGGCCACTTCCAGTTAAAGGTCTAATCCCTCAACCCCCTGGTCCAAGCAGGCACCACACCTGCTGTTCTGCTTCCTAGCTGAAGACACTCACGGGCAAGGATGATGATGGTAAGAAGTCCCAGAAGCAAGAACAGCAAGGTTGAAAGGAGAGCTGCGCACAGCCAGGAGAACTGGCAGTCTGTTTGGTACCTCCAGGCCAGACCACCTGCAGGGGGAAGTCAGGGGTTGGGAAAGCTGGACGGGAACATTGACTGGCCTAGGGCCTATGACCCTTGCACTGATTTGCTCATACTACAGACCCTGTTAGCTTATTCTCATTCCTCCGGACTCCCCTCCTCCCATTATGGGATCAGGAGAGCCTAGCATCCCTACCTGGAAGGAATGGTGACAGTGGAAAGTGCCCTGGGTTGGGATATAGCTTAGACCTCAGTTTCTTCATCTATAAAATGAAGGGGTTGGACCGGGTGACCTAAGAAATCCTATAATCTTAGAGATCATCTAGTCCGATCCCTCTATTTTGCACATGAGGAAACTGAGTCCTCAAGAGGTGAGGTGACTTGCCCTCATCGTTACCATGGTAGTGAACTCTAGGACTGCTCCGGGTTTCCTGATGGGCTGGAGATAGGGTGGGCAACCCAGCCTCAGGCTCAAAAGCTGGATTACAGAATTCAGGCTGCAGAAGAAAGAAACAAACACCAAAAGGTTACACGAATGTCTCCAAGACACTGCGGCTTGGCACAAGTTTCCTTTGGGGTGCTGCCCACCATCAGATGGGTCTTGAACTTAAATTGAGTAGTAGTCTCTTACTAAGAAATTGTCATTGCTTTCCCCCTACCTTGCTCCACTTTGCTGTTTCAGCACAGAGGGCAATATCTGTGTAGTCTTTCATGGCCCAGTGCCCCTCATAGCTTCCTTGGTGCCTCTTGTGCCAGCCTCAGGCCCTTCAGGCTTGTGCTCCGGCCCCCTGAGATGACAGAGGGTCAGATTCAGGAGGCAGCTGGTGTCCTCTTTAATGGAAGGCTTCTTTCCTTCACTCCACTCTCAGGCTGACCTCGGCAGATGGAGTCCAGGCACTGACTAGCTATGGGGTCTGGGTGGGGAGAGGGGGCAGCAGCCCACAAGGAATGTGCAAAAGCACCAAATCTCCCTTTAATCCCACTCAGCTGAGGATGCTGAAGCCAGGGCAGCCCAAGAAGTTCTTAAAGGGGCAGTGAGCTGGTTGGGAACACCAGCAAAGGCTTAGCTGTGGTATGAAAAATAGCCAAAGAGAAGCCATTGAAAAAAAAAAGCTACTAAAAGTGGACTATTGCTCTCAGAGAAGGGAGTTTTCTTAACTAGAGAGACCAGGAAAGTTGATGTTCATAAGCTGTGTCTAGTATCAGATATCCTGCAGAACACCAGTGGGGATGAACTGAAGACTTCAAGTGGGTTGGGTGGGAAACTCAACCCAGTTCTTAGTTACTTGGTCAATTGGCAGGAAAAGGACTGTCTGAGGTAAAAGCTGGCACTCGGATAGGTGCCTATGGACTGGGAATGGTTCCAGCTAGTGTCTAAGAAGAGTCTTGGGTCCCATGGGTTTTGTTCTGAATCATAAGAGTCACAAGGGTAATACTTAACAGGAGATTCTAAAAACAGCTAAGCAAAAGATGGTTTGAGAGGACATGAGAGGAATCTATGGAAAGGTGTTCCAGAGAAAAGGAAGAAGTTGTGTAAGGATATGATCTGAATATTTTTTCTTCTTCTACCATATATTTCCTTAGCAGTAAAGAAAAAGGAGGGGGAAGACAAAACACAGTATTTCATCAAGGACTTATCCAAACTGAGAAACTGGAAAATAAGCCCAGAGAAGGAGCAGCTTTTCTTCGACCAGAGAGGACCCAGATATCTTTTTTTAAATAGCGTTTTATTTTTCCAATTATATATAAAGGCAGTTTTTAACATTCAGTTTTACAAAATTTTGAGTTCCAAAATTTTCTCCCTCCCTTCTTCCCTTCTTCTCTTCCTAAAATGGTAAGCAATTTGACATGGATTATATATGTGCAGTCATTTAAAACATATTTCCAGATTAGTCATGTTGTGAAAGAAAAGCAGACCACAAAGGAAAAAAACACCAACAAATTCTAAAAGTGAAAATAGTATATTTTAATCTGTATTCAGAGTCCATCAGTTCTTTCTCTGGATATAGATAGCATTCTCCATCATGGGTCCCTTGTAATTGTCTTGGATCGTTGTATTGCTGAGAAGAGTTAAGTTATTCATAGTTGATCATCACACAAAGTTGCTGTTGCTATGTACAATGTTCTCCTGGTTCTGCTCACTTCACTTTGCATCAGTTCATGTAAGTCTTTCCATCACCTGGACATCTTTTTTTTTTTTTTTTTTTTTTTAGTGAGGCAATTAGGGTTAAGTGACTTGCCCAGGGTCACACAGCTAGTAAGTGTTATGTGTCTGAGGCCGGATTTGAACTCAGGTACTCCTGACTCCAAGGTTGGTGCTCTATCCACTGCACCACCTAGCTGCCCCACCTGGACATCTTAAAACTGATATCCTTGGGGGCAGGTAGGTGGCGAAGTGGATAAAGCACTGGCCCTGGATTAAGGAGGACCTGAGTTCAAATCCGACCTCAGACTCGTGACACTTACTAGCTGTGTGACCCTGGGCAAATCGCTTAACCCTCATTGCCCTGCAAAAAGCCCAAACAAAACAAAACACCCCCCCCCCAAACTGATATCCTTGAATGGGCCAGAGTATACTCTGAAGCACAGGTAGTGTAAAACCTAAGGCAGGGCCCTTGGTCAAGGAAGGTTTAAATGGAATCTTTCTACAAAATCTATTTCCATGACCTCCTTGCCTCCATTCTCACCTCTCTCTAACCTACCTTTCTTAGCATTGCAAGTTGAGAACTGAAAGTTAGATATGGAGCTAGAAGGAATCTTGAAAGCTAACAAGCCCACCCCCCTCATTTTACAGACAAGAAAATCGAGGCCAAGGGAGGATAAGGGACATGCTCAGGGTTATACAACTAGCAAGGGCCTGAGGACCATTTTGGACAGAGCCTTCCTTACTCCAGGTCCAGCACTCTCTCCACTGTGCTGTCCCCCTGCCTCACACAGGCACTTGTTAAATTAATCTTCCTAATGCTTGGGTATGGCGCTGCTGATACCTTGCTGGAAAACTTTTTGTGACCCTGTTGCCTAGAGAACAAAAATACAAAAGAGGCAGGTTGGGATTTAAGGCCCTTCTCATTCTTGACCCAACCTGCTTGTCTAGTTCTGTAGACCCATAGCTTGCACACCAACTATTACCTCCTCTCCTTCCCTCCAGAAGCTTGGACTCTGCCCCTCAGATGCCAGGCATTGGTACGTGAGCTTTTGCCTTATGTTGCCTAGAACCAACCTTCTCTCCCTCCCTCCCCCATTTCTATACTATGTCACCATACTCATGTCTTCTCCCTTTCTAGCTCTACTTTATCTGTTGTCTTTCCCCATTAGAATGTAAGTTCCTTGATGGCAGGGGCTGTTTTGCTTGCTTGTACGTTTTTTATTCCCAGAGTTTAATATACTGCCTGGTATCATTATTTTCCATTATACCTCTTTACCTGCTAGCTGTTCTCTGATTTTCTTCTGAATTCACCTGCCTCTCTATATATGCACAGGCTGATGCCCATGCCTGGACCACTTTTTCTCTTCACAGAATAAGTGCCCATTCAGCCCTTTTTTGAAGACCTTTTTTTTAAGGCTTTTTTTTTTTGTGAGGCAATTGGGGTTAAGTAACTTGCCTAGGGTCACACAGCTAGTAAGTGTCAAGTGTCTGAGGTCAGATTTGAACTCAGGTCCTCCTGAATCCAGGACCAGCGTTTTATCCACTGTGCCACCTAGCTGTCCCCCTCCCATGAGGTTTTTAACCATGTACCAGAGCAGACACTCTTGGGTAACTCTAATTATTAGATTTTTTTTTTTGGCCCTAATATTGAGCTGAAACATCTCTCTCTATAACATTAACCGTTGTTCCTAGATTTGCCCTCTAGTGCCAAGCAAATGTCTAATTCCTCTTCCCCATGACAACCCCCCCCCCAAATCTTCTCTTCTGCAGGTTAAATATCTCCCTTTTCAACTGACCTGCACCTGTTCAATTCAATATCCATTTATTAAGTAATTATTATATGCAAGGGACTGGACTTGTTGAAATTCTTTTCTTCCTTCAAGGTCCAACTCAGGCACCACTTCTTCTATAAAGACTTTTGGATTGTAATAGAATGTAAGCCTCTTGAGGGCAGGGAATGGTTCATTTTTTTTTTTTTTTGTCTTTGTAACTCCAGAACCCAGTACAATGTCTGGCACAAAGTAGCTACTCAATAAGTATTTGTTGATTGATTGATTCTCTCAGATGTAATTTATTCAAATTTTTTTCTAGAGCATCTTACCTGAATCTCTCCTTTCCCCTCATCACACACTCCCTTGTATAACACTCATTTGTCTATCTATATCCCCCCTCTCTCACTCTGGTATTGCTTGTAAGCTTCTTGGAGGCAGGGGCTGTGTTTTCCATCTTTGCATCCATTGTGCCATAGACTCCATAGGCACTAGTAAATGGGGTTTTTTTGTTTGTTTGTTTGGTTTTGGTTTTGGTTTGCAGGGCAATGGGGGTTAAGTGACTTGCCCAGGGTCACACAGCCAGTAAGTGTCAACTGTCTGAGACTGGATTTGAACTCAGGTACTCCTGAATCCAGGGCCGGTGCTCTATCCACTGCGCCACCTAGCTGCCCCTCTATGTCTATGTCTATGCCTATGCCTATATCTGTGTCTATGTCTATGCTTATATCTGTGTCTACCTATGCCTGTGCCTATATCTGTGTCTATGTTTATGTCTGTGTCTAAGTCTATCTATTGATATACACATGCACATAACTGTAATAGTAAATGAGGCCTTTTCCCCCTTTTTTTGCTTCTTCTGTAATACAAGTTGATCATCCTGCTCCTTCTCCACCAAACAGGATATGAGTTAGCATTCACATGTAGAATCCCAAAGAGAAAAAGTTATAAGAATCTCCATGAGATCTTTTATCCTCACTTGAGAGAACAGCCCAAGAGCATCCTAGTACTCACCAGATATTTAGAATTGGCTATTTATTCTGTGTAATTATGAAATTTTAGTTCCTTTTTATTTTCTCTCCTGAAATAAGTTTAGAAGACACTCTCTTTTCCCAAATTATAACTTTGTGGACATATGTCTATCTAGGCTGGAATGGCCCTGCATCCTTTAGGATCCTAGATGATCCTCCACATTCCTTTTGTTAGCCAACCTTGAGTAAGTTAGAAAACTTTCCAGTTCCTTACTCACATCTCTCCTCAACCAATTATTATGCTCAAAGATCTGGAATTGGAGGTAATAGGTGAGGGTGGTTCTCAACAATCATCTGACACATGAGAGGGTGGCTTTTTTTTCTATGCACAAAGGAAAGTAGGGAAGTCATCCTGAGGGAGCTGCCACATGATCACCCCCAATCTATATGAAGCTAGGGGACCACAGCACCTGCTTCCTATCTCTAACTGGCTGTCAAAAACATCCTTTCATCAATCTTTTTTGATAAGTGAGTCTCATGTGGTTTGCCCTTCTCTTCTCTCATGTGGATGCTGAGTTACCTAACATATAATCACTCATTTGGAAAGGCATTTGCTGCCAAATGTGGGAACTGAAATTGGTAGAAGAAACTGATCAAGCCTGACTTCAAGGCCAGCTTTCTGCACCAGTGGTGCCAAACTCAAATAGAAACAGGGGCTATTGTGGGGTGAATAGTGAATTAGAAAATCACTTATTGACATTATTTATGTTTTATTGTATTTTTATTTATTTAAAAAATATTTCGTAATGACATGTCTGACATACTGAGGAGTATTGCAGCCCACATTTTTGTTATTGTTCAGTCATTTTAGTCATGTTCTACTCTTTGTGACCCTATTTGGAGTTTTCTTGGCAGAGATACTAGTGTGGTTTGCCATTTCCTTCTCCAGCTCTTTTATGGATGAGGAACTGAGGCAAACAGGGTTAAATAACTTGCCCAGGGTTACACAGCTAGTACATCTCTGAGGCTGGATTTGAACTCGTCTTTTTTACTCCAGGCCTGGCATGCTATCCACCATGCTGCTGTCTAAATTAATATTTAAATTTATCCACCTGGCTCTCTGGGCCAGGCTCAGAGATGCATTTATAGTTCACTATCTAGGTTCATTCTCAACTAACCTGGAAGCCCCTAGAGTGGGTAGAGGGTCTCAGGCCTCTCACATAGTGGTTCCCAGGCTACATCTAAAATAATAACATTAATAATAGAGCTTCAAGGTTTACAAAATGCTCTCCTTAAGAACACCAACAACAAAACAGTTGAAACTGAGTACTGTGAAACTATAATGAGCAAGCCAGTCCCAAAAAAGAGATTTGAGAAGGGATATACCTCCCTTCTTTGCAGAGATGGAGAGCAATGGGTTTGGAATATTATACATCCTTTCAGACTTTTCTGATATTTGGCTCATTTTGCTGAATTGTTCTTGTTCCCTCTTTTTCCCCCCTCTTTTTTTAAAAATAAGGAATGACTCTCTGATAAGGGTAGAGAGAGAGGGATACATTGGGAAATGTGGGTGATAGAAAAACAAAAGATTGGAATACTGTTGTGTTGTAAGAAATGACAAGTAGGTTGATTTTAGAAAAACATGTAAAGACTTGCATGAAATAATGCAGAGTGAAATGAGCAGAACTAATAGAACATTGTATACAGTAACAGCAATATTATTTGAAGAGTAACTGTGAATGACTAACCTATTCTGAATAATATGAATGTTTAAATCAATTACAAAGGACATACGAAGGAAGATGCTATCCATCAGCCAAGAAAGAACTGATATATGGAAGTATGTATTGTATGGTTGCCCATATATATATATATATATATATATAAAATGTTGCTCTTCTGTAGTGCAGGGTTGGGAGGGAGAGAGGGAGATGACTCAGGACTCAAAATGTAACCAAAAAATAGATAAAATAAGATATTAAAAAACCCCAAAAGATAGTAATAAAATTTATTTTAGACCAACACAATGCTTTCCTCACAATAACCCTTTGAGGTAAGTAGTGGATTATTGCGATTATTTTGCATATGAAGAAACTAGGGCTTAGAGAGGTTAGCAGTTTACTCATAATCATACAGTTAGTATGAAAGGGAAGTTCAAACCTATCAGACCTGACTTTAGGTCAAATAGTGTCACCATGCTGCACTTATCCTAACTTCCCTTCCCTCTAACTGTATATTTATTGAAAGAAATATAATAAAGACGTGGTTATTCCCATGACCTCAAAAGACCAAAATAATTCAACCCAATACACGGGCCACCTCTCTCACCAAGTGCAGAAAAACCAATCTGATTCTTAGACTCTGTTTCTAAGGACTAGGAAGAAGTCTCATTGAACTTTCCAGCAAAATCTAATTATCCAGATGAAGAGATTTCCTTCAGAGAAAGGACAGAGATTCCCTCCAGCCAGCTCCCTGCTGTGCTGAGTAGAGTGGACAAATCTGAGACACCCCTAGAATGGAGACTGCAGATAGAAAGGATTCCCTTGCTCTACCTGAAAGGGAAGCTGCATAGAAAGGTGGAAAATGAACAGGTCAAAAAACCTGAAATGGGATTCAAGCTCCACCACTAACCGTGTGGGCCTGGAAAGTTGCTCCCACTTCCTGTGTCTTGGTTTTTTCATCTGTCAGTTCTTTTTTTGTGTGTTTTGTTTTGTTTTGTTTTGGTTTTTGGTTGGGCAATGAGGGTTAAGTGACTTGCCCAAGGTCACACAGCTAGTAAGTGTCAAGTGTCTGAGGCCAGATTTGAACTCAGGTTCTCCTGAATCCAGGGCCGGTGCTCTATCCACTGAACCATCTAGCTGCCCCCGCATCATCTGTCAGTTCTAATTCCACAGAATCTCTCCTACCCACCCCATTTCGACTCACATGGCTATCATAATATTTGTATGGCCTTATGCAGGTTATTTCCCTTGTTGGAATATTCCTTGGGGGCAGAGACTTTTTGTTTTTTTCCTTGGCATCTTCAGTGGTTGGCATATTGTAAGCACCTCTCCCAATAAATCCTTCAAATTGCTGCCAAAATGATCTTTCTTCCCTCGGTAGAGGTCTGATCATGTTACTTCCCTGTCCTAAAATCTTCAATGGTTTGTTTTTTTTTTAATTGCTGCTTGGTTAAAATGTAAACCTCTTGGCCCATTACTTAAGGCTCTCCGAGAAATGACTCCAACCTATCTTTTCAGGCTTATTTCATATTATTCCCACTTCCCCAGCCAAACTGAACTATTAACTGTTCCCTGAATTCTCATCTCTCCATCCCAGCACATAGGAAACTCTTAAAAATGTCTGCTGAGTTCAAATGAATTGTATGGAAAACAGTTTATAAACCTTTGAGTGTTAATAAAAATGAGTTGACCCTTTCTGTACGACCTTGGGGAAATCACTCAGCCTCACTGGGGCTGTTTCCTCATCTATGTAATGAGGTGGATCTCTGAGGTCTGTTTCAGCTCTAGTTCTGTGACTGACTGACCCTCAAGTATAATATCTATGTCCAGAGATGCTCCTAAGACCAGTCTCCATGAGGGCAAAAGGCAGTCACAAAGAGATGCTGGCATAGAACATCTGCTCCATCTGCTCTCTTCTTAAGAGGTCAAGAACAGACAATTTAGGGAGTCAGGTTTCCTAGATGATCAGACAGGTTCAATTTAAGGGACCCTGAGAAACCCATTACAGAGTGAACTGGATCAGTCTTACTTAAATTCACAGGTCTGACCCACACTCTGGGAGAAGCCAGAACTGGGGTTGTCATATTAGAGGTGAGTGGGGAAATCTGGAACCAGCAAAATGTTGGACTCCCACCATTTATAGGGTCAGACTGGAGCTGAAGGGACTATACTGGACTTAGAGGATATATGGAGGTGAGAGGATCCTTCAAACTATGAACTTGGGAAAAACTCTCCCTCCCCCTGATGCCAGAAAAAAATGTTTAGTCTTCCTGTGGACAGTTTTGGTTTCTGTTTACTTTTCTCCTTTTCCCTCTCCAGCAACAGCGATGGAAGAAAAAAGGTACAGGGAGACTGTGGGAAACCCTTGTTTATAGCAGGACCCCTTGACATATAAGTGAATGCTCCCTACTTGTAATCTCCCTGTTTCTGAGAAGGGGCCATAGAAGCACCTCCTGTGGGGAACCTGTGCGTTAATGACTTTTGTGGTCCCAGAAATCCATTTGAAATGCCATCCACTGTTACACACTCACCAGATGGAAATTATGCCTTTTCTGTATCTAATGTACTTTCATTTATTTGTTTATTTAAAGTTTTGAGTTCCAAGTTCCATCCCTCTCTCATTCCCTCCTTCCCTCCCCTCCTCCCTCCCTGAGGTGGTAAGCAATCAAATATAGGTTATACTGAGCATCTAATGTACTTTTGAGGTATCAGCTAACCTTGTCTGTAAAGTGGGGGGGCTCAATCACTTGAATGAAAATCTGGAGATGTGACTCAGTTTATACATAAAGAAACTGAGGTCTAGAGAAATTAAATGACCTACCCAAGGTCGCACAGAGCTAGGATTTTTTTGGGGGGGGGCAGGGCAGTGAGGGTTCAGTGACTTGCCCAGGATCACACAGCTACTAATTGTTAAGTGTCTGAGGTCGAATTTGAACTCAGGTCCTTCTGAAGCCATGGCCGGTGCTCTATCCACTGCGCCACCTAGCTGCCCTGCCCAGAGGTAGGATTTAAATCCAGAACTGTTCCAGATCCATCACTTTATCACAACCAGGGATATGTAGAATCATGTCTGTAAACAGAGAGGAATCAGAGTTTATGGAGGTCGCCACTGACGGAAGTTCCCACACCCTTGGAAAGCCTGCTTAAAAGCACAAAGGGCATCATTTTTTTTGCAGTTTCCATAGGCCAGGAAGAACTTTTCTTTCCTCCCCAGCCGGCCCCTTTCTCTTTTACCCTATCTCCTCCCAACCTTAGTGTTTGAGGTTGCACAAAGAAAGTCCTGGAAACTTGTGATTCTGGGACGGAGGGATATAATGAAAAGGATTGTCTGTCATGAATTCTGCTGCTGTTACATTTAACTATTCTCTTTTCTTCATGCTGGGAAAAAACTGCAGTTCTATGTGGTACTTTTTCTTCTGCGTCCCTCCCCCCTACCCCTTGGGAATGAAGGAGGAATTAGAGATGTATAGTTAGCCAGTGATTAAGCCGGAATGTGGGTGGAGCATCCAAAGCCTGCCAGAAACCAAGAGATTTCCCGATTGGCTGACAGTGAGTCTGGGATTTTAGAAGGGAAGAACCTAGTTACTGAATTCCAGTTTGGTAAGTGTGCAAGGGGAGAAATAAGAGGGAGGTCCAGGGGGATGGTGGTAAGGGACATTCTGGTGCAGAGGATGCCACTGGAGGCTAGTGGGAAGGGATTCCAGCCCAAAAAAAACATGGGGGAACTCTAGCTAAAAATTATATTGGTTGGCTTGGGTACCATCTAGCCTGTGGTGTGTAGAAATCTTTTACATTATCCTCAGCACTGATTAACATGCTTCTGGGGGCAGCTAGGTGGCGCAGTGGATAGAGCACTGGCCCTGGAGTCAGGAGGACCTGAATTCAAATGTGACCTCTGACACTTGACACTTACTAGCTGTGTGATCCTAGGCAAGTCACTTAACCCCAATTGCCTCACCAAAAAACAAAAAAACCCAAACCAAAACAAACCAAAAACCCCAAAACATGCTTCTGTAGAGGCATATGGTGAGTGTGGTTAGGACATAACACATTACAAATGAGGCATTATGCAGAAGGAATAGTGTAAAGGATATCACTAAGAGGACCATGTGACATAGAGAGAGACAGAGACAGAGAGAGAACTGATGTACAGAATACAAGGTCCATTGGTATCCATAAAAAATGTGAATTTATGGGAAGATGTGGATGAGAGTTGTATAGGATAGTCAGTGATGGATAGGCTGGGAAGCCTCTTCTGATTCACTTAGTTGATGGTGCGCTCTCCTTTCTGCCCAAATTATCATGTTCTTACTCATCTGTTTGCCAATTATACCCTTCCAGAATACTCGAAGTTCTTTGAAGGTAGACTATTTCATTTTGTTTTTGTATTCCCAACACCCAGCATGGTGTCTTGTGTATAATGCTGTTGTTTAGTCATTTTTTCAATCGTGTCTGACTCTTCATGACCCTATTGGGATTTTCTTGGCAAAGATACTGGAGTAGTTTGTCATTTCCTTCTCCAGTTTATTTTATAGATGAGGAAACTGAGGCAAACATGGTTAAGTGACTTGCCCAGGGTCACACAGCTAGTATGTGTCTGAGGTCAGATTTGAACTCATGAAGATGAGTCTTCCAGACTCAAGGCCTGGCACTGTCCCCAGTCTCTTTTAAAATTTCTCTCAGATCTATTCCTTCCTTTCTATTCCCACTACCACTATCCTAGTCCAGGCCCTCTCATCACAATGGTTCCTTTCTAGTGACTTTTTTTGCATGTGTGAGGCAATTGGGGTTAAGTGACTTGCCCAGGGTCACACAGCTAGTAAGTGTCAAGTGTCTGAGGCCTGATTTGAATTCAGGTCCTCCTGACTCCAGGGCTGTTGCTCTATCCACTGTGACACCTAGCTGCCCCTGAAATGGTTCCTTTAAACAAACATTTATTAAGCATATATTATGGAGAATGTACTAATCTGTGCGGGTGGCGGGGGGAATAGTACAAAAGATCTGGATGATTTATAGAACTTCATTTCCCACGAGACTTTGGGTCTCAAGGACAGACCTCTTTGGAGTTTTCAGTATGGAAGGGCAAAATGGTCTGGGACTGAAGGTCAAGGAGACTTGCTTCAGGAGCAACAACAAAAGAGCAAAGAGGCAGGGTTTTGTTTTGCTATAAAGGTGGAAATCATGAGAATATACATATGCCTATTTCTAATGGGGAAGAGCTGGTTGACTGCCTCATACCCATATACCAGTCTTCTGGTTGTTGTTTTTCTCCAGATCTGGTAAGTCCTTTGTATATTACACTGACATCAGACCAGACACCTTGGGAAAAGTTTTGTGTCAGGAGAACATTGGTCATTGCATTTGACAGCTAAGAACCTATTGATGATCAGACTTGTTATCTCATCCAAAAATTGGAGTTCTTGACTTTAAAGTTTCTGTAACTTAGAAATTTTGAGAATATGTGCTTGGGGCTCAATTCCAAATAAGGCTGGGCAATAATCCACTGACTCATTCTAACAAA
This sequence comes from Dromiciops gliroides, assembly GCF_019393635.1. NCBI lineage: Eukaryota > Metazoa > Chordata > Mammalia > Microbiotheria > Microbiotheriidae > Dromiciops > Dromiciops gliroides. The sequence goes on along the minus strand of NC_057863.1, from coordinate 357,795,891 downwards.
TGTTATGTTGGCTGTCACCACTAAGAGATGGATAAGGTTGCTAGCCAACAATGAATTTAGCAACTATTACTAGATAAAATGGACAATTTTGATTATATAATATTAAAAAGTTTTTGCACAAGCAAAATCAATACGACTAAAATTGGAGAAGCAAGAAATCAGGGTAAAAAAATCTTTGCCACAAGTTTCTCTAATAAAGATCTCATTTCTAAGCTATATAGAGCCCTCAGTCAAATTTATAAGAATGCAAATAATTCCCTAATTGATACATGGTCGAAGGATATGAATAGGCAGCTTTTGGAAGAAGAAATCTAAGTTATCTATAGACATATGAAAAAATGTTCTAAATCGCTAATAATTTGTTTGTTTGTTTGGTGAGGCAATTGGGGTTAAGTGACTTGCCCAGGGTCACACAGCTAGTAAGTGTCAAGTGTCTGAGGCCGGATTTGAACTCAGGTCCTCCTGAATCCAGGGCCAGTGCTCTATTCACTGCACCACCTAGCTGCCCCCTAAATCGCTAATAATTAGAGAAATAAAAATTAAACATGTCTGAGGTACTACCTCATACACATCAAATTGGCGAAGTTGATGAAAAAGAATAGGATAAATGCTGGAGAGGCTGTGAGAAAACAGGTACTTTAATGTACTTTGGTGGAGTTGTTAACTTATCTAGCCATTCTGGAAACAATTTGGAACAATGCCCCCAAACTATTAAACTGTGTATCCCCTTGACTCAGTGATACCACTACAAGGTTTATACCTCCAACAAGTTCAAAGAAAGGAGAAAAGGAAAATATTTACAGCAGCTCTTATTGTGGTAGAAAATAATTGGAAACTGACAGGGTTCCTATCAATTGGGAAACGGCTGACCATGTTATGGTATGTGAATGGCATGGATTGCTATTATGCTGTAAGAAATGATATAGGGGATAGTTTCAGAAAAACCTGGAAGCTTTGTATGAACTGAAGAAAATTAAAGTAAACAAAACAGAAAAATGATTTATATAATAACACAATATTATAAAAACAAACTTTGAAAGACTTGAAAACAAAATGACCAACCACAATTCCACAATACACATGATGAAACATGCTGTTTATCTCCAGATAGCAACATAATGGACCCAGAAGGGTATTTTTTGTTGGGGAGGATGTTGCTGATGTTTTACTTGACTACAAATGTTTGTGACGAGTTTTTCTTGCTTTTTTAGGATGGGAGATAGGGAGGAAAATTCAGAGCTGAAAATAAGATTGAATTGAAAAAAAAACAAACAAACCAAATATTACCAGATAAGGAAAATTAACTTGGATATATGGGATTACATGTAGGCCCAATGCATCAGAAACCTTGGTAATCCCCATGGAGAGGTGAAAGTGATCTGTGAAACACAGGAACAGGGTTGCTCACACAAGAAAGTGAAGCTAGAGCTCTGGGGCATCTTTGGGATAGAATGCTATTAATGGACCTAAATGTAGCAGGGGAGTCCAATTTATAGGAATACAAGTCATTCCCCAATTGATAACTGGGCTTTCTAGTTTCTGTTATCCATGGAAGATTGGCAATGAGCAAGCTATAAGATGAATGCTTATGAGAAGTGAAACAGTTCAAGAAAAAGCAATGTGAAAAAAAAGGAAAAGGAAAAAGGCTGTGACTTTGCCCCCCCCCCCCCATAATCTACTTTGCTGTGCAGAGAAGTACTCTTTGGATTGGGACTGGACCTGTGATTACATTGATGTAGGGAGCTCCTGGAAGAGGGGACACTCTCTACCAGTGAAGGTCAGTACTTTTTTTTACAGCTTTTAATTAGAAAGAGTTACCTTAAGAATTGGAAATTGAGGGGATGTCCATCAATTTGGAAATGGCTGAACAAGTTGTGGTATATGAATGTAATGGAATACTATTCTGCTATAAGAAATGAAGAGCCGGCAGATTTCAGAAAAACCTAGAAAGACTTACCTGAACTGATGCTGAGTGAAGTGAACAGAATCAAGAAAACATTGTATATAGTAACAGCAACATTGTGTGATGATCAACTGTGATAGATTTAGCTCTTCTCAGCAAGACAATGATCCAAGGCAATTCCAAAAGATTTATGATGGAAAATGCTCTTCACATTCAGAGATAGAACTATGGAGTCTGAATGCAGATGGAAACATACTATTTTCACTTGTTTTATGTTTTTTCCTTCTCTTGGTTTTCCCCTTTCGTTCTGATTTTTCTTTTACAATGTGACTGATGTGAAAATATGTTTAACGGGGGCAGCTAGGTGGCACAGTGGATAGAGCACTGGCCCTGGAGTCAGGAGTACCTGAGTTCAAATCCGGCCTCAGACACTTAACACTTACTAGCTGTGTGACCCTGGACAAGTCACTTAACCCCAATTGCCTCACTAAAAAAAAAAATATGTTTAACATGATTGTACTATATGACCTATATCAGATTGCTTGCTGTCTTGGGAAGAGGGGAAAGGAAAGGAGGGAAGGAGAACTATTTGGAACTCAAACTCTTACAAAAATAAATGTTGAAAACTATCTTTACATGTAATTAGGAAAAAACAAAATACTATTAAGTGAAAAAAAAAAGTTTCCTTGAATGTTGACTTGCCCATGGTCACACAGCTGGCAGGTGTCACAAGTGGTATTTGAACCCAGGTCTTTCTGGTTCCAAGTCAGGCACTATATCCAGTCTGCCATGTTTACTCTCTAGGGGAGTACTGTACTAGACTAAAAACAATTCTAAAAAAGGGATGAAAAAAGCGATTGGTACTATTCGAGGCCTTCTGATTCAGGGCTATAAGAACATTCCAAGGTAATCTTGGACAGGTTAGCCAAATAGAGGTCTGGAGCTCATGAAAAGCAGATTCTACTGGACCAAGGATGGCGGATAATATATGTAAGAAGTATGAGACCTGTGCTTAATGTCTTCCTAGGAAAATGATACCAATTTAAGATGCTTACATGGAAAACATATGTGCATAGATTTTGGAGCTCGTACACTTAAATTTTTATCTCTGGAAGGGGCCAGGGAGACCCAAACAACATCTTAGTAGCTCCTGATCTTTTCTTCCAGTTTCAAAGGTCTTGCCCCACCCCCACTCCCACCCCACCTCCACCTCTAATCATAAGGAATCTGCAGTTGCCAAGGTGCAATGGTGTTACTATTTCTCAGTATATAGTTTCCCTTGCAGGATCTTTTTTCGATCAAGTTAAAGACTGTGAGGGCAAGCTTCTCAAGAAGGTGCTAGCCTTAGCAGCAATCAAAAAGTATAGAACCACACCACACCATCCACAGGAATAGCCACAGCCAGAACGTTTAAATTCTGTACTATGGAGCATGATGCAAACAGCAACAAGCGAACTGAGCAACAGGCTCAGTGGAGACATCTTGTGGTCATTCTGGTGTATGACTATAATGGCACCAGGAAAGGTGCCACAATCTTCACTTGATATATGTCTATGCTTGAGTAAGTGGCTGATTTGTGCTTTGGAGTTTCAAAAAGTGGAGAGAGCTGGAGACTCAGTTATGAGACCAGCTGAAGAAGGATCAATACTTAGTAGGGGCTCCAGCTCAGAGAGGCTTAGAGAAGAGGAAGTAGTCATGAGTTGCTCAAGCTTGATGTTAGGAATCCTTTGGGATTGTCTTGGATCATTGTATTGTTGAGACAGAATAGTTGTCTTTCATAGTTCTTCATCAAACAGTGTTGCTGTCTCTGTGCACAAGGTTCTCTTGGTTCTGCTCTCTTCACTATATATCCGTTCATACAAGTCTTTCCAGGCCTTTCTGAAATCATCCTGCTTGTCATTTCTCAAAGCACAATAATATTTTATCACCATCATATATCACAGCTTGTTTAGTCATTCCCCAATTGATGGGCATTCCTTTGATTTCCAATTCTTAGCCACCACAAAAAGAGCCGCTATAAGTATTTTTGTACAAATAGGTTTTTTTCTCTTTTTGGGGATATTTTTGGGATATAAACCTAGCAGTGGTATTACTGGATCTGCTCATGATTTCTTACAGCACAATAGTATTCCATTCCATTCATCTACCAAACTTGTGTAGCCATTCTCAAATTGATGAGCATCCCCTCAATTTCCAATTCTTTGCCACCACAAAAAGAGCTACTATAAATATTTTTGGTACACATGGATCCTTTTTCCTTTTTTATAATCTCTTTGGGATACACACCCAGTAGTGGTATTGATGGGTCAAAGGGTATACACAGTTTTATAGCCCTTTGGGCATAATAACAAAATGTTCTCCAGAATGGTTGGATCAGTTCACAACTCTACCAACAATGCATTAGTGTTCCAATTTTCCCACATCTTCTCTAGCATTTATCATTTTCCAGCATTTTTTCTCCAACACTTGTATTTCGGACACTGATCTGAGATGAGGGGGATTAACAGAATAAGAGGGAGAGAAAATCTGACAAGAGATCTTTGTTTAAAATAATCTTTTGGGGGCAGCTAGGTCGCGCAGTGGATAGAGCACTGGCCCTGGATTCAGGAGGACCTGAGTTCAAATCCAGCTTCAGACACTTGATACTTACTAGCTGTGTGACCCTGGGCAAGTCACTTAACCCCAAATGCTTCACCAAACCCCCCCCCCAAAAAAACCCAATCTTTTCTCTTTTCATGTTCAGAAATGTCAAGGTAGGGTTAACAAGAGATTGCTATAAGGTACAAACCGTTTACCTATTTTGTTTTTCTTTCTTCACTCTGGGATTAATTCCAATCTAGTGGCTTTCTTTCATTGCCCTAGAATAATGGAGCTATAAATCTTCAGGTGAAATGCCATCTACTTTTAACTTTTATGAAATGTAATCCCTATTTTTCCTTAAGACAAATTCTACAGAGTGGTACTCCAAAACTCACTAAGATATTTCAGAAAGGGAGTGAGTTCCTTGAATTACCCAAAGTCTCCAGAATTCTCTTCTGAAGTCTTAAAATAATTAATCTTCAAACTCTTTAATGATTAATCTCCAAACCTCCAGAATCTGTTAAGATGCTTTTAGCAGTTCTACAGACTTTAATTATCTGACTTTATTTCTGTAATTCCAATTTGGCCTGTGTTGAAATGACAGGGGAAAAAAAGTGTTTTGCAGGTTTTTCTCTTTTCTTATAACTTAATCTTCCTCAGAAAACTTAAAGTGGACATTAAAAATTTACAAATTTACTTACTTATAAATTGATAAGAGGCATGCAGAAGAAAAAAATACCAGAGGTACACAGAGGAGCCAATTAATGGAAGTATGCAGTTTAAGAAAGGCTATCCTTATCAGAGTGATTCTTGACAAATTGGTTGCACCTGAGGGACCTTGGAGTTTCCCTCACAAAGGATTTCAAACTCAAAGTGTGAGCTTGGAATTGGAGCAGAAAAAAGAGGAGTGGATTTACCAGATGAGGCGGAACTGGACTCTGGAGAAATTTCCAGTGGCATCTATTCCAGCCCCACCAGAAAGTCCATTTGGCCCAGTTCTGTGTGAATCCCACTTCTGACACCAATTTAAATGTCAACTGGACCAGAATCTACCTCTAACCTGAGGATGGCCAGAGCTAAACAGAGTAGGCTAGAGATATGTGAGTCAGTAATTAATCAGTAATAATTTTTTGAGAGGCAATGGGGATTAAGTGACTTGCTCAGGGTCACACAGCTAGTAAGTGTTAAGTGTCTGAGACCTGCTTTGAACTAACTCAGGTACTCCTGACTCCAGGGCTGGTGCTCTATCCACTGCGCCACCTAGCTGCCCCCAGGTTTAATTTCAAAGTCAAGGAAATGGCTAACAAGCTAGGAGGGTGTATAGACAGATGTGGCAGGGGCCCTGCCCTAGTGGGGAGGACCTGAGGCAGTGTAGAGAGATCTCAGTACTTATAGCAATGGCTACTCAGTGAGCTGTAGCCCTGACAATGAGGGGTAACAGCAGCAATGTGACCAAGTTTGATTCATAGCAGGACTTTATGACTAGAACATGGGTACTTGTCCAAGCTTGTCCAGCATGTCTGAGCTCAGAGAACACCTGGTCCTGGTCAAAGCAATTAAATAATTATATGATTTTGCCAGAGAATGAGATCATCTAGAGGGTGAGTGCAAAGGATTGTTGTTTGCCTAAACTCAGGGCACAGCTTGCTTGCTGGGCCTAAATTCTCCAAAACTGAGTGTCTCCTCATATCTTGTAGGTTTCTTTTACTAATTGCCTCAATCCCAATTTGTGCTTTTAAAATTAAGTTCCTCATTCTAGTCTGCCAATAAGATGCTACACTGCATTTAGATAACCTTTGACCTCTCAATATTTTTAGCCTGGGGGCTCTCAAAACAACTAAATTAGGATTAGCATCCAAATTACCATTATAATAAATCAAGTAATCTGTGGAAATTCCAAAATGAGTGGAAAATAAAGTAGCCCTAGTTCTCAAGGAATTTATAATTATAGTAGGAGGTCAAGCCATATATAAAAAACAAGTTGGAGGCAGCTGGTGGTTTAGTGAATAGAGCACTGGGCCTGGACTCAGGAAGACCTGAGTTCAAATCCAGCCTCAGACACTTCCTAACTATGTGACCCTGGGTAAGTCACTTAACCTCTGATTGCCTGACAAAATGGATCCCCTGCAGAAGGAAATGGCAAACCAGTCCAGTATCTTTGCCAAGAAAACCCCAAATAGGGCCACAGGGAAGGACCACCTCTAACAGTGGAATTAAGTAAGGCTTCACAGACAAAGGGGCAGTTGATCTGGGTGTAAAAAAGAAAGGATTTCAGTATGCAGAAATATATAAGGAGTCTATTCCAGAGATGAAAACCTGTGTAGTTGCACTGATGTGGAAGAGAGCATGCCAATATATAACCTATATCAAATTGCTTACCATTTCAAGGAAGTAGAAAACTTGGAACTCTTTACATGTAATTAGGAAAAAAACCAAAATATTATTAAAGAGAAAAAGAGCATGCCAAGATTAGAGAATTCCAAGAATTTCATTCTGGGTGGAATGTAGAGTCTCTAAATGATAAAAACCAGAGCCAAAGCATGAGCAGTGGACTGTGAATAAGTAATCTGATGGACCAAGGGTGAAGTTTATAAAGACTTTAATGGACAATATACAAAGCCTGGTACAAAAAGGGGGAAGGAAGGTAACATTTGGGGTAGTGGGAGCTGCTCAGGCAAACAAGTAATGGAGGAGCAAAAAAGATGGGTACTGGGGGGGGGGGAAGAAGGAGGAATGAGAACTAATCCCTGGCCTGCTGGAAAGCACATAGTAGGCTTCCACCAGTCGAGGATGATCAGGGGTCAGCGCCTTGAAGAGCCACAGGCCACAATGTGGCTGTGCAGTCCAATACGGGAGCCGCAGCTCCTGCCACAATGAGGACATCGGAAAATTGTGCTCTCTGTTGCCCATCGGTTCCTACGTCTCATTCGTTTTTCTTCCTCCCGGGCTTGAAGGCCCATCTCAGCTGCACACAAGCTGCTCCTGAGTACTGAACTCCACTGGGTGCGGTCCTTGGCCATCTCCTCCCAGCTGCCGATGTCTATTCCCAGGGCCCTCAAGTCTCGCTTGCAGACATCTCTGTAGTGAAGCTGGGGGCGTCCAGCAGGTCTTTGGCCTGAGGCTAACTCGCCATAGAGCAGGTCTTTAGGAATGTGCCTGTCATTTAAAAAAAATTTTATTTATAAATTAATAAAGTATTTTATTTTTTTCCCGTTACATGTAAAGATAGTTCTCAACTTTTGTTTATACAAGCTTTCCAATTTCAGATTTTTCTCCCTCCCTCCCCTCCCTCCCCCCTCCCCTAGACAGCAGGTAATCTGATATAGGTTTTATATATATATATATACACATAATAACATTAATCCTATTTCTGCATTAGTCATGTTATAAGAGAAAAATCAGAGCAATGACGAAAAACCTCAAAATAGAAAAAACAACAGCACTAAAAACAAAAGAAATAGTATGGTTCATTCAGCATCTATACTCCACAGTTTTTTTTTTCTTAGATTTGGAGATCCTCTTCTATCATGAGTTCCCTGGAACTCTTCTGTACCATTGCATTGGTGAGAAGAATATAGTCCATCACAGTAGGTCAACACTCAATGTTGATGATACTGTGTACAATGTTCTTCTGGTTCTGCTCATCTCACTCATCATCAGCCCACGCAAGACCCTCCAGGTTTCTCTGAACTTCTCCTGCTCATCGTTTTTTACAGCACAATAGTATTCCATTGTATTCATATACCACAACTTGTCCAGCCATTCCCCAATTGATGGGCATCCCCTCAACTTCCAATTCCTTGCCACCACATAAAGAGCAGCTATAAATATTTTTGTACATGTGGGTCCTTTTCCCCTTTCCATGACTTCTTTGGGAAAAAGACCCAAAAGTGGTATTGCTGGGTCAAAGGGTATGGAAAGCTTTATCGCCCTTTGGGCATAATTCCAAATTGCTCTCCAGAATGGTTGGATCAGTTCACAGCTCCACCAACAATGCATTAGTGTTCCAATTTTCCCACAGCTTCTCCAACATTTATTATTTTCTGTTTTTGTCATTTTAGCCAATCTGATAGGTGTCAGATGGTACCTCAGAGTTGTTTTAATTTGCATCTCTCTAATCATTAGAGATTTAGAGCATTTTTTCATACGGGAATAGATAGCTTTGGTTTCTTCATCAGAAAACTGTCTGTTCATATCCTTTGACCATTTCTCAATTGGGGAATGACTTGGATTCTTATAAATTTGATTTAGTTCCCTATATATTTTAGAAATGAGGCCTTTATCAGAAGTACTGGCCACAAAAATTGTTTCCCAGCTTTCTGCCTCCCTTCTAATTTTGGATGCATTGCTTCTGTTTGTACAAAATTTTTTTAATTTAATGTAATCAAAATCATCCATTTTGTATTTTATAATATACTCTATCTCTTGTTTGGTCATAAACTGTTTTCCTTTCAAAAGATCTGATAGGTAGACTATTCCTTTCTCTCCTAATTTACCTATGGTATCACCTCTTATGTCTAAATCGTGTATCCATTTTGACCTTATTTTAGTATAAGGTGTAAGATGTTGGTCTATGCCTAATTTCTGCCAAACTATCTTCCAGTTTTCCCAGCAGTTTTTGTCAAATGCTGAGTTCCTATCCCAGAAGCTGGAGTCTTTGGGTTTATCAAACACTACATTACTAGTGTCATTTACTACTGCATTTCCTGTGCCTAGCCTATTCCATTGATCTACCACTCTATTTTTTAGCCAGTACCAGATAGTTTTGATGACTGCCGCTTTATAGTAAAGCTCCAGGTTTGGTACCACTAACCCAACTTCCTGTGAATTTTTTTTCATTATTTCCCTGGATATTCTTGATTTTTTGTTTTTCCAGATGAATTTTGTTATTATTTTTTCTAGCTCTATAAAATAATTTTTAGGTAGTCTGATTGGTATGGCACTGAATAAGTAAATTAATTTAGGCAGTATTGTCATTTTTACTATATTAGCTCTGCCTATCCATGAGCAATTGATATCTTTCCAATTATTTAGATCTGATTTGATTTGTGTGAAGAGTGTTTGGTAGTTGTGTTCATAGAGTTCCTGGGTTTGTCTTGGCAAGTAGACTCCCAAGTATTTTATATTATCTACTGTTACTTTAAATGGAATTTCTCTTTCTATCTCTTGCTGCTGAACTTTGTTGGTCATGTATAGAAATGCTGATGATTTATGTGGATTTATTTTATATCCTGCTACTTTGCTAAAGTTGTTAATTGTTTCAAGTAATTTTTGACTTGATTCTCGAGGATTCTTTAAGTATACCATCATATCATCTGCAAAGAGTGATAGTTTTGTTTCCTCCTTGCCTATTCTAATTCCTTTAATTTCTTTTTCTTCTCTGATTGCTAAAGCTAACATTTCTAGGACAATATTAAATAATAGGGGTGATAATGGACATCCCTGTTTCACCCCTGATCTTATTGGGAAGGCCTCTAATTTATCTCCATTGCATATAATACTTGCTGATGGTTTTAGGTAGATACTGTTTATTATTTTAAGGAAAGCTCCACCTATTCCTAATCTCTCTAGTGTTTTTATTAGGAATGGGTGCTGTATTTTGTCAAAAGTTTCTCTGCGTCTATTGAGATAATCATATGATTTTGGTTGGTTTTCTTATTGATGTGGCTGATTATGTTAATAGTTTTCCTAATGCTGAACCAGCCCTGCATTCCTGGTATAAATTCCACCTGGTCATAGTCTATTATCCTGGTGATCACTTGCTGTAATCTCCTTGCTAATATCTTATTTAAGATTTAAGCATCAATATTCATTAGGGAAATAATTTTCTTTCTCTGTTTTTGCTTTGCCTGGTTTTGGTATCACCACCATATTTGTGTCATAAAATGAATTTGGTAGAACTCCTTCGTCACCTATTTTTCCAAATAATTTGTATAATATTGGAATTAATTGTTCTTTAAATGTTTGGTAAAATTCACCTGTAAACCCATCTGGCCCTGGGGATTTTTTCTTAGGGAGTTCATTAATGGCTTGTTCAATTTCTTTTTCTAATATGGATTTATTTAAGGATTTTATTTCCTCTTCAGTTAACCTGGGCAGTTTGTATTTTTGTAAATATTCATCCATTTCATTTAGATTGTCAAATTTATTGGCATACAGTTGGGCAAAATAATTCCTAATTATTGATTTAATTTCTACTTCATTGGTGGTAACATCACCCTTTTCATCTTTGATACTGGTAATTTGGTTTTCTTCTTTTAAAATCAAATTAACCAATATTTTATCTATTTTATTTGTTTTTTCATAAAACCAACTCTTAGTTTTATTGATTAATTCTATAGTTTTTTTGCTTTCAATCTTACTAATTTCTCCTTTAATTTTCAGGATCTCTAGTTTAGTATCTAATTGTGTATTTCTAATTTGGAACGTGCCCGTCTTGCGTGTGGTGCACATGACCGGACCAGTACAGCTGTCTTTGTTTCAGGAGTGTGTAGATGCTCAGAAGTTGTGCGTGTTGGAGCACTTCTGTGTTGGTGATCCTATCTTGACCAAGATATGCCAAGGATGCACTGAAGGCAGCACATGTGGAAGCTGTTAAGCTTCTTCTCTTGTCTAGTATACTCAGTCCATGTTTCGCTGCCATACAGTAAGGTACTCAGGATTCATGCTCTATAGACAGCAAATTTGGTTCAACTTGTCAGTTTACTGTTTGCCCAGACATGCTTGGCAAGCTTAGCCATGGTTGAAGTAGCTTTCCCAATCCTCTGATTGATCTCAGAATCAAGTGACAAATAGAGCCTGACAATAGAGCCAAGATACGAGAACTGGCTTATGACATCCAAATGGTAGCTACCAATGTGTATCAATGGAGGCGACATAGCGCTCTGACACATGACTTTCGCCTTTTTAAGATTTATGGTTAGGCCAAAGTCCGTGCAAGCTTGGGAGAAGTGATCCATCAAGGTCTGCAATTCACGCTCTGAGTGACAGGCAAGTGCGGCATCATCTGCAAAAAGCAGGTCTCTAAGGGTGCTACCTCTCACTCTGGTTTTGGATCTCAGATGTAAAATGTTGAACAGGCCTCCATCCAAGCAGGAATGCAGATAGATGCCATTAGTTGACGAACCAAAAGCATGACGCAACAGCATGGAGAAGAAAATTCCAAACAGTATGGGAGCAAGCACGCATCCTTGCTTGACTCTGCTGTTTATGCTGAATGCTTCAGAGGTTTTATACTAACCATCAGGACCAGAATGGTGAATGGATACTGTTATGCCCTTGAATCCATTTCAGTGCACCCCATCATGACAAAAAGGAATGTGTCAGTCCAAACAGTAGAATCTGATACTTGTAAGGTTGCCCTGTGTAACCATGATCTTGGGGTACAGCAGAGGATTAGAGATTACGAGAGATACATGTGCCCAGAACCAACTCATAACACTAAGGGAAGTATTCAGGGAGATGAGTATCAAAAAGAACAATGGGACCCAAATAGACTGACCTTTGTAACACATGGGTTTGGTATATGGGCATCAGAAGGAGGAACTGACCCTGTAGGAAAAATAGAAATATCCTTTGAAAATCCCATAGATCCTACATCCTCCTATCCTTTTAAGACTCTGGAAATAACCTCTCCAAGTCCAGAGGGGGAATTAGGAAACCCTGAAACTCCTGAGTTACAGGCCATTGAAGTTAAGGATGTGAGACAGACAGTGAAGACAGAGACTGGGTACGGATATTCAAATGCTCAGATGGAATGGGTCAGCGCTTTGGGAAGACCAGCTGCCCATACTCTAAGCCCAGATTTTAGCCTGAAGGGGTTCCTGTGTCTCCTTCGATACCAGAACGGGTTAGCAAAGGATGAGAATTGCAGGGATTTGGAGCTACTCTTCAATGGATGGATGGATGGATCATACCCACCTTTGTTGGAGTCCCAGGAAACCATCCCACTTATCTCTCCAGATGGGTGAGAGAAGGTTTTCTGGTCTTGGGTAATATGAGTTGTGTCCAAACATGGGAAGTAATCAAGAACAACTCGGTAGATTTTTCATCCCTGATCTTCCCCTCAACTGACCTATGGTGGTATTGTGGTGGAAAAGTGTTAAGACCAACCTTCCCCCTAACTGGGCTGGGACTTGTGGGTTGGTGCAGCTGGCTACCCCCTTTACCATGGCATCTGAGCATTTCTCCAAATCTGAGTGTAAATCAAGAAAGAAACACGGCCCAGAGGGGCAAAAAGAGTCATCTGATGCTTCAATCTACCTAGATAGCATAGGAGTCCCATGGGGCATGCCAGAACCTTTCCTATGGTGGGTAACCATAACTAAAAATATAGGGATGTGGTACAGGGTATTTCTGAACAACTGACTGCAACTAGCAAAATGGCTTGGGAAAACAGAATAGCCCTTAATATGATGTTAGCAGAAAAAGGGGGAGTGTGTGTCATGTTGGGTGGCCAATGCTGCACCTTTATCCCAAATAATACCACCCTTGATGGTTCAATAACTAGAGCCTTGAAAGGTTTAAGTACACTGGATGAGGAATTAGCAGAAAATTTAGGGGTTGACACTACCTGGACTGGATGGATGGAATCCTGGTTTGGGAAATGAAAAGGTTTCACTGCCTCAATCCTCACCATTCTCATTATAGTGGCAGGAGTTTTATGCTGTGTCCTTCCCTTCCTTTGAGGGTTAAATCAGAGGCTAATAGGGACTTCTCTCACAAAGGTTACTCCACTTGGGAAAGTAAAGGCAAACATGCAAATGCTAATATTCACAGATTTAGACCAAGAGGCAGAGGAGATATTCAATAAATGGAATGAGAGGAGCCCAATAGTCAAACATAAAGAGGAGGGATTGTGAGAAAATGGGTAGTTGTCTCCTTTCAATGAGGATATAACAGTCAATCATACTCCTCCTGACCTGTTTTTAGGACAAAGGTCTCAGATCCCCTCCTACCCCTCTGGCTAACAAAATCACATGGTTCAAGGAGCCCTGGTCTCAATAAGGTCCACTCCTGAGTTGTGTCCATATAAGGAAGAATAAGGTCCACTCCTGAGTTATGCCCATATAAAGAAGAGGGATGGGAATCCTGTGTTCCAATTAGCTAGTTTTTGCATGTAGATTGTAACCCTTGAGTAATCAGACCAATGATGAAAAAAGGGAGGGTCCATTTGTGTTAGGCACTAGGGTATAAAACAGGGCCTGTGAACCCCCTTTCTTTGTACCCACTAGCTGCACACTAGGGTGCCTCCTTCTCAGGAGAAGGAAACAAAGAGCCTTTGTCACATCGCTGCTGAGTTCCTAAGAATTATTGAGAAGAGGATTGTTTTCCCTCACAATAATGAAAAAAGATTAGAAAGATTGCTTACACACAAGAGGAAGGGAAACCAACAATGGATACAAAGAAGGAGTAGCTATGGAAAAACACTTCTAAATGCCCTTTGTTCCAGTTATTAGCAACAGAATATGCATTTCTCAAGGGCAGGGAATGTCTTATGTTTGGTTGTTGTCCTTCATGTTTGAAGAGGACCGTGTTGGGGTCAAGGTACAGTGGGTCTGACTGTGGCTGATCAGACCAATATTAGCTTGGAAAGGGGGCAGCTAGATGGTAAAGTGGATAAAGCGCCAGCCTTGGATTCAGGAAGACCTGAGTTCAAATCCAACCTTAGACACTTGACACTTACTGGCTGTATGACCCTGGGCAAGTCACTTAACCCTCATTGCCCCCCCCCCCCAAATATTAGCTTGAAAGGCTCTACTGCAGGTTGGGCACAACTAGTCCATGTGAACATTTGGAGTGGAGAGGTCTCTAAATTTGCACATCTCACATTTCCTTCTAGCTACTGCAATTCTGCTTTGTTCATAGAGCACAGTGCCTTCTTTGATTCAGGTATGCCATGCTGGATGGTCCAGTGCCAGAATCTCCCATGTCTCAGAATTGATTCCAAATTTCTTCAGATAGAACTTCAGAGTGTCCTTGTATTGCTTTTCCTGACTTCCACGTGAGCACTTTTTGTATGTGAGTTCTCCATAAAATAGTCTTTTAGGAAAACACGTTTGGCATTTGAACAACATGGCCAGCCCATCAGAGTTGCACTCTCAGCAGTAGAGTTTGAATGTAGTTCAGCTTGAGAAAGAATCCTCTGTGTCTGGTACCTTATCTTGCCAGGTGATCTTCAGAATCTTCCTAAGACAATTCAGATGGAAGTGATTCAGTTTCCTGGCATGGCACTTGTGGACTGTCCAGGTTTCACAGGCATACAACAATGGGGTCAGCAAGACGGTTTTCTAGACCTTCAGTCTGGTAGGTAGCTTAATATCTCTTCTCTCCTACACTTTCCTTCAGAGTCTCCGAAACACCGAGCTAGTTCTGGCAATGTATCACTCTCATCATCTATGTGTATATCCCCAGAAAGTAGACAGTCAAGATAAGTGAACTTATCCACAACATTCTCCATTTACTGTAAGATATGGTTCTACATATGGATGTTGTTGTTTGTCCTTCATTCTCAAAGATGACCATGACATCAGGAAGGTGATGTCATACTTACAATGAATTGGATTTAAGTGAGGGAGGGCTGTGCAAAGTCACCAGCTTCACTATCTCCTCTAGAGCCATTGGGTCTAGTGTCAAAATATAGATCAGGACAACTGGAGATGGCTCCCTCCACATATGGATTGTGCAGTGCTGGTTGGTGAACTTTTGTTTTCTTGGTGTTAATCATCAGGCCAAAATTAGCACAAGCAACAGAGAATTGATATATACTCTGTTGAATCTCAGCCTCAGAGGCTACATTAAGTTGCACAATCATCTGTGAACAAAGAGTTGTGCACCAACTCTCCCTTCATTTTAGACTTGGCTTGGGGGCAGCTAGGTGGCGCAGTGGATAAAGCACCGGCCCTGGATTCAGAAGTTCCTGAGTTCAAATCCGGCCTCAGACACTTGACACTTACTGGCTGTGTGACCCTGGGCAAGTCACTTAACCCCCATTGCCCCGCAAAAAAAAAAAAAAAGAATGTAAGACTTGGCTTGTAGCCTTTTCAAGTGTAGTAGCTGATCTTGATGCTGCTTTTGTCCTTGTTGTGGGCTTTTGACAGCAGTGCTGAAAACATAATGTTAAAAAGCTTGGGTGTAAGCACACAGTCCTGCTTCACTCCACTGG
The DNA here is from genome assembly GCF_019393635.1 of Dromiciops gliroides. Taxonomy (NCBI): domain Eukaryota; kingdom Metazoa; phylum Chordata; class Mammalia; order Microbiotheria; family Microbiotheriidae; genus Dromiciops; species Dromiciops gliroides. The sequence goes on along the minus strand of NC_057863.1, from coordinate 357,780,244 downwards.
TGACTGGGAAAGTGTGAGAGCATTGTTCATTATCCAGAACCCAGGCAAGCATGCCATCATGAAACTGACATACAATACTAATGAACTTCTCTGGGAAACCAAATTTTGCCATGATCTTCTACAAGCCCTCACAAGTGACAGTATCAAAGGCTTTGGTCAGATTGCCAAACATTGTGTAAGACCTCTGTTCTGTTCCTGGCATTTCTCCTGGAATTGCTGGACAGCAAAAACCGTATCTACCATTTTTTGGACCCTTATGAAGCCATACTGGCTCTTGGATAGATGACTTTCTTCTAGATGAAGGATGAGACTATATTAAGGAGGACTCTGGCAAGAATCTTGTCAGCAATAACTAAGAGAGAGAGCCCTCTGTGATTGTCACAGGACAATCTATATCCCTTTCCTTTATAGAAATGTCAATGGAGGCATCCTTGAACTTCTGGGAGATAAGCTCCTCTTGCCATATAACCCAGAAAATTTCCATCAGCTTTTGTATGAGCAGTGGACCCCCTGCCTTGTAAATCTGAGCTGGAATAGAATGAGCACCAGGCACTTTGCCACATGAGAGGAGTCTAATGGCATTCAAAACCTCTTCTTCAGTTGGAAGTTCAACTAGAGAAGGATTGACTTCCACATGGGGCTTATGGTCAATGGCTTCAACTCTGGAAGTGTTCAGTTCATCTCTTTAGGATCATGTCTTTATCACTGATCAGTATGGCTCCATCAGTGCTGAGTAGTTGAGATGTGCCATAGATCTTTGGTCCATGAAAAGCCTTGAGGACATCATAACACTTTGGATTGTTGCTATCAGTGTAAAACTGAATTTCATCTGCTTTCTAACTAAGCCAAGAATCCTTCATTTCTCTATGCTTTTCTTGCACTTTACTTTTTTTCAATCTTAATAGTATTTTATTTTTTCCAGTTACATATAAAGATATAAATATAGTTTTCAACATTCATTTTTTTTTTAGTTAGGCAATTGGGGTTAAGTGACTTCCCCAGGGTCATACAGCTAGTAAGTGTTAAGTGTCTGAGGTCAGATTTGAACTCAGGTCCTCCTGACTCCAGGGCCAGTGCTCTGCGACACCTAGCTGCCCCAACATTCATTTTTATAACATTTTGAGTTGCAAATTTTTCTCCCTTCCTCTCTTCCCTCCCCCCTCTCCAAGATAGCAACCAATCAGATACAGGTTATATATGTACAATCATGTTAAACACAGTTCCACATTTTTCATGTTGTGAAAGAAGAATTAGAACAAAAGGGAAAAACGTCAAGGAAGAAAAAACAATAATCCATTGTTGGTGGACTAATCCAGGCATTCTGGAGAGCAATTTGAAATTATGTCTAAAGGGCTATAAAACTGTGCATACCCTTTGATCCAGTAATACCACTGCTAGGTTTATATCCCAAAGACACCCACCCCCTAAAGAAAAAAGACCTATTTATACAAAAATATGTATAGCAGCTCTTTTTGTGGTGGCTAAGAATTGGAAATCAAAGGAATGCCCATCAATTGGGGAATGGCTAAACAATCTGTGGTATATGATGGTGATGGAATATTATTGTGCTATAAGAAATGACAAGTAGGATGATTTTAGAAAGGCCTGGAAAGACTTATATGAATTGATGTATAGTGAAGTGAGTAGAACAAGGAGAACATTGTGCACAGTGACAGCAATATTGTTTGATGAAGAACTGTGAATGACAACTATTCTCAGCAATGATCCAAGACAATCCCAAAGGACTAATGATGATGCGTACTATCCACCTCCTAAGAGAGAACTGATATTGATTGAACACAGACTGAAGCATACTATTTTTCACTTTCTTTCATTTTTAAAATTTTATTCATTTTCCTATACAAAATGACTAATACGGTACTGTCTTACATAATTGCACATGTATAACCTATATCTGATTGCTTACCACCTCAGGGAGGGGAGAAGGGAGGGAAGGAAGGAGAGATAGAATTTGGAACTCAAAACCTTAAATAAAAGTGTTTATTATTACTTTTTAAAAAGAAAGAAGAAAACCAAAACACAAAAAGTGAAAATAGGATGCTTGGACCTGCATTCAGGCTCCACAGTTCTTTTTCTGGATGTAGAGAGCATTTTCTATCATGAGTCTTTTGGAATTGTCTTGGATCATTGTATTAATGAGAAGAGCTATTTTATCACAGTTGATCATCACACGATGTTGCTGTTACTATATACAATGTTCTCCTGGTTCTGTTCACTTCACTCAGCATCAGTTCTTGTCTTTCCAGGTTTTTCTGACATTAACCTGCTCATCATTTCTTATAGCACAATAGTATTCCATTATATTAATAAACCACATCTTGTTTAGCCATTCCCCAGTTGATGGGCATCCTGTTGCACTTTACTTTTTTGGGGGGGTGGGTGGGTCAATGAGGGTTAAGTGACTTGCCTAGGGTCACACAGCTAGTGTTAAGTGTCTGAGGTAGGATTTGAACTCAGGTCCTCCTGAATCCAGGGTGGGTGCTCTATCTGCACTTTACTTTTTTACTTTTTTTTTTTTTTAGTGAGGCAATTGGGGTTAAGTGACTTGCCCAGGGTGACACAGGTAGTAAGTATTAAGTGTCTGAATCCAGATTTGAACTCAGGTCCTCCTGACTCCAGGGTGGGTGCTCTATCCACTTCGACACCTAGCTGCCCCTGCACTTTACTTTTAGCTTTTGTTGTTGTTGTTTTTTGGGTGGGGGAGGGCAGGGCAATGAGTGTTAAGTGACTTGCCCAGGGTCTCACAGCTAGTAAGTGTCAAGTGTCTGAGGCTGGATTTGAACTCAAGTCCTCCTGAATCCAGGGCTGGTGCTTTATCCACTGTGACACCTAGCTGCCCCTGCACTTTACTTTTGATGGAGTTAAATGCCACCTTCTTAGAGAAGGATGAACTATCCTGCTGGTAAACCAGGTGGAGTTTTCTTTTTTCATTTAGTAGCTTCTGAATTTCCCGATTATTTTTGTCAAACCATTTTTTGTGTTTGCAGGTGTTCTAATCCAGATAAGCATTTGCATTTTCAGTGCTGTACACCAAATCTCTGAAAGTTGTCCATTCCCTTTCTGCTTCACTGTTGTCAATCATGTGTTGGCTCAGTTTTTCCTCCAAGTTCAGGCTGAGAAGTGTGTTAATCTGTTGACATTAAGTTTTCTGGTAGTTAGCTTGCCTTGGGGCTCCTGCTTTTGTTGAATATGAATATTTAGCTTGGAAAATATATGTCCATGATCAGTCCACCACTCTGTGCCACACATCACCTTCCTGACTCTCACATCCTGTCTGTTTTTTCTCCTTACAACAACATCGTCTATTAAATACCAGTGTTTGCTATGAGGCTGCATCCTCAAAGTTTTATTACGTTTAGGTAAACAGAAGACAGTGTAGGTGATGAGAAGGTCATGCAATGCACAAGTCTTTAGTTAAATCTGACCATTGCTATTGCTGTTTCCAACTCCATTCCTCCCAAGAACTCCTTGTTATATCTGTGCCTACTCTGGTTTTAAAGTCACCCAGAATTACAATTTTGTCTTTTTTTGACACACTGATGATGAGGGTCTCCAGGTCTTCATAACATTTTTCCTTTGGCCTCATCAGGGTTTGTCACAGTGAGGGCATAGGCACTGATTATGGCAGCATAGCACTTTCTTGCAAGTGGTAATCACATTTGTCATAAACCTGTTCACTCGTTTTGAAGTCAAGACTTGTTGACTAGATTAATTTTTATTTATTTATTTTTTTGGCAGGGTAATGAGGGTTAAGTGACTTGCCCAAGGTCACACAGCTAGTAAGTGTTAAGTGTCTGAGGCCGGATTTGAACTCAGGTCCTCCTGAATCCAGGGCCGGTGCTCTATCCACTGCGTCACCTATCTACCCTGACTGGATTAATTTTGACAGTGAAACCTATACCAGCTTCACAGTGCTCCCCATCACTGCAGTCACTCCAGAAAAACATCTATACAGCTCAGACTTTGGGGTGCTGGCCTTCATTTGCCAGCCTTGTTTTACTCAGGGCTGCTATTTAGATGTGATACCTGCTGAGTTCTCTTGAATCAAGAGCTGTTTTTTTTTTTTTCCAGGTCTACTGGATTTCTAGTTGCCCATAAGTGTGCACACATTCCATATACCAAAGGGGAGTGGAATCATTTTTGCACAAGATGATTTTTTTGTGTGTTTTGACCACAAGGTAGGATCCCCACCTGCTATGGTAAGCAGACAAGGGTTAGGTCAGGTGAAGCAATTTTTAGGGCACCTTTTCTGTTCCTTTCTTCACACTAGGAAGTGAGCAGTGTGATCCTTTAAAAAGGCTGCTCAGATATCTGGGGGTGGGGGGGCTGCCAAATCCCACCTTTGCTTCAATCCAATGAGAAGATGACCCAGTGCAGGATTGTGACTACAGAGTACCTGGTGCTTTGTCACTTGCCCATAGCCATAAGCAAAAATGGTAAAATGATATGGGTGATGTCATTCGATAGATACAAAAACTGAATTTAAGTGAGGCAGAGTTGCATGGTGTCATCAGTCTCGGTCTCTCTTCCAAAGTCACTGAAATCCAATGTCAGGACAAAAGTCAAGACAACTGGCAATGACCCAGGATGTAGTGGATAACCTTGGCATCTTTGATGTCTGACCAAGCTCTAAGCACTCCATGTCCACAGTGCCCGATTCTATTGCCTTCATGGTCCTTTAGAACAAATTGCTCACATCTGCCCATTCCTCTGGGGGAAGTTTTCAGATGCTTGGACCAATCTTCCCTGAATACTCTACCCCTCCCACCCCCCAGCGCACAGGAGGCTTTTAATAAATGCTTTGCTTTTTGGGGGTGAATGAATAAATGGATGGTGAAAACAAATATCTCCCTTTGAGAAATAATGCAAACTTCCCTCTGCCTTCACCAGTGAAAAGCTGAAGAAAGGAGGGGTGTACTAGCTTCCATTCTGTTCGGCTCAGACACCCAATTTTCTTTTTTCAGTTTGATTTCCATAGCAAATAGAACTACCACACGTCTTCATAGCTTCACATCTGTGGTATGGGGGGAAAGTCTTTAGTACCTTGAAAGTTGAGGAACTGGGTCATGTTCAGGGTAGGCTACCACCCCAAAGTAGACCTCAGGATATCAGCACACTAGGAAAAGTTCCTAGGGCTTCAAGGCCAGGATTGCTTTTATTTTTATGGGGTGGGGTGGGTGTTGGCCCTATCTGAGCCTCTTTCCCATAAGGATATTCCCCAAGGCTATAGGTCCTCTTTTCTGTCTATACTTGGTGGTTTCTATAAATTCCCAAGGATTCAATGATCATTTCTACATGGATGACTCTCAAATCTAACAAATCTAGCGCTAACCTCTCTGCTGGATTCCTGGCCCTCATTTCTAGCTGTCCACCGCCTATCTCCAGCTAGATGTAGGCAACTCACCACTACCAATGTTCAAGATAGAACTTATCATTACCCTATAAACCCTTCCTCCAAAATTTCCCTCTTTCTGTTGAGACCACAGTTCCCTGTTTCTACAACGTTGAAGTTATTATTCTTTTTTTTTTTTTAGATTTTTTTTTTTTTTGGTGAGGCAATTGGGGTTAAGTGACTTGCCCAGGGTCACACAGCTAGTGTGTCAAGTGTCTGAGACTGGATTTGAACTTAGGTGCTCCTGACTCCAGGGCTGGTGCTCTATCCACTGCACCATCTAGCTGCCCCGAAGTTATTATTCTTTACTCTTCCCTCATTACCTCCCATTACCAGTTAATTGTCAGGCTGGTCACATCTACTTTTTTTCTGTTTCTTTCTCATATTTTAGCCTATTTCATGCTTTTTAAAGTTGAGCTCTGCTCCTGGGAAAAAGGGGCCACTGTTGCAAGCTTCTTGTGCTGGGGGCCAGGAGCCTAATCACTGGCTTTCTGCTCTGAGGCCTCAGAAGCTCGTGGCTTGCTTACTGCCCTGGGGTGGCCTGGCCAAATTGCTCCTGTTGGCAGATTGCCATCTTCGCTGAAAGCTGGGGGACTCACAACTAGTCTGCTGTGCCAGGACCGAGGGGCCTCAGCTGCTGAACTGTGCTGGTCTGTGCTGGCTTGCCCAGACACCCCCTGCACTACGCACCCCTTTTTACCCAGGCAAGACAGACCTTTCCTGAAGTCCTTCTAGCTTATCTTAATCTGGGAGATTGCTTTTCTCCGTCTTTTTGTAGGTTCTGAAGCTCCAGAATCCATTTAGAGGCTTAATTTAATGTTGTTTCTGAGGGAAATTTGGGAGAACTCAGGAAACTTCCTGGCTTCTCTGTGCCATCTTGGCTGCACCTTCGTCACATCTACTTCTGCAACATCTCTTGTATTGGTTCCTTTCTTTACACTTCCATTGCCACCACCCTAGTTTGGGCCCTCATCATTAGCTTCCTTTCCGTTTCTCCCCTTTCTGATCCATCCTCCTTACAACTGCCAAATTACCATTCCAGGTCTGACTATTGTCACTCAAGTTCTTGTACTCTTCAGTGGCTTCTTATTGCATTTAGAATAAAACACCATTCCCCTCAGTCTGGCATTTAAAGCTCTTCAACAAGCTAGCTCCTCCTACCTCTTCAGTAATAATGACTGTACTTAAGGGGGCATCGAGGTGGCGAAGTGGATAAAGCACCGGCCCTGGATTCAAATCCAGCCTCAGACACTTGACACTTACTGGCTGTGACCCTGGGAAAGTCACTTAACCCCCCATAGCCCCACCCCCCCAAATGACTGTACTTAAATATAAGTGTAAGAACTACCATTAATAGAGCACTTTTAGGTTTCCAAAGCACTGTATGTGTTATCTCATTTGAGCTTCAAAACCACTTTGGGACAAGGGTGATATTTTTAGCCCTTTTTAGAGATGGAGAAACTGAGGCAAACAGGTGAAGTGACTTTCCAGAGTCATACAACTAAGTGTCCAAGGCAGTACTTGAACTCAATTCTTTCTGACTCTAAGTCCAACATTATTCTGTGCCACTTAACTGCTTCTAGAACATATGTCTCTAGATATTCATATCATCGTCTTACGTACACTGCTTGAGCCAAATGACCATACCACTCCCTGAACCTGATTTTCTGTCTTGCATCTATATTCCTTCTCACAGGCTTCCCCTCAAATTCCTAGAACACATTCCCTCTCCCCTCTGCCTCTCAAAATCCCTAGCTCCTTCAAGACTCAGCCTAGATGCCCTCAGCTAAAGGAAGCCTTCTCATCTCTCCAGTTATTAGCATTCTCTTCCTTTTCAAATGAACTTGGACATACTCATGCATCCATGTTTTAACCCTCCCCCTATCCCTGAGTAGAATGTAAGTTCTGTGAGGGCAAAGATTATCTAGCATTTGAGTTTGTTTTTTGATCCATAACACTTAGCCTTGCACAGAAGGTGCTTAAGACAGCATAGTTGGGGGGGGGGGAATGAGGAGAGCAGCCAATTTCAGGTAAGGGTATATTATTCATTCCCCTAATAAAATCTGAGTTAAGGGGAATCTCAGTATTTGGCATCCCCTGAAAGACTCCTTTATGGCCTCATGATCAGTGCAGTGTGTTACAAATGATGCCAAAGGAAGGAGGGCTAAGAGAGGTAGAGGAAATCTTAAAATTGAATCTTATCTAAAATTGTAGTGACTTCAGCAATTAAAGGTCCAGAGAGAGCAAATACTGGACTAACAAGAGACAAGATATTCAAAATTCAAGAATACAAAGGGCTCTTATTTTTTTTAATAGACAAGATATTACATAAAACAAACCAAAAAAGACCCCTGCCTTTAACTGCATGGGGTAAGGTTTTACTTTAACTTAACACAAAAAGTATGTGTAATTGTGTAATGAGGAAGGTTTTGCAATCTTATAAGCATGTGACTCTTGGTTTAAATAAAATGACTGCTGTAATCAATGGGAGGTCTTTCATGTAGGTTGTTTAGAAGGGGAAATACAGCTGTTTTTTGGAAAGGGTTTAGTCATAGAACTTTGGTTATTGAAAGGCCTGAAGAGATCTAATCAAACCTCATCTTATTTCAGGTGAGGAAGGTGAGCTCCTGGCGTATTGGTAGAGAAGAGACAGGGCCAAGGAGCAGAGGCTCTGAGGCGGCAAGATTTCCTGCAAACACCTTCCTTACAATTTGAGCTAACAATGGGATGGTTTGCCTCAGGAAATGTATTCCTCAACCCTGCATCATGATCAGGTGCTGTAAAGGAAGGGTTGAACTAGATGTCAGGGGCGGTTTTTAGTTCTGAGGTTCTAGGATGTTCCACGTTTGCCCAATATACGTCACTGTTATTGTTCAGTGTTTCAGTCACATCTGATCTCATTTGAAGTATCCTTGGCAAAGATACTGGAGTGGTTTGCTATTTCTTTCTCAGTTGATTTTATAGATGAGGAAACTGAGGCAAACAAGGTTAAGTGACTTGCCCAGAATCACAACTAGTGTCTGAGGTCAGATTTGAATTCAGGATGATGAGTCTTCCTGACTCCAGGCCCAGCACACTATCCACTGAGCCACCTAGCTGCTCAATATACATCACTGGGGACAGAATTTCTGATGTCCAGGGTAGTGCTTCCTGATCCTACATGATACTCCCATTGCTCATGGTTTGGTAGGTCACCCAGACTATGCAATAAAAACCTTTGAGCATGAAATTGTAAGGAGCTTTGTCTGGACACATCAAGCCGCAACCCCAATCAACAGTTCACTCACAAAGGCTTTTTTTCTCAAAGCTAAAATTTATTCTGTACAAGGTTCCACTGTACATTAGACATTCTTTTTGACTCTTGCTTACACAGTAAGCAAGTGTACACCAGCCCCTTGGCTCAGGTTTACAGGTCTCCCCTGGAGAAGGGGGTCAGGCCAGCCAAACCTACGGAGTCTTCCCCTTAATGCACTGGAGTGCCCCAACCTGAGGAGCACAAGTTGATCCTGGGTCTGCTGGTGGCGGAGGACCCACGGAGCTCAGTTCCTTAGGGATAAATAATCTTCCTTTCCAGAGACCCAGTGGAGTTGCTTCCATCTACCTAAGGGCAGAACCAGGCCCTTGTTGGGGAGAAACATTAAGGGCTGTGAGGCAGCATGTACCAAAGCACTCATGGCTGTAGCTCTCAGGATGGTAAAGACTAATGCCAAAAGGAGCCAAAGGGGCAGCACGGTTGTCCCTGAGAAACTCAGTCCAAGGGGTCTGTGTGTGAGAAGCTCTGAGGGGAGAAGGTAATGGAAGGGGAAAAGGGAATAAATTAAAAAGAAAAAACTGGGAATGGTGCCAGGGAAATGGTTTGTACTGTCCTTCAAACGCCTAGGGAGTGGAACCATAGATTGATTGGAGGAAGTGGGCAGGGAGAATCAGACACCTTGTCATGAGAAGTGTTCTCCTCACCTCCTTGCCTCTGCATCTCACTGCACTGTGGAGTAAGTCAGTGTTGTAAGGACATAGCTCCTATTCCCCCAGCAAGTTTGAGCATGGCACTGGGGGACTGAAAAACAAGGCAGAGGGATGTATCTGGGAAGGGCATTCCCCTAGTCCCCAAATGCTGTAAGGCACGATTCTCAGAGGCAACTAGGATCCATCCAAAAAGCTTAAAAAAAACCCAAAACAACAACTTGTTAGATGCCAGTTCTATAATGGCTGTGCCCGGGGCCCTGCTGACACATCTGCCTAGCACCATTGGGGGCTATTGTTAGAAAAAGTTGTGCTTGACAAGTTAAAAAATAAAACCAACACAACTCCCCAGATGCAAAGAGGCATACGGGAGAACGTCTCCAGTCTGAGAACTCTGCTTGTAGTTGTTTGAAAAACAAAAAGAAGGAAAAAAGAAAATTGGGCTTTTAAAAACAAAAACTGCTTGTTTCAAAAAAAAAAAAAATAACCCACAGTCAGTTCCTCTGGAGTTAGCAGCATCAGGAGGCCTCGTGGCTCCTGTATGACTTCGGTAGGCTGGCGGGGCAGGATGGGGGTCTCCTCTCTGTAGCGCCAGCACGTCCAGGCAGCAGTCCTAGCCAGGCTCCCAAGGGCGAGGTCTCCTCAGGAGGAGCTGGAGGCTGGAGACAGCAGCAAATGGATGAGGGCCTTCTCCCCACAAACTGCTGTTATTTATTACACACATGGAAAACACAAGTTTAAAAAAAGGAAAACACGAGAAGCCGAGAGAGCGCCTTGCTGACTCCAGTCTCCGCGTCATCCTGCTTTTTCCCAGCCAGGCCTGGGCGAGCCTTGAACACCTAGCTCCTCTCTCCCGGCCCCTGACCAGGCTGCATAAACTCCTGCTCGGCAGCTTTATTTTAGTTTATTACTCTCTCTCTTTCGCTTTCATTTGCAGTTTCTTTTTTTTGTCTTTTTAAAAAACTTGGGATGTGGGGCTGCCACGGGGAGGGGGAGATGGGGTGTGGCGCCCCTGCCGCTACATACGGGAGGGTGGACTGGCCAGTTCGTAAAAGAGCAAATAGGCATCACTGCTTCGCACTTGGCTGGAGGACATGGGTGTGACGCTGTGGAGAAAGGAGGGACAGTCAGTGCCGTGGTCAGGGGCCAGCCAAGGGACATCTCTGGACAAACAGCATTCATACAGGGCAGTATCACTGGCACTTCCCTTTGCCATTCTGAAAACTTTTCAACAGCCCCAAGCTCTCTGCTTGCTGAATATACAGACACTCCACCCCTCCTGCACCCAACAGACAAGCCCACCCATGCCTACTAGAAGAGGGGCATGGGGGCGCCTTTCCCGAGACCCCTCACCTGGAGTCATTGAAAGTGTGCCATTCTCCTGTCACTGGACTCCGACAATAGGCAGTATAGTGGCCGCCCATGGTGGTTCCAGAGTGATTGGACACAGCGTACAGGTTGTAAACAGCGTGATCTAAATGAATAAGTACCGAGTCAAACAGCATCAAGAGGCACAAGGCTTGGAGTCTCTCAGGGTCTCGTCCACCCTCATTCCATCCTCTCCCCTCTTCTCAGCTGGTTCTCAGTTTGCCTCTTTTCTTTCATTCTCCTCCTAAAGGGGGTGACACCTCCCCTTCATTCCCACCCAAATTCTGGTAAGAAACTCACTGGTGTTCTCTGAGGCAAATTCTCTCAAGTCCAGGTCTCTCAGTGGGAAGTTCACAAATGTTGTGAGTTTGCTGGTTCGTATCCTGGATTCTGAGAATCGCTTTAGATCTGGCATGGGTTTGAGTCAAGAGCCAAGAGCAGAGAGGGTAGTATTTGTTCTTCAAACACTTACTGTCTACTAAGTAAATGGCACTTTGCTAAGAGCTGGATAAGAACAAAGTCCAAATAACGAATACAGAAGTCCTAACTAAGTTTTCTTGTTTTGAAGAAAGTAGAAAAAGAAGCAAGAGAGAAGAAATAATAATAGCTAACATTTACATAATGCTTATGTTGTGTCAGTAATTGTAAAGCACTTAGCATAATGCCTATCTCCTTTGAGCCTCAAAATAGTCCTGGGAGGTAGGTGCTATTTATGATTCCCATTTTACAGATGAGAAAACAGTCAGAAGTTAAGAGACTTGCCCAGGGTCACAGTAGTAAGCTTCTGAGGCCAGATTTGAACTCAGGTCTTTCTGACTCAAGGCATGGAGTTCCATTCATTTTCCCACCTATCTTCCTCATATTGGGAATGTTATTGTCCCAGTCCTGTATCACATTTGCCTACTTTTGTCAGGGCCCGAGTTTCAGAGACCCTTAATGGACTGTTCTGTGCCCTGGCACTTTCAGACACCTTTTCTTCTCAATAGAATTCGCAAAACTGATCCAGACCAATTCCATCAGTCCATTTCATTACCCTTCGCCCTCCCCCAAATCAAGATGCCTATCTTGTTAGGTCCAAAGGATACGGAGCACCAAGATCTTTGGGAACTTCTGGATGGAGAATTTCTTTATACACCTTTTTCTGGCTCGGCAGCGACAGCATGTCTGAAAAGCACCAGACACACAATGGATGAGTTGTGGGGAAAATCATAGGACCTGATGGTAGGGAACCCTGGTGCCCAAGCAGCTGATTACCAAGTAAACTAAGGGGTTAACAAAAAACTGTTACTTGCCTATGTGGAATCATCACTTACTGGCTTTTCATCTCCATCGAGCACATCCTCTTTGGTGAAGAGCCTCATGCAATCCATCAAGGTCACCTCAGGATAGCCCCGCTAGGAAGGTACAGAGCAAAGGTAAGAGGCCACAGAGAGGAAAGCACGGGAAGGGAACTTTCAGCAGTGGGCTGGCGGCCAGGGTTACCTTAGCGATGGGTAGGGAGAGGTCCCAGAAGGGGTCAAAGACGGTAGAGCAATAGCCACACTCCGTGCATGTCAAGGAGCTCTTGAGCTGCCCAACAAAGAGATCTGGAAAAAGAGGGAAGTGAGACATATAAGTGAGGAGGATGAGGATGTGCAATAATGCCCATTCCATTGTGTGCTCATGTCTTTCCCACATCCTGAAGGCCCTGCTACCAAGTCCTAAATCCTGGGAGGGACAGTGATCTTCAGGATCTAATTCTTGGGGATCTCCATCCTCTTTCTCAAATTGTTCAGGTGCAAAGTGACAACAAAACTTGACATCCCCCACATATGGTTGGTTGCCAGTACTCACCCCCAATTCGACTGTCTTCCCGTTCCAGATATTTCCTCCACATTTGTCTCCCTTTTTCCTCATCACTGTGGTACCCAGAAAGAGAAAGATCAACAAATAATTTGAGTTAAAGTCTAGATCATGATAAGCTACAAGGGTAATGGAAACACTGACCCAACTGGCACTCAGATCTAATGTAGGCTCTATCCCACTTTGGTTCTCTTGCTCATTTCCCTGGAGTCTTTTGCCTTTGCAGAGAAAGGTGGAAGAACCCATTTTTTCTGTAACTTTTCCTTTTTGCTCATTCTCTTCTCATACTTACGGAAGGTGATCGAGGTTCTCAGGGTTGGATTTAGGCCGTACTGTGACCCGGTTCACCTCATTGTGGAGTCCATCCAGTAGAAAACGAAGGAACTCCTGAGCATCCTGCTGACTGAACAAAGAAAAGGGAAAATGTAAGGGGTAGGGGAGGGGGTGAGTAGGTCATACACAATTTCCCCAGAAGTTCTCCACTGTCCCCTTCACCCACCCTGGGAAGAGACATCTCTCTGCAGAAGCCTTACTTATAGCCAACGAATCGGGGTGCAAATCTCTGGATCTGGGTCTTGAACTCTGATGGGCTCACCACATCATTAGCTGACGAAGTCCATATGGTCTGGATCAGTTTTGCGAATTCTATTGAGAAGAAAAGGTGTCTGAAAATGCCAGGGCACAGAACAGTCCATTAAGGGTCTCTGAAACTCGGGCCCTGACAAAAGTAGGCAAATGTCAAAAAAGGGGGCAGAGACCATGACCAAAGGGCCACCCGAAGAAGACCAGAGAAGAGCTAAAGCAGTTGTCATGGAAAGAAGGGCAAATGGATTTCCAGAAAACATGGGTTAAAGGGATTCCTCACCCTCCATCAGGGCTGAATGTGCATGGCTGCTGCTATTGAGGTCACGGAGGTAGAGCCTCTGGAGGCAATAATCTCTCAGCTCCCGGGTGTTGCTCAGGCACTGCAGGATAGAGTTCATGAAGCACTGAAAGAGAAGACAGGAGGCATTACTGGACAAAGGAGGGAGATAAGGTAATGTACATCATAAAAGCAAGACTTGAGAACTGCATTCTCCATCCCTGCCCCACGCCAAGTATTTTTGTTCACAGAATTTGTGCTTGAATGATCAAGGAATAAAATATCGATGTGCCAGGAAGAGTGGACTATTTAGGCATTAAAAATATCCATTTATAAATAACAATATTAAAAGGCATCCCTCACTGGGACTCCAACCCCGCCCCACTCCTCATCCAATGTGCTGTGTCCTAGGTGGTGACGTACCTTACCTATACCTAGTCCATAGGAGAGTTCTAGCTTCCCTAGCATACAGGAACTCTTTGGTTTACCCCAGATATGAATCCTCCCACAACCTCAAGTTCCTCTTTTCATAAGTGAAAGGGTTGTTGACCTGTAGTAAATTCCCTGTGTCAGCACAGGATGATGTAAAGAGCTATTTACTGTAGGGGTGGGCAACAGGGTATGGGCAAGATTGGGAGAAAGGGAGTAGAAAATGGAGGGATACCCTTGAGGGGAAGGATCCAGGAAGGGTGTCACCAATGCCCTTCAGCAGGGCCTTCTTCTGGGGATGTGAGGCAAGGCATGCTAATTCTGGGAAATGCCAACCAGGAAAGGAAGGTACCAATTGGCTTAGCAGGTGGCTTGAATTAAGATAACTCTGCCAGGCACAGGATGGGGGAGTCTTGAGGAACAGCTGGGTTGGGTAGAGATGTGTAATTTAGGTTTAGTACTCACCGTGTTCCCAAGGTTTCGAAGACCAGCCAGACCCTGGGTGCTTTTGGAGGTCTGCAAAGAAAGAAAGAAAGAAAGGATACGTGAAACATCAGGCAGAGGCCTAGTCAGCTATGCAGGCAGGGCCTGTGCTAGGTCCACAGCCCCATTCTGACAGGGGCCTTGGACTTCCCTAAGCCATGAGCACCAGGCCACAAATATTATTTTCCTCAGGCTCTCTTTACCTCCCAGGTCTGTGCTCCTTGTGGGAAGGAGGGGTAGAGAATGCTTTTCCAACAAAGAAACAAAAGTGCCCTTCAGAATTTTGCTTTTGTCCAAAACTATTTTACTTATTTTTCACCTTTTCACTTATCTTTACTACTTTTCTCCTTGACAGCAGGCAGGGGCTAGCCTTTAAGGCTGGGAAATAGAAATTAGGACATTTGGGTTTCCCTCGGCTCCTGGCTATGGGAAACTGCAAATCGAAACACTGGGGTTTTCTTCATGGCTCTGGCTTATAGAACCATAGGATTTTAGAGTTGGAAGGGACCTTTGAGATCATCTAATCCAACCCCTTCATTTTACAGATGAAGAAAATGAGGCCCAGAGAAGTGAAATGACTTGCCCAAGGTGAACAATTCCTAATTCTACTACCATGGCTGCCCAATATACAAAGTAGGAGCTACAATGGCCACTTCAAAGAGGGTTTGAAAAGTTTAATGAAATAAATCATAAACCATGTTTTCAGATCCTCAGCTGAGAGAAGCTCAAGTCTCTGCCAGTCCAAAATGCCATTGACAGGTGGAATTCCTTCCTGCTTCGCTCAACTCCCAAGGGCTGAAGAATTAAGAACTAGGAGAATCTTCCTTCCCTGGCTCCATGGCTTGGGTTCTGATATCCTGAGAGGCTACTGGCTGGGAATCCTAGTGTGGCAAATTAGGGTGATTTGATATCACTCAGGTGGCTAAGCAGAGATAAAAGTCTGGCTGAAGGGTGCTATTCTTACTCACATCCCTAAACTGGGGGCTGGTGAGAAGTGAAGTAGGTAGAACAGGTGCTCAGGCAGGAAGTCAGGGTGCCTATTGTCAAGGCCCCTTTAACTAATCCAAGTAGGCAGAAAGTCTAAAGTGTCAAAAGGGGTTAAAACAGTAGCCTCAAGATGTTTGCCACCTCTACTTCTAAGGAGATGATCCAGAATCAGACAGCTCCACAGCTGTACTGGCTGAGGCTTGCGTGGGGCCAGCTCAACCCTCATCAGAACAGGAGCTTGAAATAGCTCAGCTAAAATTATTCCTGCTATACACTCACTGACAGCCTACATGGTTGTCAGAGGCTCACTACCCAGGGAGAAGTGGTCAGGGGAAAGGAGAGCTGGATGGATGTGGGGGCTTCTTTTGAATGTGGCTTTTTGAGCTCATAACTAAGGTTTAAGATCTCCCTTGGTTACAAAGCTGAATCCTACCATGTGAAGTCAGATTGCACCACTGAAAAAGAGCCCTTAAATCTGCAGTCACAGGGAAGAGTATATTGACACTACATGAAAGTTGTTATCCCTGAGAAGGAGAACAGGATGCCAGGGCTGATACTGTGTGGCCCTACCTGAGTAAAAGAGTGACATTCAGGGGTTAGGGAAGTCTAGCTTGGAGCATCCTGATAAGGAAGACACTGGCTGATATGATCTTTGGGGCAGAAACCTTATTAAAAAAATATGCAAGTGGCTCTGGAGAAGTACAATGGGATCCAACACACTGCTGAGACTATAATACACGTCTCTATTTTGAGGATTCCTAATTGAATGCTGAAAACACTGCCCTCAGACACCATCTAATACTTGTCTTTGGCACAGTTCTATACACTTTAATGTAGTGTGCCAAGTTCCTTAACTTGCACACATGAAAAAACCAGGGCCATGAGCCTACTTCCAATTGTGTCAACATCAGTGTCTACTAATGTTCTGGTATTACATCTATAGTGATAGCCTAGGGGAAGTATATAGGGTCACCTTTCTTCCTAGGTTCCACCCACCCCACCCCAAGGTGTTTTAAATCAGGAATTTATAGCTGGGGAAAAGGATGAAACAAGGAATGGTATCCCTCACTATGTGGTTTTGCCCCTTGTAATCCAAGTTTCAGCTTGTGTCTCCAGTGGGATTCCCTCCAGGTCCTCCCCAACCCCCTCCTCAGGTTTGTGGGGGATAATTTCTCACAGAAAACTTCCTGAATCCATCCTTCTAGTTAAATACTAAGTACGACCCATGTACAGGAAGTGGAACTACTGGATACTAAGAGTCTAAGGGTAGGAATTAAAGGAGAGTAATGCTGCTTTGCATTCAGCCAAATAGTCTGTTATTGAATAGGAAATTAGGAGCTCCAGGGAAAGTCAGCACTTTCCATTCTAAGGGAGGAACAAAATGTCCCAGGAGTGACCTTTCTTACCAAAAACAATCCTACCTCTGGGCCAACAGAGAGAGGCTCAGATTGAAGAGCTAGGAGATTTCAACTAGTTTCTTGCCTCTTTCTTAAAGACTATAGGAGTTCTGAAAACTTCTGGCAATTCTTAAAAATGTTCATTAGAAAATCTGTGATTCAGTGACAATAAGGATCTATAGAAAGTGGTAGGTCTCCTCCCCCACCTATTTAAGATCGATATCTAACAGCCTTCACCCTTCAGAGAAAGAATAGGGAAGGTTTGGGCAGATATGGGAAGGGCTGACAAGTTAAAAGAAATTGTCCCTGAAATAAACCAGACCATAAAAAGAAGACATCTAGGGATCAGAGGTCACAAGAAAGTTCTTATTACTTAACACTCAGGATCTTTAGGGGAGCACCTTTATGACTGACTATTCCACCTATTCTGACAGGGTCAGCCATGGGTCCTGGCTGAAGCCCAGAAACCTGGTGTGGCTCTGGCACGGGGCAAACCATGCTCTGCCAGGACGAGTCAGCAGTGCCTGTTACATAATAGCTGTCAAGCTCCTACCCCTTTTTGCTCCCTTAAAGGGAGGAGGGAAGGAGAGGTCAATCTCCCTCCAAGTTCCAGCATTGTCCTAAGGTAGTTTATAAATG
The DNA here is from genome assembly GCF_019393635.1 of Dromiciops gliroides. Taxonomy (NCBI): domain Eukaryota; kingdom Metazoa; phylum Chordata; class Mammalia; order Microbiotheria; family Microbiotheriidae; genus Dromiciops; species Dromiciops gliroides. Next base: position 357,762,864 of record NC_057863.1, on the reverse strand, counting down.
TTAGGAAGTATGATTTCATTCCACAAAGTTGAGAAGTGGGGAGACCCCCCCCCCGAAGCTGCTCTGCCCTTCACAGGGTCACACGGCTTCCCCCAAGGCCCAGACACAAGTTTGGGAAACAAAGTCGGAGGCGGCTTCATTGTAAGACAGTCTTTTGTGCTGTGATTCTGGCCAGAGAGGGTCTGTCCACCTGCGGTCAGTGGGTGCCATCCAGCCCACTACACTACTCAAGGTTACTCTTCCTTCGCACCTGTCCCGACGCCAGTCAGGAAGTGGCAGGATCCCCACGACCGAGGTTGGGGGTGGGGAACAGTACCAAGGGGTGTCAAGTTCTGGGATCTCCCCCTGGGCGTGGGTTCACCTGGGAGAGGAGGAGCTGACCTCACCTGGGCGGGGGAAGGGGCAGAGGGCTGGGCAGGGGGCGACAGGAAAAGAGCGGCCCCCACCCGGGGCGGGGAGCGGAGCACTCGGCGGGGAGGGGTCCCGGGCAGGGGCCCGGCGTACCTTGGCTTTGTTGAGCAGGAGCCCCACGAAGGTGGAGAGCAGCAGGGAGCGGGGGAGCGGGGCGCGGGGCCGCAGCTCCTTCCCGAAGGCGGGGAAAGGGGCTGCGGGGGGCTCCTCGGGCAGGGTCACGGTGTACGAGGTGCGCATGCTGGGGGGCGGACCGGCCGGCGGGAGGGCTCAGCGGCGCTCCGATCCCCTCCCCCCCCACAGACGTTAGCCTGCGGCGCGAGGGCCGGACGGGGGACCCCCCGCGCGGCAGGCCCGGAGACCCCGGCGGCCGCCCGAGCTGGCGAGCTCCCGCAGCGGGCGCGCGCTCCCCTAGCCGATAACCGCTCCCGAGGCCCGCACCGCCGCCACAGTCAGCGCTCCCGCCGCTGCCTCTCCAGTCCCCGCCGCCGCCGCCGCCGCCGCCGCTCCCAGTGGGTTCACGAGACCCGCCCCCCAACCTCCTCCGCCGCCTGCTCGGCCACTCGCGCAGCCAACCGACCGAGCGACTGTCGGCCTCGAGCGGCCCGGAGCCTCGAGTCCGCTGACGTCATGGAGGGGGCGGGGAAGAGGCGGGGCCTGGAGGGCCGCAGTTGAGGGCGCGCGGGAGGGCCCCGGGGTTGGGGGGGCGAGCTACCGCCCGCCGGCTCGAGAGGCCGTTGGGGGGCGCTCGGCCTGGCCAGGGCCCCGCCCCACTCGAGGCCCAAGGCCGGCGCAGGAGGCGGGGGAGGTCTGGGCCCACTAGGATCCCCTCCTCCCAGCCCTTAAGTTTTCCAGGCAGGGGGCAGTCACAGGGGATCTCAGAGGTCTTTGGTCCAAGTCTCTCATTTTACATTTGAAGACACCGAGGCCTTTGCACAAGGTCACACGGACAGTAAGCATCAGAGCCAGGATTTGAGCGCTGCCTTTAGGGTCTTGGAATCCCGCAAAGATAGGGTTCATTTTAGATGCCAAGCATGAGACCTGGAGGTAAAATGACAAAGCCGTACAGAAAGGACACAGCCAGCACTGGCATTCTATGCTCTTCAATCCCAAATCTAGCGCCTTTTCCTCCGTACTGGGGGTGAGGGTGGGGGCAAAGCCCGTGCACTCAGCCAGGAGAAAAACCATCTTGGAGAAACGCCCGTGCTCTGGAATCCTCCCGTCACACACCATACCTACCCTCATTACCCAGGGTCTCCCACATCTAGCATTGATACTGTATAAGCTACAAACTGGTGGAGAGAACATTTCCTGGCCCTCCTGAACCAAACAGCCCAAAGACATAGCTGTCAAGAATCGTTGTTGCTTTTCGGGGGTCAGTGGGTGGGAAATGGACTTTCTGCTAGGTCTGAAGCTGGTGTCTCATCTTCGAGGCGCCCATCATCTCGGTCTGCATACTTCTTTGGGGTCCCCTAGTTCTAGAGAATTTTATCTCTGACTCTGTATCCCTCCCCCTCGGGGCTGCACATGGACCTGCCTGGAGAAAGTATCTTGTTTGGAGCTTGTAGGCTATATTTAGCGGCATTTAAAAATATTCAGAGAGGCGGCAGTGTGTGCTGTTACTCATCTGTGGGCTCCTTCTGTTCCTCTCATAAAAACAGGCCTGCTCATATTCACATGTACACAAATGGTGTCCACATGGCCATGGGCACATGGGTAATGTGTCCTGTCCACATGCATGCTTGGGGACACTATTTGCTGCCCTGATACCTTCAGCTTCGTGGTGAAGTCAGGGAAGTCAGGTTGTCTTACCTCCCTGCTAGCCCTAAGGAATGGTGGCTTATCAATGTGGTTCTAATGGTTGGGAGTGGGGTTACCTGCATCTGATGAGGTGTGTGGGCACCCTGTAACTGCATGAATGTTAAGGGGTAGACTTCCACAGCCACCCCTCAGTGTCCAGTCTTCCTCATTTTACAACAGGGCAACTTCAACAACTTCCTTACAGCCTTTCTTACTTCTAAACTCCCTTTTTTCTGATTCATCATACACATTGAAGTGAAAACCATTTTTTTCTCATACATTGTTTGGATCATGTCCCATTTCCTTGCTTAGAAATCAGTTTTTTATTGCCTTGTATTAAATCAAAACTCCTTAACCCTTCTTTTAAGACTGTCCAGTAATTGCTTCTTACTATCACATCATCATTGCTTTTCCACACTCCTTGCTGTGAGCCAAGCAAACCCACACACTGTACTCTTCATGCAACCTGACTTCTCCCACTTCATCCTATCTTTGCACAGATGCACCTCTCTGGGAAAACCCTCCCTCCTCTCTACCAGTCCACATCCCTTTTCCTCCTTCCAAGCTCACCTCCTCCATGAAACTTTCGCAATGTTACCTACCCACTTAGCTTTTAACACTCCATTAACCATGTCCCCTTCAGCAATTAAGCACATAGTTTGAAATACACCGTATTAATTTGCATCTGGTTATGTTTTGTTTCATAAAGTCTTTTGTAATCGCTCTTCTGGGTGCATCTTTTGTTATGGCTATTTGTGAGAAAGACTGAAGGTCACTTCTTTAAAGAAGTGATGCTCACTTCTTTAGGGAGTGGGCTATAGCATGGGGTGTTAGTGTGAAGGAACTGATAGTATGTTGGGTGATAGCTTTTGAGTGCTTTGGATTAAGTGCCTGAAAATCCAGCATCTTGAGTAAAGGTGACAGGGTATGCTCTTTCTGGTAAAGCAGACCGACTCCTCCTACTGCAGTCAAGAGCTGCCTTATCTGCCTGTGGACATTGGCAAGAGGTAGGTATCCTAACGGACAATAAGAATAGCCAACAATTATGTAGTGGGTGCTTTACATAATTTATCTCATTGGGTCCCCAATACTATAGGTATTATTTCCATTCTGCAGATGGGAAAACTGAAGCTCAGAGAGTTTAAGGGACTGGCCCAGAAGGGACCTTGGAGATCATTGATTCCACACCACTTATTTTTGCAGATGAAGAAACCAAGGCCCAGGGGGGATAAGTAACTAGCCCAAGGTCACACACAAGTTAGTAAGTAAGTAGCAAGGCCAGGATCTGAACTCAGTTCCTGAAATTTCAAATCCAGTTCTCTTCCTATGACATCATGGTACCTTCTATCGCTTCTCAGAAAGGGCAGCCATGTTCCCCTCCTCTTCTCTTTTCTCCTTGGCCAGGGAAGGTCAGGAAGATAACTAAGGAGAGTGAAGCTTCAGAACAAAAAACCCTTTTCTGGGAGGTTGTGAAGCAGAATATGATAGAGGAATCACAGACTTAGAGCTGGAAGACACCTTAGGGGTCATCTAATTGAAACTAATCTTAGGTCCCTTCTTGGCTTTGTGCTTATAGTTCATTTTCCTGTGCTTTGAAAAAAAATAGATGACTCTAAGTTGGCCCAATCTCCTCAGGCCAAGATAGTCATTCTCAGTACCTGCTTGTTCTGCCTAGGCTTCTCGAGGGCAGCTATCCGTTTTCCACTTCTCTTGTAACTGGCCCCAATAATGTTTAAGTCCAGGTTTCTGTCAGTGATTTTGACTACCCCCTTCAAAGCAAGCCAGGAAAAAATCCCTATGATTCCAGGCCATATCTCAGATGCTGCTGACTGAGGAAGTCTGGGAAGAATAAACAGAGGCTTCTGAAACTCACAAACCTTATATAAGATAGTGATCTGGCACCTGTTTGGTTTCATTGTAAGGAGAGGAAAGGGGTCAGTCATCCTATTATCTTTGGGGCTGTAAGAGTAACCCCTCCAAGGTAAGTGGAAGCCGGGCTCCCTACATTCTTTATGCCCTGTCTGCTGATGGCTGACTCTCCACACCCTCCACTCCACCCCCACCCCCCACCCCCTTCTCCATGACTTCTAGGAAGCAGGTTATTGATAGGAGGTGGCAAGTTCTGAATTCCACTGCACCCTGGGGGGAACTAGCCTGCGTCAGCGAGATTTCAGAGACCGGCATATATTCCCTCTCCTGTTACACCTGGGCTCATCAGGAAGTCAGTTCCAAGTATACAGTGAGGTGATTGGGGGCCACGTGTCCAACCCTGGGCTCTGGACATAGTGTTCACTTCCTAATCCTGATGATCAGTGGAGCGGTTCCCCCAGAGGCAGGGAACATTCTCTCAGATCTTGATTAACCCCTGCATAGCTGGTGCCAGTTCTGTCAATGAGTCATCCAGAATCTGGACTCTGTGTGTGTGTGTGTGTGTGTGTGTGTGGTGATGGTGGTGGAATGTGTATGTGAGGAATTAGATGGCAAAGAAAGTGCTGTTCAAAGACTGAGAAACTGAGGCCTGTCACTCCCTCTAACTTTTCTTTCTCTGGCTGTTTAGAGGCCAAGAGAATGAATCCTGGAGAGGCAAAACCAGGGCGGGCCTCTTCCTTTAACTTTCCCTAGCTGAAGTTCTTTCATCAGCAAGGCAGCAATGGATGTGTGTGAAACTCAAACTTAGGTATTCAGATGCCCAACTAAACACAAACCATTGAATAAATGCACTTTTGACTCTTGGCATCTGGCTTTTTCTCTTAGCTCGAGGACCCCAGTTCTTCCTGCTTTCTCTTTCTTGTCTTTCCTAACTTCTTAAACATGAATCTAGTCAAGCCCACAGGGATAGCAACACCAAGATAATTAGGGGAGGGGGCAGTATGAGGACGTTTGTGCTGGGGAAAAGGCCTCAAGATACCAGGCTATCACTCTGGAGAAACAGGAGACAGCAAAGGCAAGGATTTAATTTGGCTGAGTAAAGAGAGCCAAGGGGAGGGAAGAGGAAGAAGAGAGGAAGGTCAAACCACTCACTAAGGAACTCCTAAGCAAGTCCCTGGTGTCCTCATTTGCCCTGTATAGAGTAACCTCTGGCTTACTTCAGGTCACTGTTCAAGTCCAAAGTCCCATCCAAGAGGGTGGGAGTAAAGGCATGTGACCATGATTTATTACCTGGGTGGCACCTGCCACAGAACATCTGGAAACCAAGGCCCTGGGCACTGAGTCAGCAGTTCTAGGGGCAAAGAGGACCTAGGTATTCTTAAACTTGGGCTTCCAGATCTTGACTCCAGAGACTGAGGCACAGAAGTTAGGTAAGGTGGGGTGGGGAAGCCATGGAAGAAAAGTGGGTGTGGGGAGGGAGGACTGTGCTAAGGGCCTGGCCTGATTTGGTTCTTGGCTCCTAGTGTGGGCTGGGAGGGGGGGAGGAAGGGGGCAGGTGCCCAGCCTGGTGACTTTGTCCTCTGGAGGAACCTCAGATAACAAGTATCTCCTCTCTGTTCGTTTCTGCTCTACTTTGTTCCCTGGGGAGAATGAGCTGAGCTGAACAGAAGAGGCTCAGTGCCAAGGGCCAGGAGAGAGAGCAGCTGGAGGGGGTGGAGCGGAGGTGGATTAGGAAGGATTGTGGGGGGTTAAGGCACAGCCCTGGCAGGACTCTGTAGAACAGCTTGTCCTTCCATAGGCCCAGGGAACATTAGAGGTGGGGTGGATGGGATGGGATGACAGCTCGTTGGGTATTGACGCTTCCAGCTCCCCAGCAAGGCTAGAAGCCACCTGTGCTGGCTTGATCCCTCTTCTACCTGCTCTTAGGCCCACCTCCTTCCTCTTCTTCATCTTCCTGCATTTCAGGAACAGCATACACTCTACAGGAAGGCTTTTCTCTGGTCCTGAACCTCTTCTCCTTCCTTCCTAGTTTGTAATTTTCAGATTATGCCTGTCACAGTTCAGAGGCACCAAGTACAGGAGGAGGGGGTAGAGGAGACCTGGGAATTTAGAGTTTTGCATTTCTTTCTTCCACAGCTCTTTCTCATTCTCCTCTTGGCCTCCACTTCTTTCTCTGTTGCAAATAGATACTATACCATCAGATCAGGGTGAAGGCCTATGATAAAGCTTACTTGTTAATATCATCAATGTCAGCCAGCTTTGGTCATCCTTACAATGGCAAAAATACATCCTGCAGACTGACCACTTCTCCTCTCTTAAGTTATCAGTACCTGAGTCATTCTAAATGTTCATTGTAGTAGCACTAGCACCCTCAACAGTACTCCCGATTAAGAGGAAAGACAGGCAGCAGCCAAACTGTTAAGAAAATTAAGAGGAAGGGAGCCCATAAACGGTTCCCCTAACCTCTTGAATACTCCCATCTCTATATCTTTATTCATCATGTTCTACCTGGAGTGTCTTTCTTCCAGGCTCTGCCTATTGGAATTTAAGCCCTTCTTCAAGCTCAAGTAGGAATAGCAATGCTTTGGGAATCTTTCTCTAATGACTCTAGCTGGAAGTGATCTCTACCTTTCTCTGAGTTCTCCAGCATTCCTTTACTCCTGTCATGTGGCCTTTATTATATGCAGCTATCTATTACAGTTGGGGCAGGTACGTGGCGAAATGGACAGTGTTGGGCCTGGAGTCAGGAGGCTTCATTTTGAGTTCAAATCTGGCCTCAGACACTTACTAGCTGTGTGACCCAGGGCAAGTGACTTCACCCTGTTTGTCTCAGTTTCCTCATCTGCAAAATGAGCTGGAGAAGGAAAGGGCAAACTGTTCTTCCAAAAAAACCAAACAACCTACCCAAATGGGGTCAAGAAGAGTTGGAGATGACTGAAAAATGAACATCTATTGTAGTTATTGCTCCTATTAAATTTTTGTTTGTTTGTTTGTTTGTTTTTTGGTGAGGAAATTGGGGGTTAAGTGACTTGCCCAGGGTCACACAGCTAGTAATTGTTAAGTGTCTGAGGCTGGATTTGAACTCAGGTCCTCCTGACTCCAGGGCCCATGCTTTATCCACTGCACCACCTAGCTGCCCCTCCTATTAAATTTGAAGCTCCTTGAAGGCAAGAGACTGTGCTCATCTATCTTTGTATCTCTCATACCACCCAATATAGAGCCTTGCATCCAGTAGTTGCTTGGTAAATATTTGTTGATTGACTCAATAAACTAAAAGATGTGATTCCAAAGTATCAATTTGCCAATAGTATAGGTTCATTCCTATTCAAAGAAGTGGTCAAGTTCCCATTCTAAGCTACAAATGAAAAGGCTCTGCCTTGCATCAGGAACTAGCTACATCATGGGAGAGAGGGGAAAAGTAGAGGAGAGGAAGAAGGAAGGACAGGAAAACAAATACAATAAAGCCTTTACACACAAGAGCTTATGACACTGGCCTATCAGGTTTCTGCCTCTGCAGATGATTTACATTCTTATCTATTTCCCCAGCTTCAATGGAGACCTCGAAGCAGATGAATCCCAAATCTACATATCCATTTCTAATCTTGTCCATCCCACATTGTCATCTGCCAGCTGTCATCAAGGCTGCTTGGTCTAGTGGAAAGATTGCCAGATTTGGAGTCAAAGGACCTGGATTCAAATCTCGACTCTAGTACTTAGAACCTTCATGACCTTATACAACTCACTAAGCCTCTCCAGGCTTCAGTTCCTTCATCTGAAAAATAAGGGATTTAGGTAAGATGATCCCTAAGGTCCCTTCTGGCTTGAAATCTATGATCCTCTGATCTCCACTGGGATCCCCTTCAGTTTCTCAAACTCAACATGTCCCAAATGGAATTAATTTCATTTCTCCTTAAACTCACCTCTTTTCCAAATTTACCACATTTGGGGCAGCTAGGTGGCACAGTGGATAAAGCACCGGCCCTGGATTCAGGAGGACCTGAGTTCAAATCTGGCCTCAGACACTTGACACTTACTAGCTGTGTGACCCTGGGCAAGTCATTTGACCCTCATTGCCTCACACACACACACACAAACCAAAAAACCAAATTTGCCCTATTTTTGAGAGTATCATTATCAGATCTTGAGGGATTGCAGCCATCCAATTCATAACCCTTGAATATTCTTCATATTCTATCAGTTGCCAAGTTGTTGATTTATCTCCAAGACCTGTCAACTTCTCTTCACTTACATTGTCAGCCTCCTAGTTCAGGCCCTTGTTACTTTTTCATTTGTCCTAGACTATTGCAGTGGCCACCTAAAGGATCCCCTTGCTTCCAGTCTCTCTCCTTACCCTCTTCTTCCACACTGCTGCCAAAATAATCTTCTTGAGGCATAGGTCTGTCTATATAATTCTCCTTCTCAAGACTTGTCAATGACTTCCTATTGTTTCTAGAATAAGAACAAACTTCTCAGTCTGGCTCTGACCCACCTTATTGGCATTATCTCATCTCACCCCTACTTTCATGGATTCTACATCCCAGCCAAAATGGACCACTAGTTATTCCTTGAATTTTTGCATCCTAGTTTCCATCTTGTGCCTTGGAACAAGGCTGTTCTCCATCTTCCCTTTATCTCTGCTTCCAAGAATCTTTATTTCCCCTCGATCCTCAGATTATGTTCCACTGGGCTAGCATTCCAATGCCAAGCAGAGGGCTTGGTGTTTTATCCTCAGGCTACTTGGTACCCTCTTCTTCCTTCAAAAAATAGAGTTCTCTCTCTTCAGAAATCACCTTGTGTTTATTATTTGTCTGAATCTAGCCCTTGCTCCTCCCCAAAAGAATGGAAATGTCTTGATGGCAGGAGCTATTTTAGTTTTGATTTTGTTCTTTCAGTCATGCTAGAACAGGCATTTAATAGTTGCTGATTTGAATTTCTTTCTAGGCTCGCCTAGTCTAATTCTGAATTTTAACTTCCTTCTAGATGGCTAACCATCATGATGATGAAGGTAATGCACTCATCTTACATTTATAATAGTACTCCACAGTTTGGAAAGCACTTTACATACATTATTTGCTGAGCTGACCCAGTCAGGATCTCAAAATCATCATGTCTCCAAACCTGAATTTGGGGTTGGGGTGGGAGGTGGGGAAAGGTTGGACTAGATGGCCTATCTTCCTACCCACTACCACCTCAAATCTGCTCTTTCCCCAACCTCTATTTCTCTCAATGGCCTTTCCACCACCCTTCCCTCAATCAGCAGGGTCAGGACCTGTGAGTTTGCTTTGACTTTTTATACTCTCTCTCACCAGAGTCCTGACAATAGCTGCCTCTGCCGTAGATCTGTATCTATCACTTCCTTTACAAGTCATTCATTTATTCATTACATTCAATCAATCATTCATTCAACAAACCTTTATTAAGCACCTAGGCTCATGCTAGGCTTTGAGCTAGGTCTGTGGTTATAAAGACAAAATCAAAACAATTCACATACTCCTTACATTATGGTGGGGGAAAACACTAACAACAGAGAAGTAAATAGAGAATATGTACAAAGTGAAAAGAATTTCTTTTGGAGGGGAGAGATGTTCTAGCAACTGGGGAAAATTAGGAGAGTTCTCATGTCCAAGATAGCATTCGAGCTGAGTCTTGAAGGAAATTAGGAACTCTCTGAGGTTGAGTGAGGAGGGAGTGTGTTCCAGGAATGGGGATAGGAGATGGAATGTAATATTCTGGACAAAAGCAAGAAGATGAGTTTGCCTAGAACACTGAGGGTGGGAAGGGGAGTAATATGCCTGTACAGGTAGGCTGAAGCCAGATTAGGAATGCTAAACAGATTTTTCTTTTATCTTCAGGCAATAAGAACTCACTTCTTGAATTAGGGACCAAAGCAGTCGGACCCATGCTTTAGGAATATTAATTTGGCAATTATGTAGAAATTGGATTGGAGAGAGGGAGACCCATTATTGGGAGGCTACTTCAACTGTCTACACAAGAGGTAATGAAGGCCTGAAAATCCCTTGAAAAGCAGTGCATCTCAGGCTGTTTTCCCTTGAGGCAGCTTGGTTTAGTAGATAAAGTCCAGGACTTAAGAGTCAAAAGACCTGGGTTCAAATGTTTATTCAAACAACTTGCTAGCTGTGACCATAGGCAAATCACTTAATCTGTAAGCCTCAGTTTTTTTCATCTGTAAAATGGGGATAACAGGGGCAGCTAGGTGGCACAGTGGATAGAACACTGGCCCTGGATTCAGGAGGACCTGAGTTCAAATCTGGCCTCAGACACTTGATACTTACTAGCTGTGTGACCCTGAGCAAGTCACTTAACCCCAATTGCCTCACTAAAAAAAAACGGGGATAACAATACTTGTAGTACCTACGGGGGTTGTGAGACTCAATGAGCTAATAATGTATGCAGAACATTTTGTAAACTTTAACTTGCTACTTAAATAGCAGTTAAAAAGTAGCCTGGTATAGTGGATAGAGGGCTAGACCTGAAGTCATATATGAACCTGGGTACAAATCTCACCTGTGATGTTAGTTGTGCGACCATAGGCAAGTCACTTAAATTCAGTCTCAGGCAAATCTATTTATCTACTAAGTTATGGATAGTTTAGCTGCAGTCTTCTTTGGTGGAGGGAGTTTCCACACTGATGAAGTCACAGATCCATCCATCCATCCATCCACCCATCCATCCATCCATCCATCCATCCATCCATCCATCCATCCATCCATCCTTCCTTCCTTTGTTCCTTTCTTTCTTTCTTCCTTCCTTCCTTCCTTCCCCTCCCTCTCAGATGTCACCTTTTTTAATGAAGTATTCCTTATTATTCCTTAGTCTCTAAACCGGAAATTATCCACCCCCCCGCCAAAAATCACAGAACTCTGGGTTTTTCCTTGCACTTAGCACACTTTACCTTGTAATCAAGTTATCTTTGTACATGTCCTTTCTCCTTTGAGATTTTAAGCTCCTTAAGAACAGGAACAATGTTTTATTTCATATCTTTGTACTCTCAATGCCTAGCACAGCACTTTGCACAAAGGAAGTGCTTACAAAACGTTTGTTTGAACAGCTACAGAGGGCTGTCCTGCTACTTGAGAGTTTTGTGGGTTACTCCCAGCAATGAAGGAAGGATTTGCAGGTGATTGTATCCTCACCAGTGGAAGTTGTCACTTCACTACTTCCTTCTCTGGTGCAAAGCTCCAGCTGTTCTAGAGGTCTGGAACTGAGAGAATGATGCTACTTTTGTAGGAGTTCCAAACAACTGGAACTCAGTCCATATGCTATGACATATATCCACTAACCTGACAAAAATCATTACATTGTATGTATGTATGTATGTGCATGTATACACACACATAGTCATTCACTACCTGTGTCATGACATACTTAACCTCTCACTACTCCCTTAGATGAATTCACTGCTATGACTCAAATGATTTAATGTCCCCTACTACCACTTTGCTCAGTCCCATCTTCCCGTATTTGTTTTCTCTGCCTAGGATGTCCAACCCCACTTCTCTCCAATTATTTAAGTCCTACCGGCAGCTGAGTAGGGCAGTGGATGGAGTGCTGGGTCTGGAGTCAGGGAGACTTGAATTTAAAACTAGCTTCTGGACAAGTCACTTAGTTTCTTGGCCTTCCCAAGGTTGTTGTGAGGATTCAATGAGATAATTTCTAAAGCACTTAGCTTAATAAATAGGTGCTTAGTAAATCTTTCCTTCTTCCTTCCTCCCCTTCCTTTCTTTCTTCTTTCCTTCCTCCATTCTTTCATCTCTGTCTCTCCTTCCTTCTTTTCCCATCATTTTGTAAAGGCTTGAGGAAGTCAAACTGTTTTTGTACATTCTGCCCATGATGCTGTTTTCCTTTCTTGAATTCCTATAGTATTGCTCCATTCCATTTGGATCTTACTCTAGAAGAATACTCTTTTGAGGTTTAGTGACTGTTATGTGACTAGGTCCTATCTTCCAAAATAGAAGATAAGCTGCTTGACAATGGGAAGTGAGTTTCCTATCTGTCTCTCTTACACAAGAGGAGACTGGCTGATAAATGTTTGTCAGTGATGATCTTAGGCTGTCCTATGGGGATTCTACTGTCATGACATATCATATCTGTATCTACTTTGGCCTCATAAAAATCTGTCATGAGAGTCCTAGACCACATAACAAAGTACTAAGAGCCTTCAGAAGATGGAGATGTGACATCAACTCTTGAGTCCTGTCCTATGAATCCTTATGCACTCTGGTCCAAGGCAGGTCAGGAGCCTGTTCCAAAGCCCTCAGTTCTCTGCCTTTCTTTAGGTTTATGAAATAGCAGTTAAGATGACTCTGAAAGCCAGCTGATCATCTCTCTAGCTCCCCCAACTGATGATCTAGGGTCATAAGACAACTAAATACGGGAACATGACCCCAAGTGAAGATGGGGAGGCAGAAAAAGAGAGAGGAAGAAGCCCCAAGCAGGCTGGCCCCTCTTTTCACCTACAAGCTCTGCTGCTGACCTCTTTGCCACCCTCTAATGAGTTGGGAAGTTCCAGGTGTGATGGCAATCTGGTATGGAAGGAGCTACAGTAAGTCCTGGTCCAGAAAGGGTCTGGAGGCCTTAATATGTAGGAAAAGGAGAAGCAGCAGAGCTTTCTAGAGACCCTAGGGTCTGGCAGACTCCATGGAAAAGGAGAGGATAAGAATAGCAGTGGTTCTGGAGGCGCTGCATTCCTGAGAGCGTCATCCAGCTCCTCCTCCTTTCCCCTCTCCCCGCCTCCCCCAACCCTATTAACACAGCTTACCGAAGCCAGGGTTCAGCCAAGGACAAGAGTGGGCTAGGTCTCCTCACTCTCTCATCAAGCACTGACCAATAGGGAGCCTGGTCATATTGTGACACCCTCCCCCTATTCCTACTCCCTCCCCTCAACTGGGACTTAGGAGGGATAACAGTGGAGGTTAGGAAGTTTTCCATCCCTACAAACCATCTCAGCCACAGTTTATCAGTAAATTGGAAGGTATAAGAGCTCAGTACATAAAGTTCCTCAGTGATCCTCCCCATACCCTGGGGGATTGCCTTCCCAGCCTCAGTGCCCATGGGGTTAACTCACCATAACATCCCGCCCTGGGGAGGTGGAAGGGCTGGAGCCCTTGCCCTTTTCCCAGAGGCTGTAACGGCCACTTGGTCTGTAGGTTGGGCTGAGGGCCTCCAGGGCCCTTGGGGCTGGGGCTGGCCCCTGGCTGGCATTTCCCTTGCGTCCATAGTTCTCCAGGTAGTCCGATAGGTACTCTGACCGACTGGCGGCCTGGTATAGCCCCTGTAGGGCACACAACTCCTTTCGGGTCCGGGCAAGCATTGGGCTCCGGCCTGGCCCAGGATCCATCCTATAGCTGTCTGTGGTCCGAAGGCCAGAGAAATCTCGAGCCAGGTCCGAATGACTGTTAGACTTCTTCTGGGTCAGGGGCACTACCTGGTCCCGGGAACTTACGGGCAGGTAGTTGAGAGAGCTACTGGGCATTCCATAAGGCAGGTTGCTGCCTCCATTGAGTCCACTCCCAGAAGGCCGCTCACTGATCCTACTTTGGCTCTCTCCTCTTTTGCTACCTCCAACCTCGGACCTCAGCATGGGACGGCCTCGGTCATAGTCCAGGATGGCGGCAGGGCCATATGTACGGGGACGGGTGTTGAGAAATCCAGACTGATGTGCTGGCTTGAAACTGAGTTTCTCCTTCTCCAGGAAGGATGCAGCCAAGTTGGCTCCATAGGAGGAAGGGGTGTAGGTCCCATAGCTGGACTTTGAGTAAGGGGTGTCTGTATAGCGTGATGAATCTGTGTAGCGCTTCAGGGTGGAGGAGAGCTGGGACATCCTTCAGGGCGAAGCTCAGTGGGGGCTGGGAGCGGCATGGGCTGTAAGATAAGGGAAGCAGCTGTCACAGACAGTCCTTTAGGACTGGCTTCCCCCCCATTCCCATCTATCCTTTTGATTTTCCCATCTGTAGTTGGGCCTGTGTCTGGGCTCTCAACTGTGACCAAAACATAGACCAACTTCCAGATTTTTAACACGGAGACGCTAATGCAGGGAAACCACACAAAAATACAAATACAACTATACCATTTAGACACATGTGACATGACTCTAAAGTAATGAGATTAGCCAAGTGATCACAGGCAAGTGACCTTTCTGAGCCTCCCTCTTCTCAAGGTTAGACATGATGATTTCTAAGGCTCATTCCAGCTCTGACAGTCTTAGAGCAACTGATTTATTACTTATAGAGGCCACACAAAACCAGTCTCCATGTTTTAAGGCCAAACAAGCATGCAGACACACCCTATTCAGCCCCCAGTCCCACCATATCACACACAATGTCCCCTTCCCTAGCCAGGCCCTTAGATAAGCTTCCTGGAGTAGCTCATGGAGTTGAAGGGGCTTGGTGAAGCTCTCTTCACTTCAAACTGAGGACTCCAAGAAGACTCATGAGACAGCAGACACACTGGGTGGTGCCCCTGTGAGGGCAGTAGCAGCATCCTTCTGGTGTGAACCATGGGCCGGGCACTGTCATGACAGGTGAGCTTAACCATCTTAGAATCATAGAATGTTATAGGCAGAGAAAAATCTTAGCAGTCCAACTGCTTTATTTTAGAGATGGAGGAATTGAGGCTCAGGGAGGTAGTCACAAAGCTCATTGGTGGTAAGGCCAGGAACTAGAATCTAGGTTTCCTGACACAGATGCTTATTGCCTGTGTGACCTCGGGGGCAAGTCACTTGGCCTCCCTGGTCCTCATTTTCCTCTTAGGTAAAAAATGTTGGGGTTGGTCTTCCTGCCGTAGATTTATGATCCTCTGAGCTCTAGGTCCGATGTTCTTTCTACCAGCCTTTGTACCACTTTGCTCAGGGTCCAGGTAGTGCCTGTTTGTGGCCCAGCCTAAGCCCTGGGGCTGACCCTTCTACAGCATGCTACAGCAGACAGCTGGAAGGGTCCCAGAGACACCTCGAGGAACCTTAAAGGAATCCCACAAATTCTCCAGGATCTATGGAAATGCTTGGCTTATGCAAAGGGGGCCCCTAGAGGCAAAAATCCAGCACTGCAGCCAACACTGCCCTCTCCCACTGGACCCCACAGTTTGGTCTGGAGTAGATCTTCTTAGAGATCACAGGATTATAGAGTCAGGATTGGACAGAGACTTAGAAGCCCCCCTCCCCCCACTGCACTTTACAAACGATCAAAGTGAAACCCAGAGAGAGGAAGAGACTTGCTGGGACCCAAAACCATGTTCTCTGACCCCAAACCCAGTGTTTTTTCTAGGCCAACTCCCACTTTTTATACAGATGAAGCCAAAAAAGGTAAAAGAGACCTGCTCAGGGTCATACGCCGGGGTCTAATGGCAGAGCTGAGCTCTATGACTCACATCTCCTGACTCCAAGCCCAAGGCTCTTTCACTGCAACTTGTTTCCCCCCCGTCCAACTCTACTTGACCCTCCAGTTCTTGGGGCTAACATGGATGGGGAACAGAATTATACAACAGGTTAGATATCAGAGAGCACTGAACGCACCTCGATCATGTTACAGGTGAGGAAAATGAGACCCAAGAGGTGATACAATTTGCCCAAGGCCACCCAACTCAATAGGCATTTATTAAAACCACAGCTGGGTCAGAGCAGGGCTGGGGGCTAGAGCCCAGGTCTCCTGACTCCTCCTCTTACTGCACGGTGCTCCACCCTCTCCCATAAAGCTTGAAGGCTTCTTATTTTACCTGTACTGAGGACATCCAGGCTACCTCCCTAAAGGACCAGTCTTTCTTGCCTAGGGAACTAGGGAGGGAGAAGTGCTGATGGAATAGGAGATCAAAGGAACTGGGTGTGTTAATGGTTGCTGACACCCCTTTTTCCTTGAAGGCTATCTGGGGGCTCTAATGGGGAATAGTCGGGAAAATCAGTCAGGTCTCTGGGTTTCTTTCTTTTGGCTTATCAGTTCTCTTCTAATTCCCCTCCTCGAGTAATGAATGATAAATGGCCTGCCCACTCCTTTCTACAGAGCTGTCCTAATTCCGCTTCTTCTGTTAATTTGCCCAGTAGTCTCCCAGTCCTGACTCCTGATGAGATCAGCAGGGGAGTATTGGGATAGTGGTGGTGGAAGGCACTGGTGAGATATAGTAGGCATTGATTCTGTCTAGCCTTCCTATTTCCCCTCCCCTGGGCTTTCGAAGGGCCCAGAGTCCAGCCCACTTTGGCATTAGTGCCAAGCCTCAAATACTTCAGGCTTGGCTTAGATCTCTAGGAAACCAGCCTTGAGGTGTGGGGGGGTATATATTCTGGCAGCAGCTGCAAGAGAAATCTAAAGGAGGCTTAAAAGGATAGTTCCCCCCCCCCCCCACCTAACTAACACTCAGAAGGCACTTGGGTCCCAAGATGGTGTCCCAAGGCTATTAGCAGAAAGTCTTATTCTAAGCCAGTTGCTGAGTTTTCTCTCACCAGTTCCTTAATTCATTATATACAAATTTCCCTATCCCAAGGTAGGCTGTGGCTAAGCCATGTACTCCCAATTCTAAACAGTGAGTGCCTTTCTAACCTGTGTGGTAAAAGGTAGCTGAGGAGAGGTTAGAAGAAACTAGGAACTTTTCTTCCCCTTTTCAGTCCCTAGTAGAGAAGAGGCAGATAGAAGGGGTTTAAGGAGAGAGAGAGAGAGATGCTGGGGGAAGGGAAAAGTTGGTCCAGTCCTGCTCTATTTCACTGTTAGAGAACTCCATTAATAATTCAATGTCAGAGAAACTCCAGGCATCAGGAGCCCAGCTCCCTTAAACTAAGCAGCCATTCAGACAAGGCGACGTCCTGCCCTTCTTCAGGGGATGAGCTCATGGCTCCTCCCCAGTAGCCTCACCACCACCACATTGGTATTCTGTAGGCCACTGTCAGCGGCTTTGGCATCTGAGGACCTGTCTTATGACACTGGACTCTTGGGAGGCCATAGAGAATGCTTCTCAGATGGTTTGGGAGAAGTGAGATGTGGTTGGGATAGAGGGGGCTGCTTAAGCAGGAATCCAACATTCACGTCTCTCCCTCCCCTCCAACTCTGTGACTCCCCCCAAAGTAAAAACAGTCTCTTTCCTTCGGCCAAGTGTTTCTAACCTGGGGTCCACAGACCCTCGATTTCAGAAGCTCAGTGAACTTGAATGGGAAAAACCCATACATCTTTATTTCAATATAATTGGTTTCCTTAGCAATCCCGTGTAATTTATCTGATCCATTAAAAAATACGGTCCTGAGAAGAACTCCAAAAACTTCTTCCCCAGACTAGTGGCCAAACAAGGTGAAGAACACCTTCACTGGTGGAACTCTAGCGGGTTTCTACATTCTCATTTTCACACCAGTTTAATCAGCTGGACGGGGGCAGTAAACTGACTGTCCTCCTAGTAATTCTGGGCAGCGTCCCCTCAAGGCACAAACATACACATCAGCATCATGTCTGGGGTCACTGGCTTGGGCTGAGGCCCCAGGGCACTACTCTTGTCCAGAGAAGAAGACTAATTCATGTTGGCTCTCTTGGGCATTACCTGGCTCAGGGGGTATCCCTGGAGGCTGGCAGAGTGTGGCAGGAAGGGGGCTTGCTTCCAGCCTCCTCAAACATGGCTACGAGTCTCCTTGTTGCCACAGGAACCACCCGTACTGAATGGCCTTTTCATGGGGCGGTAAGAAAAGATCCTATTGGCTGGGATCCCTCTCACCCCCAGCATGGGCCCCCCTTATCCATCTCCTCCTCCTGTTTACTCTGGGTTGGCAAGTACAGGCATGCAGCTCCTGGCAGGCGGGCATCTCCCCTGATGCCAGTTCATTTTGGACACACTGGGCAGCCAAGTTGCCTAGCTCTGGGTACTTTTCCCTTGCTCCCTTCTCTTGCAGTGTTTTCTTTCGAACTCTGCCAGAACTCTCTGGCTAAGCTTATACCCTCTTTGGAGTTAGTCACTCCCATGTTACCCTCAGAAGGGATAAGGTCCTTGTAGAGCATCTAGGCCAAATACTTTCCCTAAGGGGTGGCAGCAGTGTCCACTACTCAGTGACTTATACTCCCTCACCTCCCCAACGTCTCAGACAATAGAAGTTTGTTTGTTTGGTTTTTTTTTTTTTTGGTGAGGCAATTGGGGTTAAGTGACTTGCCTAGGGTCACACAGCTAGTAAGTGATAAGTGTTTGAGGCCGGATTTGAACTCAGGTCCTCCTGACTCCAGGGCCGGTGCTCTATCTACTGTGCCACCTAGCTGCCCCCCATCAGTATATTTTTAAGACAATCCTCCTGCTCCATAGTCCAAGTAGCTGATCAGAGGGGCAGGAGGCCCGTGTAGGAGACAGCCCTTCAGATTTTCCACTGGCAGGCAGGTGAAAGTGAAGCCGAGAGCAACTTGAGCCCCGGAACAATACTGATCAGTCAAGATATCATCCAGAAAGACTCCATTTCACCCATGGTGCCAATCTCCCTCATGGTGCCCATGCCACCAGCATCCTGGACACAGCTAGTTCTCCAGACAGGGCCATGGGTCTCCTATCCCCAACCCTGACTCCAGATTTAACTTGGCACAATATGCCAAAAAGCTAGATGACTCAGGGGTTACAATTAACCCTGTCACCACCAGGACTGCCTTGCATCAGCCACTGTCATTTCCTGTCCCTTACTCGAAGGGTTCCCCAACCTGTCCAGCCAGGGAAGTGACTTGCTCAATGGGAATCCCGGATACACCTAGCCCCAAGGGGAGGGGAGGGCAGGTAGCATCTAATGCTCTGGTTGTTGCCTCTACCGACCCTTGATCTGTTCTACCTATCAGCACCTCCCAGTGATTTCCAGGGCAAATGAATCCCATCCTCTGTTGCTCCCTACTCAGGTGTACAGGTGCCCCAGTGTAGGATGAGCTGTGTCCCTGACCTCCCCCATGTCAGGTGCTGGGGGCCTCCTCAGCAATGACCTCACAGCTTCCTAAAGCGACTTGTTAAGGGGATTGGAATGTGGTCAGACTAATGTGCCTTCTATGGAGGGCATGTGAAGTAGGGGGTAAGAGAGGGGCCCAAACTACTGGGCTCATCTCTTTTGGGGAAGTATGAAGGGGAATGTTACCATTAAGGTACAAGTGCCAATCCAAGACAGATCAGATCTGGGGGTGTTCTGGCAGAGAAAGGAGCATACATAGGTGGACAGGAAAGGGGGGGATGGTGAGAGTTTTTATTCTCACTGGCCAAGGGCTCTATTTATTCTCAGACCTCCTCCCCTAACCCAAGCTTGCTCTCACCTTCTTTTGGAAAGCAATATCTATCAAGGGCTAGCACTCTATACCCTATATGATTAACATATTCTGACTCCTTTTGGGGAGGCATCAGTTAGGAAAATGCAACCCCCCTTAATGTTTCCTACAAGTTTCCTAGGGACCTGGTGGGGAAGGTGAGAAAGTAGGACCCAGAGATCAGATTAAGGCTTTAAACACTGAATAATGGAAAAAGGAGGCATGTATGTGGGCCCAGGGTAGCATCTTAGTTAGGAAGAATATCTTTATCTTTTCCAGAGAGAGCAAAAATGAATGGTGCTAGTGCCCTGGATTACTGCCTCAGTGCTCCCAAACTTGCTTCATTACGACCATGAACACAGACTGGTGCTCCTGACATTTTAGCCAACTGACTAGCTTGCTCTTTCCATTCCTTGGCCAGATCTTGTCTCTCCTCTGCTCTTCATCTCCTAAGGTCTTGCCCTGGCTCACAGCACCAGACCTGGCTGGGTAGATAGATTATCTTCTGCCATCTTTACCTGTCATCCCCTTCCCTCCAACTCCCCGAGGCCTGCTAGCAGGGCAGGCACCAGGCAGCAGCACCTGTGAATATTTCCATGGGGGGCAGTAACTGACCTGTGTCCATGGGAAAAGGATCGATCAGGACTCTGGGGGCCTCTCCTTCCCCAGCGGGGCATGGGATGGAGTGGAGAGTGGAGGAGTGAAGCCCGACTCCAGGCTGGGTAATCCGGAGCTCAAGTTACTGGCTCTGATATATATATAGTATCTTATCTGACCTCACAGGGATGGTTACAGCAATTCACTCACATTCCAGGATCCAGAGAGACTTAAAGGGGCAGTGGCATGCCTACTCAATGGAGGTGGTGGTGGTACTGTCCCTAATAAGCAGGTGCTAGGCAGCATGGTGACTTTAAAAGAACTCAGGGAAAGGTACAGTAAGAAGTAGCACAATAAGGGGTTCAATGTGGAGAAGGGGTAAAAGAAAAGGCAGTGGGGTGTACTGGTGGTAGCTTGGGGTAAAAGGAGGCACAGGACTGAAATTATCTTGCCTGTCAACCCTAAGTGCCACACTTACTTCTGAAGTTCAAAAGCAACTCCAAAGCTTTCTTTTATTCATCTACCTATAAATCCCTTGGTTTTCATAACCAGGGCAGGATTGGTCCCACAACCACAGCAGTGTACAAAGTAGGCTGAACAAATTCCCAGGATGCCTAGTCAAGGAAACATCAAGTGGTTGTCCAGGAGTTCAGACCACTGCTGTTTTCTTTAGGCTTAAAGAAGTGGGAAAAGTACAAGGTCCCTGACAGGTGACTAGTCAAATGCCCCCTCGCTGTAAAATGTGCCCAAGTTCATAGGGCTCTGCCTTTATACTAGATATAGAGGAAAGTAATGATATTTCTCACCTTTCTAGGCCTTTTTTTCCATCTTGCTCCCCAAGATTTTCACAGTCCTTGGTGTAGCCCACCTTCATGTAGGTGTCTTAAGGCACCTGTCTCCACCCTGTCCCAGTTGATGCCACTGACTCAGCACTAGGTCCTGATGATGCACTCAGGCCCTCATTCCCTGACCCCAAGCAGGCATGAATCTACAGCATCAAAGGGGTTGAGTTTCAGCTCTTCCAACCACCTGATCCCTCTCCAAGCTTTACTCGATCTCCCACAACTTCATAAGCCTCAGTATGATCTAGGCAATGGGTAGTTCCTTAGTTTATCTCCCCAGACCTACTCTCCTAACTCTCCCCTGCCAATGAGTCCCAGCTCTCTCCTCCTCCATCCTAAAGTGCTGGGCAAGGTAGAAATGGTTCAGTCCTGTGGGAGGAGGGGAGGAAAGTATCCTGTAAACCTTAAAGCACTATATAAATGTGAGCAACTATTGTTATTATATCTCAACTGTGAAGTTTAAGTTTAAGTTGATGGGGTGGGGGGGGGGAGGGCGGGTATAAAGATACCTCCTCTGGTTTGAGATTGGCAGAAATTCTCCTCCACTATTTAACTGCTGCCTGCCCCAGGCTGACAGTCAGACCACACTATCTTGTCTGTCTGTCTCTTCTCTCTGTCCTCTCTTCTCTCTCCTCCTCTTCCCCTCCCCCTCCCCCAAGAAAACCCTCCAGAGGGGGCAGTAAATGAGCGGCACACAACCTTCTTGTCACAATGGGCTATAACACAACATACATCCCGCTCCTCTGAAAGATGCCCAGACACACACCGCCCTGGGCACCCATGACCCGGGTACGGGAGAGCAACCACACTCCAGGCTGCTGCCCGGAGCCGGAGCCAGTCTTGGCACAGCGGACACTCCCCCCACACAGCTCGAGCCCCCGGAACCACAGACTCCCCACCCCCACGTCCCTGGTGTCCGCTCTGGGTCCGGGGGCACGTTCATCCCGTTCGGCCCGGCAACAGCTGGCGCCCACCTCGGGCATTCGCCCGGCGGAGGTCGCTCCCCTCCTCCCCCCGCCCCGATCCCGAACAGGTGGCACCTACCTGGTTCTCTAAGGGTGGATGTGCCGAGCCGAAAACAGGCATGGAGCTGCGGGTAAGTCCCGCCTGACACTGGCGCGGCGCAGTGAGCAACAGCTGACGCAGAGGGCTCCTTGTCCCTGGCTCCTGCCCGCCTCTCCCCACCTCCGCCAGGGGCCCCAATGAAGACCTCCCCAGGAGAACAGCGCCACCCAGCGGGTAGTCACCGTACGGCGTTCCAGGACGGTCTGGTCACGCCCCGTACGTCCTCGCGTCACTGAGACGTGGAGTGCCCATTGGCTCTTTATTATTGTGACCTGTTGGAGCGCCTCCCAGCCTGGGTTTCCCAGGCAACTGATGTAAACAGAGCCACGTGGAAAAGAAGCACGCGGGGCTAAAAGGGGTGGAGACTGGAGGAAATGGAAGAGAGTGTTGCAAAGGTATAAGCAAGAAGAGGACCCATTGGAACATTTGGTACTAAATTTGGTGTCAGAAATTAACTTAAAGACCGTTTAGTTCAACCCTCTCGTTTTGCAAGTTATTTGGAAGGAGCAGCGGTGGAATCTGAGTTTCGGCCCCTATTCCCCCGGTGCAGATTGTTACCTCAACCAACTTCCAAAGGGCCTTATCAAAGGCCCAATCAGCTTCTACTGGACTAGCTCTAAGCTTCCTGGGATGGATTCAGGTCATTCATCTCATTAGCAATAAATAACATCAGCCTCCCTACCTTTGCGGTTACTTTCCATTCACTCGGATGATCTCTTATCCCCTTTCAGCTCTGCCCTCCCCTTTTCCCCTCTGGAAAGCACCAAAATGCACCCTATCTGGATAGTAGAAATGGTTTCATTTGAGACTGCTCATAAAAATGAGTCAGGGAATCAGTGAGAGGATCAACCTTGACTGGAGTTGTATAAAAAAAAGATGGAGCAGAAACCAGGAATTTGGGTATTCATATTTTCATCATTCATTCGTTCAGCATTTTCTAATATCTTTGAACGAAAGAAAATAATTTATTAAGGACTTGCTTTTTGTTAAGCGCCGTGGAAACAAATGCAAAGTAAGACATTCTCTTTCCTCTAGGAGGTTACATTCTAATAGGGGCAGATAGCAAATATGTTAATTGTGATCCGGAAAGGGTTGTTGTTTTTGTTTGAGAGGACATAGGAATGTGGAGCCATATTAGAGTCAATTGGCTTACCTTTTCCACATTGACACACCTTTTACATGTGTCATCCCTTTTAAAGCCACCCATCCCCATTCCATTCAGAAGCAAAGGTAATACTGAAGGAATGAATAAATGAAAGCATTTATTAAATGCTTACTAAGTGATTGTAGTAACGAGGGCAGTAGTAGCTGGTAGTTTACAGAGACAGCTAGGTGGCCGAGCAGATAGAGCGCTGGGCCTGGAGTTAGGAAGTTGTCCCTCAGTCGTTTTCCAGTCTTGTACGACTCTTCGTGACCCCATTTGGGGTTTTCTTGGCAAATACTGGAAGATGATACTCAGGAAGATGAATCTTAGTGATTCCAGGCCAGGCACTCTATCCATTGCGCCATCTAGCTGCCCTCAGTAAGTAAGACCTGAGTTCAAATGTGTTCTCAGACCCTAGGCAAATCACTAACCCTCTTTGCTTCAGTTTCCTCTTCTACACAATGAACTGGAGAAGGAAATGACAAACAACAAACAGCAACAACAACACGTGATAGACCCTGCACTAAGCATTAGGTATACAAATACAAAAACAAATAGTCTCTGCTCTCCTTACCTTCTTCAGGCAATTGTTAATTTCTTTAGAGCAGGGACTGATTCTGTTAGATTCTCAGTTGTTTGAGTGCAGGGACTGTCTTTTGCTTCTTTTTATATACCCAGGCTTAGCACTTAGTAGGAACTTAATAAATTTTTTTATTGATTCTACATTAAAAATTTATATATATGGGGGCAGCTAGGTGGAGCAGTGGATAAAGCACTGGCCCTGGATTCAGGAGGACCTGAGTTCAAATCTAGCCTCAGACACTTGACACTTACTAGCTGTGTGACCCTGGGCAAGTCACTTAACCCTCATTGCCCTGCAAAAAAAAATGTATATATGTATATATATATATATATATATATTTAGATACATTTATGATTTGCCCCACTCACTGCCCCCCAAATTGAAGGACAACAATCCCATCCAATAAAATCCTCATCCTAAACATGCCTAGTCTAGCAAAATAAATTCCCACATTGGCTACGTCCAGATATGCATACTTCAGTTCGGATTTTAAGTCTCTGGTAGATTTTAAGTGTTTGGCAGGAAATGAGTAGCCGAGTTAATTATCTTCTGAACTTATGGTTTGTCATCCCATTAATCAGAGTTCTAAAGTTTTTCTAAGTTGTTTTTCTCTATAATGTTCTTGTCATTGTAAAAATTGTTCTTTTTCTACTCTCTTTGCTCTGCATCAGTTCATAGAGGTCTTCAGAGTTTCCTCTGGAACTATTCATGTTATAATTTCTTATGACACAAATAATATTCCATCACATACATATACCATGATTCAGCAATTCCCCTTAGCTTCCAATTTTTGTCTCCTACAAAAGGGGCTGCTATAATAAGCACATAGAGGTGCTTTTCTTCTTTCATCTCTTTGGTGGTATAGGCCTTGTATGGTTTCGTTGGGTCAAAAGGGATGCATAGCTTAGAAACTTTTGGGATATGGGAATGACCAATTCATAGCAAGGAGCTCCCATTCTGTGAGGTGAGAGAACACACACAGCAGGATGGTTGGCAGGGAGGGACAGTTTAGTTACAGGCATCTGGAATGGGGCCATATACTCTTGTTTTTTTGTTTTTTTGCAGGGCAATGAGGGTTAAGTGACTTGCCCAGGGTCACACAGCTAGTAAATGTCAAGTGTCTGAGGCTGTATTTGAACTCAGGTCCTCCTGAATCTAGAGCTAGTGCTTTATCCACTGTACCACCTAACTGCCCTGGAGCCATATACTCTTTTTTAAAATTTTTATTTTTTTTAGGCAATGGGGGTTAAGTGACTTGCCCAGGGTCACACAGCTAGTAAGTGTCAAGTGTCTGAGGCCAGATTTGAACTCAGGTCCTCCTGAATCCAGGGCCGGTGCTTTAACCACTGTGCATATACTCTTATAGGAACAAATGCTAGAATTTATTTAATCATGATTTGTGGTTCCAGAACTGGAGATGGTGAGAAGGAAAGACAACATGATGCACCTGGGCAGTTGGGGAAGCTGTGGAGAAGATGGCTAGAAAGTAGAGAATGAAATGAAACATCATTGGGGCTTTCTAGAAATAGTGGTAGGAGGGAGGCAGTTGTTAATTGGGACTTTGGAACCCTCTCCCTCCCTTCGCCCTGACCTCCACCAGGGTAGAAATTGTATCTCAAGATGGTTATGGGTCCATGAGATGGTTGCAGAGTATTGATTTGATTATTGATCCCCAAACAAGAAGTGGGAGGGAATACAGATCTCTATGCAGTGGTGTTGCAGGATACATGGCAAGAAGAAGGGTGGGAGAAAGAAGAATCGTTTGGGTTAGAAGCCTCAGAAGATAAAGTGGACCATGTGCTTCTCCACTGGCTAATGTATCAACCAGAACAGCATGGTTTCACTAGGGAACTGAGTGGATTAAATCACAAGTAATCCAGGGCAGATAGAATTCTAGAATTCTTAGCACAGTGTCTGACACATAGTAGACACTTAAATGCTGAACTGACCAACTAGAACTTTAGAGTTAAGAAGTCATTATTTCAAACTCTAGACCAACTGTAGGAATCCCCTGTAATGCATGTGAAAGAGGTAATTGACTTCTCTGGCTTTTCTTGAATATTTCAAATGCCAGGGAGCTCACCACCTGTTTGGTCTGCTCTAATTGTTAGAAGGTTTTTCCTAAAAGAAAAAAAAAAAGCTCAGATTTATCTCTTGATAACTTCCACCCATTTCACCCTCTGGAATTACAGAGTATACTTTCTTTTCCCTGTGATAGCCTTTCAAATAATTGAAGCTAGTGATCGTTTCTGTCTTAAATATTCCCATTTCCATACTAAACAATTTAGTTTGATCCTTGAATGACAGCTTCTATTAGAGAATCCAAAAATGGGAGCTTCTGGGTAGAAGGCAAGGATATGCTGGAGCCATCTCCCACCATCTTTAGAGAACAGATTGTTACATTTTCAGTTTGAGCATTTACACCTTGGAAATCAGCAAATTCTATAAATCAGGACTTGATTTATTGTATTATTAATTTTATAGTAAGGAAGTGATGAAGAAAATGTTAACGTAGATTAAATTTAAAAGTGTATTATGGGGGCAGCTAGGTGGCACAGTGGATAAAGCACCGACCCTGGATTCAGGAGGACCTGAGTTCAAATCTGACCTCAGATACTTGACACTTGCTAGCTGTGTGACCCTGAACAAGTCATTTAACCCTCTTTGCCCCGCCCCCCCAAAAGTATATTGTGTGTACATTTCTTTTTTCCTGGAAAGACAGTTGTTAAACATTTACAAGCATACTCCTGGTAGGAGGGAGAAAAAATGAATTCTGATCCAGGGTTGGGGCTGTATGGTATAGAGCTAGGGTTCTACCCTTTCCTTTTGTGTGTGTGTGTGTGAGAGAAACAATTGGGGTTAAGTGACTTGCCCAGGGTCACATAGCTAGTAAGTGTCAAGTGTCTGAGGCTGGATTTGAACTCAGGTCCCCCTGACTCCAGGGCCGGTGCTCTATCCACTGTGCCACCTAGCTGCCCCATTTTTTTTTTGCAGGGCAATGGGGGTTAAGTGACTTGCCCAGGGTCACACAGCTAGTAATTGTCAAGTGTCTGAGGCTGGATTTGAACTCAGGTCCTCCTGACTCCAGGGCCAGTGCTCTATCCACTGTGCCACCTAGCTGCCGCTAGCCTTTCCTTTTAAACAATATTTTTAAAATAAGCTTTTATTCACATTTTTTTCTTTCATCACTATAGAATCTCATGGATCCCTCCCCTTCCCAGAGAGCCATCTAATATGATAGTGTTTTTTAGAAAGGGAGAAAAACTCAGCACAACTGATTGGTACTTTGAAAAAGTAAAAATAATGCAATTTGTAATACCCATAGACCTTCCGCCTCCATGAAGGAGTGATTTGGGGCTATCTTCTCATATCTCTTCATCTGAGTCTTGTTTGGTCTATAATTTTGTTAATTTTTATGTTTTTTTTGTTATGTTGTTCTTTCCATTTGCATTGTAGTTATTGTATATGTTGTTTTTTTGGCTCTGTTCACTTTAATGTGGATCAGTTCATATCTATCTATCTATCTATCTATCTATCTATCTATCTATCTATCTATCTATCTATCTATCTATCTATCTATCTGTCTATCTTTCCATGCTTCTCTGTATTCATTCCACGTATCATTTCTTATAGCACAGTAATATTCCATCATAGGCAGTGAGGTGGCACAGTGGATAGAGTGCTGGGCCTGAAGTCAGGAAAACTTATCTTCCTGAGTTCAAATCTGGCCTCAGACACTTCACTTAATCCTATTTGTCTCAGTTTCCTCATCAGTAAAATGAGCTGAAGAAGCAAATGGCAAACTACTCTAGTATCTTTGCCAAGAGGACCCCAAACGGGGTCACAAAGAGTTGAACACAACTGAAACAACTGAACAACAACCACAAATATTCCACTACATCCATGTACCACAATTTGTTTAGCCATTCTCCAGTTGATGGGTATCTACTTTGTTTCTGGTTCTTAGCTATTCCAAAAAGTATTCTATAACTATTTTGGCATATACGGGGATTTTCGTTTCTTATTGATATCTTCCTTATGATATATGCCCAGTGATGGAGTCTTTGATTAAAAGGGTATGGACATTTTAGTTGCTTTATTTGCATAATTCCATATTTCTTTCCAAAGTGGTTGTACCATTTCGTGGCTCTACCAACAATATATTAGTGTGTTTATCTTTCCATAACACCTCCAACACTGACTGTTGACATTTTAAAAAAATCATTTTTTGCCTATTCAGGGTATGAGGTAAAACCTCAGGATTGTTTTGATTTGCATTTTTCTTACTATTAGTTATTTGTAGAACTATTTCATGTTGTGAATATTTGGCAATTCTTTTGAAACCTCTTTGGTCATTTATCTATTGGAGAACAGCTATTAGTCATTCATATATATGCATATGTATATAATACATATGTAATATGTATATGTACATATGTATATAATATTTTGGATACAAACCAGAGAAATTTGATACAAAGATTTTTTTTCTTCATTGACTACTTCCCTTCTTGTTCTAGATGCATTAATGTTCATGCAGTTTTTCAGTTTCAAGTAATCAAACATCTCTTTTATCTTTTATAATTGCCTCTTTTTCTTGTTTGGTTAAGAATATATCACTATTTGGTTAAGAATATTGTCACTGTTGGGGGCAGCTAGGTGGTGTAGTGGAAAAAGCACCATCCCTGGATTCAGGAGGACCTGAGTTCAAATCTGGCCTCAGACACTTGACAGTTACTAGCTGTGTGACCCTGGGCAAGTCACTTAATCCTCATTGACCTGCAAAAAAAAAATATTGTCACTATTACTTTCCCTTTATCCAGGGGCAGCCAGGTGGCACAGTGGATAAAACACCGGCCTTGGATTTGGGAGGACCTGAGTTCAAATCTGGCCTCAGACACTTGACAGTTACTAGCTGTGTGACCCTGGGCAAGTCACTTAATCCTCATTGACCTGCAAAAAAAAAATATTGTCACTATTACTTTCCCTTTATCCAGGGGCAGCCAGGTGGCACAGTGGATAAAACACCGGCCTTGGATTTGGGAGGACCTGAGTTCAAATCCAGCATCAGACACTTGACACTTACTAGCTGTGTGACCCTGGGCAAGTCACTTAACTCCCATTGCCCCACCAAAAAAAAAAAACACAAAAAAACTTTCCCTTTATCCTTCTGTACTTTTATCATCTAAGCTGGGAGGAGAAAATAAATTGATTAGAATCATAATTAATCATAAATAAATCAGAATTAATTCTTTCTACTTCTACCCATATATTATCAAAGAATAGATACTACAACTTACTGCTTTTTCTTCTTCTTCCTTTTTTTTTTTTTTTTTTGCGTGGCAGTGAGGGTTAAGTGACTTGCCCAGGGTCACACAGCTTAAATGTCAAGTGTCTGAGGCCAGATGTAAACTCAGGTCCTCCTGAATCCAGGGCCAGTGCTTTATCTACTGCGCCACCTAGCTGCCCCCAACTTAGTGCTTCTTAAGAAAGGGTAGTAGTAGTAGTAGTAGTAGTAGTAGTAGTAGTAGTAGTAGTAGTACTATTCAACTACTTCCGTATAGAGATGAAAAGAGCCTAGAAAGTGAAACAATAAGCATTTGATCTCCTTGCCAGGTGGAGAAATAATAGTAGCCAAAGATAATAGGACAGAGACTAGAGCCCCAGAGTTTGTGATCTTTATGAGTCTCTGTTCTTTATCTAGCCCATTGCAGTTTTAATTTTCTTGAAAATACATTATTTATTTATTTTTAGTCTTCATTTTAAACAAATTTGAGTTCCAAATTCTTTCCATCTTTAGTCCTTCCCCTCACCCTTTGAGAAGGCAAGTGATATATGAATTATACATGTAAAATCATGCCAAATATATTTCCATATAGCCATGTTATGAAAACAAGAACTAAGAAAAACAAAGTGGAAAAAATTATACTTCAATTTGCACTCGGAGTTCATCCGTTCTCTCTTTGGAGGTGTTTAATATTTTTCATCATTAGACTTTTGGAATTGTCTTAGATCATTATATTAATTAGCGGGCTAAGTCTTTCATAGTTGATCATTATTACAATATTATAATTAACACTGTTACTGTGTATAATGATCTCCTGCTTCTGCTCACTTAATCCTGTATCAATTTATATAAATCTTCGCAGGATTTTCTGAAACCATCCTGCTTGTCATTTCTTATAGCACAATAGTATTCCATCAGAATCATATACCACAACTTCTTTAGCCATTACCCAATTGACGGAAGTCACCTTGATTTCCAATTCTTTGCCACAACTAAAAGAACTGTGATCAAGATTTTAAAAAAAATATAGGTCCTTTTCCTTTTTCTTTGGTTTCTTTGGAATGCAGAGTTAGTAGTGGTATTGCTGGGTATTTCAGTGGGAAAAAATTGAGTATTTATATCCAGACAATGATTTTTTTTTAGCAATATACTTGTTTTCAGAAACAAATAGGATCCAAGGCTCTCTGTAAATCAAAGTTTCTGACTCATGGTTTCTGAAGTTATTATAGGTTGAAGGGAGTAAAACTAACACAATGTACAGATTAAGTCTCTTTATTTCTTTTTTTTTTGTCACTTTATTTCTTATTGGTGTAAAGGATTAGTATTTCTCCATAATCGGGCAATGGAGGGATGGAGGAGTGGTTTTATGATTTCCCAAGCTGCATAGCTTTCAAGAAGTTAAAACTTAACTTCACAAAATGTCTGAATAAAGGGCTAAATAAAGATATTAATGCTTTTCTTATTGTTTCTTAATGTAACATGATCAAAGGGTCTGTATAGTTTTCCCTTTGGGCATAGTTTCAAATTGTTTTCCAGAGTGGTTGAACCAGTTCACAACTCCACCAACTTTGCAGGTGTCCCTATTTTTCCACATTTCTTCCAGCATTTGTCATTTTCCTTTTTTCCCCCTTTGGTCATGTTAGACAACCTGATAGGTGTGAGGTGGTCCTTCAGAGTTGTTTTAATTTTTATTTCTCCAACCAATAGTGATTTAGAGCATTTTTTCATATGACAAAGATAGCTTTGATTTCTTCTGAAAGCTTCCTGGGGCCATCACAAGTTCTCTTCACTTTTGTTCTGCTACTGGAGTTCAATGATTCTGGAAGAGAGAGTAAGGCTAATGACTTTGTGTGACTCTGCCTCACTTAAATCCAATTCACACACAAGCCAAGACATCACTCTGTGATATTAATTGTGCTCTTTGAAAAGGAAGGATGAACAACAGTTCATTTTAACAATTTATCTGTTGGGGAATGGCTCTTATTTTTTATTTATTTATTTTTTAAAATTTTAGCAGGGCAATGGGGTTTAAGTGACTTGCCCAGGGTCACACAGCTAGTACGTGTCTGAGGCAAGATTTGAACTCAGGTACTCCTGAATCCAGGGCCGGTGCTTTATCCACTGTGCCACCTAGCTGCCCTGGCTCTTATTTTTTAAATAAATCTGACTAAATTCCCTATATATTTGAGAAATGAGGCCTTTATTAGGAAACTTGCTATAAAAATTTTCCCCCAGTTTCCTTCTTTCCTTATAATTTTGGCTTCATTGGTTTTACTTATGCCTTTAAGAATTTGGATGCTCTGCCTTTTGATGCATATATGTTTAGTACTGATATAATTATACTGTCTATTGTGCCTTAAGCAAAAAATAGTTTCCCTTATTATCTTTTATAAATTAGGTCCATTTTTACTTTTTCTTTGTTTGAGATCATGATTGCTAACCCTGCTCTTTTTAAAGCTCAGCTGAATCACAATAGATTGTGCTCCAGCCTCTCATTTAAACTATGTGTATATCTTTTTGTTTCAAATTTGTTTCCTTTAAACAACATATTGTTGCTTTCTGGTTCCTAATCCATTCTGCTATCTGCTTCTGTTTTATGAGTGAGTTAATTCCATTCACATTTACAGTTATGATTACTAATTGTGAATTTTCTTCCATCTTATTTTCTTCTGTTTGCCCATCTCCCTCCTTTTATCCTGTGCCTCCTCAAAAGTCTGTTTTACTTCTGATCACTAACTACCTCTATTCATCTGTCCTCCCTTTTATCACTGCCCCTCTTTCTCTTATCTTCTCCTACTTCACTTTTAGGCAAAATAGATTTCTGTATCCAACTGAGTATATATATATATAGTCTTCTCTCTTTGAACTAATTCCAAAGAAAGTGAGTTTCAAGTATTGCCTGCCATCCCCTTATTTCCTCCTCCACTGTAAAAGATCTTTCTTGAGCACCTCTTTTATGCAAGATAATTTCCCCCATTCTTCTTCCTTCTTCCTTCCAGTGCATCCCTCTTTCTTACCTGCTCATTTTTTTGGACATCATTTCAAAATAATTGACTCACACCCATGCTCTTTGTCTATGTAGACTCCTAATTGTTCTAATAATGATAAAATTCTCAGGAGTACCGTGTTTCTTTTTCCCCATATAGGAATGTAAATAGTTTAACCTTATTGAGTACCTTATCATTGATTTCTCTTTCATATTTAACTTTTTGTGCTTCTCTTGAGTCTTGTGTTTGAATGTCAAATTTTCTTTTCAGTTCTAGTTTTTTCATCAGAAATGTTTGAAAATCTTGTACTTTATTAAATATCCATCTTTTCCTTGGAAGGATTACACTCAATTTTGCTGGGTGGTTTATTCTTGGTTGTAATCCTAGCTCCTTTGTTTCCTGAAATATCATATTCCAACCCCTCAGCTCTTTTAACATGGAAGCTTGCTAAATTTTGTGTGATCCTGACTATGGTGCCATAATATTTGTATGATTTCTTTTTGGCTGCTTATATTATTCTCTTTGACCCTAGAGCTCTAGAATTTGGCTATAATATTCCTGGGGGTTTTTGTTTTGAGATCTTTTTGAGGAGTTGATTGGTAGATTCTTTCAATTTCTATTTTACCCTATGGTTCTAAGCAATCAGGGCATTTTTCTCTATAATTTCTTGAAATTTAATATCTAGGTTCTTTTTTTATTTATGGTTTTCAGGTAGTCCAATAATACTTAAATGACCTCTTCTCAATCTATTTTCCAGGTCAGGCTTTTTTCCTGATGAGATATTTCACATTTTCTTTTTATTTTTCATTCTTTTTATTTTGCTTTTTTGTTTCTTGATATCTCATGGGGTCATTAGTTTCCATTTACTCAATTCTAATTTTTGTAAAATTATTTTCTTCAGTGAGCTTTTGTACTTCTTTGTTCATTTGGCCAATTTTGATTTTTAAGGAGTTCTTTTCTTCAGTGTATGTGTGTGTGTACATGTGCGCTTTTTTTTTTTTTTTTTACCAATTTATTAATTCTCTTTTCTTTCTTTCTTTTTTTTTTTTTTTTGGTGAGGCAGTTGGGGTTAAGTGACTTGCCCAGGGTCACACAGCTAGTAAGTATTAAGTGTCTGAGGCCAAATTTGAACTCAGGTCCTCCTGAATCCAGGGCCAGTGTTTTATCCACTGCGCCACCTAGCTGCCCCTATTAATTTTCTTTTTACAATTTTCTTATATCACTCTAATTTCTTTCCCCAGTCTTTTCTGTACAATACTTATTTCTTTCTTTATGCCAGGAATTCTTGTTGGGTTTGTATCTAATTTGTATTTTTCTTTTTCTTTTCTTTTCTTTTTTTCTATTTTTTCTTTTTTCTTTCTTTCTTTATTTTTTTGCGGGGCAATGGGGGTTAAGTGACTTGCCCAGGGTCACACAGCTAGTAAGTGTCAAGTGTCTGAGGCCGGATTTGAACTCAGGTACTCCTGAATCCAGGGCCGGTGCTTTATCCACTGCGCCACCTAGCCGCCCCCTGTATTTTTCTTTTGAGGCTTTGCTTGCACATATTTTCTAGTTATCTACTTCAGAGTTCATGTCTTGGTCTTTCTTGACACTGTAGCAGATTTTTATGGTCTGCTTCTTCTTCTTCTTCTTCTTCTTCTTGGTACTTTGCTCATTTTCCCAACATATTTCTTGACTTTCAACTTTATTTTAAAATTGGGCTCTGAAAAAAACACGACAAAAACAAAAACCAGAAAGGAGCAGCTAGGTGATACAGTGGATAAAGCACCAGCCCTGGATTCAGGAGGACCTGAGTTCAAATCTGGCCTCAGACACTTGACACTTACTAGCTATGTGAGCCTGGGCAAGTCACTTAACCCTCATTGGCCCACCAAAAAACCCCACAACAAAAACAAAATTGGGCTCTGTTCACTTGGGGGTGGGGACAAGCACTGTCTCACTCCTCAGGCTTTTTTTGTGCTGCTATTTTCAGAGCTAGTGCTGGGGGTCAGTAAGTTTTTGGTGCCTCCAAGGTGGTGTGATCCAGGGAGAGGCATGGTAACTGCTTTCCTGGTCTGTGCTCTGGTCTTTACCCAAGAAGGGCCCTTACTCCTCTGTAGTTGCAAGTGTTGGCACTCCTCTCAGCTCTTGAATGTGACCAGGTCCCCTGCTCTCCTGTAGCCACAAGTGATAGTGCTCCTTTTTGCCCTGGAACATTTCTGGGCTGCAAGTTCCAGAAGCTGCTGCTGTTTCTATCGCAGTCACTTCCAAGGCCCACCACTGGTGTTATTGCTACATATGTCGTGGGTTGGCCTTCCAACTCTGGTGTTACAGAGTTTCCCTTTCAACTATTTAAGTTGTCTTTGGCTAGAAAAAAATGCTCTGCCCCAACCTTTCGTTGGCTTTGCTGCTCCACAGTTTGATTGGATACATTATTTTTTTATTTTTATTTTATTTTTTTGCGGGGCAATGAGGGTTAAGTGACTTGCCCAGGGCCACACAGCTAGTGTCAAGTGTCTTAGGCTGGATTTGAACTCAGGTCCTCTGAATCCAGGGCCGGTACTGCACCACCTAGCTGCCCCTGGATACATTATTTTTAAGTTGCTTAAAGGGGAATGTTAGGAGGTTGCTGCCTTTATTGTCATGTTGGTTCCCTGTAGCCAATGCAATTTGCCTAGGCTTATCTTTGGGGAAGCCTAATTCTTAAGTAGACTTAGTCGTCCCCATTCTAGTATTTATTGGCATATCACTTCTACTTTAGCTATGAACAGATTTATTTCCTTACATAAAAGGTAATGCTAAGCATAAAAGACTCATAGAATGCATTAAAAATAATTAGAACAGAATTTAGCTTGCTTACAATTATTCTTGTAATCTTCTGGAAGATTGTTAAGAGAAACTTGATTAGATCATAAAACAGTTCAGCAATTCTGCTAATCAGCCAATTCACATTTCACCTCTCCACTGGACATATTGGGATCATATAGCCAATCTTCTTTTTTTTGGTATTCTCTTTCCAAGCAGTGATTGATTTAATGTAGGTACTTCCTGCCTGCACAATTCTCCTGGAAGCAACTTTCTGTCATCCTCATGAAGATGCCACTCACTCCCTAAAGTCCTTCATGTTAAGATACCAAATGAGGGGGCAGCTAGGTGGTGCAGTGGATAGAGCACTAGCCTTGGAGTCAGGAGGACCTGAGTTCAAATTCGGCCTCAGAAACTTAACACTTACTAGCTGTGTGACCCTGGGCAAGTCACTTAACTCCAATTGCCTCACTTAAAAAAATTTTAAAAAGAAAGAAAGAAACCATATGAGGCACTCTTTGCGTGTTCCAGATCCCTATTTTACTGGGATAGAGAAGGGCATGC
Source organism: Dromiciops gliroides (assembly GCF_019393635.1). Classification (NCBI taxonomy): domain Eukaryota; kingdom Metazoa; phylum Chordata; class Mammalia; order Microbiotheria; family Microbiotheriidae; genus Dromiciops; species Dromiciops gliroides. The sequence goes on along the minus strand of NC_057863.1, from coordinate 357,727,695 downwards.
TTCTCCACTTCTTTTTTTTTTTTTTTAGTGAGGCAATTGGGGTTAAGTGACTTGCCCAGAGTCACACAGCTAGTGAGTATTAAGTGTCTGAGGTCGGATTTGAACTCAGGTACTCCTGACTCCAGGGCCGGTGCTCTATCCACTGCGCCACCTAGCTGCCCCCACTTCTCCACTTCTTACTGAAATTACGTTTTGTCGCCTGGAGAGCTGCTTCCAAGAGGGGGCTACCAGCAGGAAGCCATCTCTTCTACCATATGTGATATTCCGCATCATCAGCTCTCTCTGCTAGGCAGTCAATTAGCATACAGTTCTCAAGACCAGAATGGTCACTATTCAAGTTCAGGGTATAGGTAAGGGGTAGGGGCGTTACACCATTTTAGAATATAAACTAATGTCTAAAATCTTACAGAGGAGGATGAAGGACAGTATTGAGCACTATCATCTCATAAAATACCAAGCAGTGAGAGAGGAAAAGACAAGTAAGTAAACAAGTTAGGTGGAAGACCCAAATAAACCAGATTCTTCACAGGGTCTTTAAAGATTAAAATGGGAAAATAGGACAACAAACAAATTAAAAATGGGAAAGACCAGCAGAGGTTTCTTTAACAGACTCATTTAATCAAGGACAGTGCAGCTGTCACATTCAGACTCTAATATCGCAGTTCCTGATGTGTTAAGTCATTTTCCTAAAGAACAGGTCCAACCGTGTCACCCCGCCTAGTCAATAAACTACAATGACTATTGCTTTCAGGATCAAATACAAAGTCCTCTCTTTGGCATTCAAAGCCCTTCATAACCTGGCTGCCTCCTGCCTTTTCAGTCTTCTTACACCTAACTCTGTAACTGTACCCTTTGCATCAGTGACAGCGGCCTCCTTGCTCTTCCACAAACAAGACACTCCATCTCTTGGCTCTGGGCATTTTCTTTCTTTTCTTTTCTTTTTTTTGTTTTTGTTTGGGCAATGAGGGTTAAGTGACTTGCCCAGGGTCACACAGCTATTAAGTGTTAAGTGTCTGAGTTCAGATTTGAACTCAGGTCCTCCTGAATCCAGGGCTGGTGCTCTATCCACTGTGCCACCTAGCTGCCCCCCTTAACACTGATTATTGGTATCAAAAGAGGCATTGAAGAGGGAGACATACTCATCATAGAGGCCTTCCTTGCTTTCTTTTAATACTGCATGGTTATCGGTGGAGCACTCAGGCCCTTCATCTGTCATGCCCTATTTTTGCCACTTGATCAGCCCCTCTGCTCTTCCAATTATACATTTCCTTTTATTCCTGCTCTTCTTTCCAGTTCCTCGTTCTAAGTTACAGCCTATTCATACCCACCATATATCTCTCCATCATCCTCCCTGTGATTTTAATTTTGTTTTTTAAATTCTTCATGGCAGTTGGATTCCATGGTTGCCAACCTCACAGCAACAAAACTAAAATGTTGGTGTCAAAGAGATGGGCCTTTGTTCCCATGGGGGTGTTGGACTAAATTGTCTCTCAGGTCCCTTCTAGCTAGAGCATTATATACATGGTTCAGCCTGGTGTTCTCTGCTTTGTGCTCCATGCCTTGAGGGCATTGAGGCAATGGGGGTAGGACTTTGTGGAGACAGAGAACTCAACTTAGAAATTAGTGACTGGGGAGTGGATGCTGAGAGAGAAGGAGCAGTAATCAGAGGCTTTGGAGAGGAGTTTTGTGGGGGTAGGAGGTATTGTTTATGACATTCATATAGTCACCACATATTCAGCCTTATTTGCTGTGAATCTAGAGGCCTGGTCTGTTCAGGGAAAGGGTGGAAGAAACCTGAGAACCATAGGAGAAAAAGCCCATCAGGGGATCACCCAATCCAGGAGTTAGAACAGATTTTTTTTCATGGCCCTTTCTAGTTACACAAACTATACCTAATATCCTACTTCTGCCATGAAGGCCTTTGGATTGACAATCTCAATTATTTACCTACTTCAAATAGAAATGACTTGTAGTGCATATATGTGAAATGAGGACTGTCCCTCTATATGTAACATGGGGGTATCATTGTGTAGCTCTAAAGGAGGCAGAATAGATATCTCTAGCCTCTTCTCCCCATACCCTTTTCTAAGGGAGACTTTAATTTCTGCCAGGAGAAGAAGCAGGAGATTAGGGCCAGAATCCTGGTCACTCTGCCCTCCTCAGAGAGGGCTTGAATTATATCTGCTCCCTTAAACATCATTAGTTCAGGAGATATCAAGTTCAAGTTAATTTCTCTTCTTCTTTGTGGGGCAGTGACTTGCCCAAGGTCACACAGCTAGTAAGTGTCTGAGGTAAGATTTGAACTCAAGTCCTCCTGAATTCAGGGCCAGTGCTTTATCCACTATGCCACCTATATGCCCCTCAAGCTAATTTCTGATTGCTGTCTCATTAATGAGAGAAGCAGGACCTCAAGCTCTATATCCATGGCTTGACTCCTTTCCCAGCAAATACCAATTCCACAATAAACACACACAGTAAATAACATAGAATTTATTTATCCAATTTGATAGCCAAACATAAAATCAGAGAAAATATACATAGGATGATATATACCAGATAATTCAGAGTAAAGGAGCTCTCCCAGTGGGGGGTGAGGTAATTCAGCTTAACCGAGAGAACACTTGATCTCATCGAAGGGAAAGGTTCCCAAAATTTCTGGTGTAGCAAGCTGGGAATAGGGATGTGATTGAGACTTCCAGTTACTCTCATGACTTCCCAGAGTCTTTTCCTTTAGCATCCTGGCATAGGTTGGCATTTTTCATCTCTCTGGAAACTAGAAGTTCTGGAAATCAGAAAGTCTTGAGTCTAGTCCTAGTTCAGCTACTAAATGTAACTCTCAGGGCCCTAGTTTCTTTACCTATAACATGAGGGGGCTAAGATATTTGTAATTATATAAATAAATATGTAGCTGAGTGCTGCAGTGGATGGAATGCTAGACTGGGAGTCAGGAAGACTTGAATTAATATCCTTCCTCAGACTGGATGTGTGACCCTGGACTTGTCACTTAACCTCTCTTTGCCTCAGCTGTTTGCCTCAGTTGCATAATCTGTAAAATAGATATTATAATAACACTTACCTCACAGACTTGTTGTGGGGAATTGAGTAAGAGAATAAATACAGAGTCATCTGTAAACCTCAAAGTATTATATAAATACTAGTCTTTATCATAGCTGTACCTAGTAACACAGTCTTATCTTCTTACATAGTATTATTCTCCTCTATGTCCTTCCATGCATCTTCCATAGATGCCTCATCCATCTGAAGTCTTTCCTCCAGGGTTTTTAATATTTCTCTGGTACCATTGCAGCCTTTGTTCCATGGGAGATTTATGGGAAGCCATGGACAAGTGTCTCCCTGAAACAAAGGCCCATCTTTTTGACAATGGCATTCTTCCCAGGATGTTGCATGGGTGCTCATCATGGAGCATGACAACCTTCAGAGAACTGAAGATGAAGATACCCCAAAGTTTGTTCACCTTGTGCACAGGATGTGCCTCTTCCTTTGCTAATTTATTTTCTTTCTTTTTTTTTTGTGGGGCAATGAGGGTTAAGTGATTTGTCCAGGGTCACACAGCTAGTAAGTGTCAAGTGTCTGAGGCCAAATTTGAACTCAGGTCCTCCTGAATCCAGGGCCGGTGCTTTATCCACTGCGCCACCTAGCTGCCTCCTTTTTTCCCCTTTGCTAATTTCAACCATGATTTTTGTCAGAGATTGTGGTGTTTTTTAAATCCACGGTCACTTATAATCAGCAGTACTGAGAGAACTTTCAGAACTGAGAGAGGTAGTTAGAGTCTAGGCTTTTGTGTCCCAGACCAGCTTGGTAACATTGAAAGCACTCTATATTTCCTAAATGTGATCCACTCTACTCCCTTCTGTTCTACTTAGGGCCTAGAACATTGTGGGCAATGCCTATCCAAAATATGTGGCTTGTGGCCTAACTCACACACAAAGAGATGATTCTTCTCTGTTCCACGGCAAACTCCTCTACTTCCATCTGATCTTCTCCACTGGATTGCTCCCTTAATCATCCCTATTCTACACTCATCTTCAATTTCTCTCTGCCTATTGGCTGCTTTCCTAATGCCCTCAAACATGTGTCTCCAAATCTCTCCTAAAAAAACCAACTAACCCCCAAAACCCTTCACCTGATTTGTCCATCCCTGATAGCTATTGTCCTACATCTCTTCTCCCTTTTATAGCTAAGCTGAGAACACTGAAAGACAGATATTGAACTGATTTAGTTAAATGGAGAGTGGCCTGGAAGTCCACGGGTAATTGCACTAAGGATCTGGATTGTTTGGAGTAATCTTTAAAGGAGCAGAAATAGCTGTTGAGTGATGGTGGCAAAGGGAGAGACGAACAGTGGCAGTCAGAAGAAAAGAATATGCCAATTTCTCTTTTTGACCTCATGAGTGAAGAAGCAGCTAGCCTCAGGAGAAAGCTAGGTTAATGTGAGCAACAGGGTATGTAAGGAAAGTTAGAAGAAAGGTTGTAATTAGCAAAGAGGCACATCCTGTGTACAAGGTGGACAACCTTTGGGGCATCTTCATCTTTAGTTCCCTGAAGGTTGTCATGCTCCATGATGAACAGCCATGCAACATCCTGGGAAGCACGCTGGTGTCAAAAAGATGAGAAGAAAGGTTCTAGGACCATGCATGTCAGGATTCCCATTCCAAGCTCACCCCTCTCTTTTTACTATTAGGAGACTTCCTGTTTTCCAGAGCTAAGGCCCAGAAAGCAAGCTGTGCCCTGAACTTGGCATAACAACAATCCTTTGTGCTCATCCTTGGGATGAATTCACCTGCAACAGAATCCCAGAATTGTTTTGTACCAGCCCTAGGTGATGCCTGAGCTCTGACAAACACCTGTAGGAGCCATGTTTCAGTCTTGAAGACCTGCTTCCGATCAAACTTGTCTCAATGTTGCTATTATCCCTCATTGTCAGGGCTGCAACTCACTGCATAGCCATTGCTATATGTATTACAATTTGGCCTCACTAAAGCGGGTCTTCTCTTAGAAGAGTCCCGGGGGCATATGACTACTTTCCTTCCTCCAGTGGAATAAAGATAGCATTTTGCTTAAGACCACTGTTAGCTCTTTGGTCCCACTTTGTTTTTATTTTATTCTATTTCTTAGTGTTAACTGTGGTTGCGGTAACTTGTGTTATCTTTTTGGCATTTTCAGAGTTAATGGCAGTTGCATCATCTCTGGGGCTCTTTAGCCATTTGTTTTCTGACTTGACATACATTGAGAGCTGGAAGGGAACTAAGAAGTTATTTTGCAAATGAGCAAACTGAGGCCTAGAGAGGTTAAGTGACATATCCACAGTCACATAGCTAGAAAGTATGGGGGGAGGGTGGGAGATTTGAACTGAGGGCTTCTAGACTCCAAGTCAAGTCTATTCATTATAAAATGCTTCCTCAGTAAAGTCCACATTGGTAAGTGATTTAGCTCAAGTTAAATGTAGGGATAATGACTAGGGGACCACTATATTTAATTATGGAGATTGGGAGGAGTGACAGTAGAGATGGCTATCAGTCACCATTGCAGCTACCAGTCAATCAATGAACTAATCAATCTGAGAGAAATGATTATTAATAACCAATGATTTGGGGAGATCCAGAGTTGCTTCCCCTCCTTTTTTTGTTTTTTGGGTATTTTTTGGTGAGGCAATTGGGGTTAAGTGACTTTCCCAGGGTCACACAGCTAGTAAGTGTCAAGTGTCTGAAGCCAGATTTGAACTCAGGTCCTCCTGACTCCAGGGCTGGTGCTCTATCCGTTGCACCACCTAGCTGCCCCAGCTACCCTGCTTTTTTCTAAAGTCCTGATTTTTAAAAGTTCACTCTCTTGAAGGACATTGCTGATAATGAGATTGGACTTTCTTCTTCTTCTTCTTCTTTGCATTTGCCACTCTTGTAAGGAATGCCAAGTTTATTAATCTTAGATCAAACTACCTTTAATTATTAGTATTTCATCAATAGACATTGCAAACCATCATATTTAATACTAAAGAAACAGATTTCCTAGGCCCAGGAATTTGGTTTATAAGATAGTTATTGTATGTGCTAACTGATTTAAACAGAATCAAACCAACAACATAATACTGGTGCCTTATTCATTATAAAACCATGAAGTCTTAGGCACATGGTTTGAATAATTTCTTGGTATTTAGTTCCATCTTAAGGACTAAATTTCTTGATCAGACATCGACCAGCCATTGTGTTCTGCTCAGGCTTGGATGGGATATAAATTCTTTGAATAGATTGCAAGGCTGGTGGGAACTTAGAAATGGATGATGTAATTAAAGTTCAGGTCCAAACCCTTGTTGTGATATTCATTCTTTTATTAATTGTCTTTTATCTATCTATCTATCTATCTATCTATCTATCTATCTATCTATCTATCTATCTATCTATCTATCTATCTATCTATTCAGCCATCCATCTACCTTTCTATCCATCTATCGATCTACTATCTGTTTATTTATTTATTCATACAGTCACTAATTCATAGATTTATCCATCCATCCATCTATTTATTTATCCAGTCATCTATCTATCCATTCATTCATTTGTTTATTTATTTATTAATAGGGATTGAATGTTTATTGATAAAAAGGTGATCATTTGGCCTCTTTCTTTTTGTCTGAAAGAGGCCAAATGATCATCCTTTTATTAACAAACATTCGAGCCTTATTAATAAAATAATTAAATCACCCAGAAATTATGTCTCTTGAACCTTTTTAATTGCCACAAATCAGTTAACATTCATTAAGCAGCAATTATATGGCAGGCATTATGCTAGGTACTGAGGAGACAAAGATGAAATAGTTCCTGCCCTTGAGGAGTTTACGCTCTACCAGGAGAGACAATTTATACACATAAGTATCTGCAAAATACTACAAAAAAAAATCAATATTTGCAATCAGGTTGGGGAAGGCACTAGCAGCTTGGGGCATCAGGAAAGACCTTATGTAGGTGGTAACAACTGAAATGAACTTTTTTTTGGGTTTGTTTTTGTTTTTTGCTGGGCAATAAGGGTTAAGTGACTTGCCCAAGGTCACACAGCTAGTAGGTGTCAAGTGTCTGATGCCACATTTGAACTCAGGTCCTCCTGAATCCAGGGCCGGTGCTTTATCCACTGTGCCACCTAGCTGCCCCCATGAATGTGTGGTAAAATATGAAAGTTTTTAACAGTCGGTTAGGATAACTGAAAGACGCCAGTTTTTCAAGGACCACCCTTTTGGGGAGGAGATGAACAGTCCGCCTGCTGCGCATGTCAGACTGCCTGCCGGGTACAGTCCGCCTGCTGCGCATGTCAGACTGCCTGCCGGGTTTTTTGACTTCCGGGGTGGAGAGAAGCAGAGTAGGTCTTTTTGCCTGCTTGGCGGGACTCCTGGCGGCGCAGCACAGACGGTCTCCCTCACTCCAAAGGTGGCCTTTTTTGGTTTGGTGAGTTTTTATAAGAAATATAGACTAAGCCTAGATTTAAGACGATTTCTACTGTATTTCTACTTTCCTATCCTTCTAATCAACAACACCTTATATACAATAAAGGCTCTATCTAGAAAACCAGAAGCTTCTTCCATTTACTAGTCTGGGAGATAAATTAAGGGAAAAGTTAAGTAGGGGAGATTTATGATCTAATATCCAATTTTAAATTTCACAAATGTTAGGGATTCCCAGGGGAAGAAGTCTTCTCAGAACTCCTCCCCTTTTCCTTGCCTTGCCCCACTTATCTGGCATGGATCCCTTGCAGGTTCCCAAGCCAAGGAGCTCCTAGAAGCTGGTGGGTAGTCTGTATCTATCATGAAGGCACTGGCAGGGAGGCACAAGGCATAGCAGCATTTAAACCTGAATGGTGGGAGTCTGAACCAGATTGGTTGGAGCTGTGGGGCTAGGTGGTGGGAAGGAATTTTTGTTGGTTCTGGGGTGGAGAAAAGTAAATGATACATGTAAAGCTCCTTGCACAATTTTTAAGTCCTATATACATTTTAGCTGTCATTATTAATATTATTACCTGCTTCCCTCCCCTACATAAGCCTGGGAAGTTGTTCTAGTAGTTCCATACTAGTTGCAGCTTTATATATAAAGATGATGTTGCTTTACCATTTTCTTATGATTCTATTATCTCTGTGCTGCTATCCTTAAGTATGTAGGGAGACGGCATGTCATTGTGTCAATTATCCAGCAAGGAGTTTAATTTGCTTAATGAAATATATGAATTAACCATCAGGTGGCATTCTATTTGAATGGCCCCTTCATTGACTCTGATGTCATACTCCCACTGGTTAATGGGAGAAACTCAGTCCTGAAAAAGCCAGCTAGTAAGTGTTAAGTGTCTGATGCTGGATTTGAACTCAGGTCCTCCTGAAACCAGGGCCGGTGCTTTATCCACTGCACCACCTAGCTGCCCCCAGTCACTGTTTCTTAATGAGGAAGGAGAGCTCCAAGTTTTATATCCAAGGCTTGACCTCCTTCCCACTGGATGACAGTTTTATAATGAACACACATAGCAAAGGGCAAAGGTAAGGAAGCTTGACCTATGTGAGCCCAGATCTCCTAATATGGAAGGACTTTGCATCCTTCCTTTTACTACCACATAGGTAGGAGTAAACTCTTGATTGGCTATTTAGCTGGAACAGGCAGCATCTTTAAAACTGGCCAGATTGAAAGAGTCTCTCCCTTTCTTGCATGCTTTTTCATGCTGCTTTTAGAGGGTGAAGATCATAGCTGACCTACAAGGCAAGTGCCATGCCCTGAATTGGGAAGTGGGGATTTCTTCCCCCCTCCTTTTTTTTTAAAGTGAAAAAATTATACTTTTATTTTCAAGCAGAATTCCTCAGTTCTCTCTCTGCACGTGGAAGTTCCTGTTGTATGACTGGTAGAAACAAAGCAATAAATAATTACTTATATGCTGTACACTTAGCCATATGAGATGTGCCCTTAAAGTGTGGCAGAGAACTTGTTTTTTTTCTGTTTAGAATTTTATTTTCCAAATTACAAGTAAAAACAAATTTTGACATCAATTTTTTTTAGTGAGGCAATTGGGGTTAAGTGACTTGCCCAGGGTCACACAGCTAGTAAGTGTCAAGTGACTGAAGCCAGATTTGAACTCAGGTCCTCCTGACTCCAGGGCCTGTGTTCTATCCACTGCGCCATCTAGCTGCCCCACATCAAATTTTTTTTTTTGGTGAGGCAGTTGGGGTTAAGTGACTTGCCCAGGGTCACACAGCTAGTAAGTGTTAAGTGTCTGAGGCCACATTTGAACTCAGGTCCTTCTGAATCCAGGGCCAGTACTCTATCCACTGTGCCACCCAGCTGCCCCCCCCCCACATCAATTTTTAAAAACTTTGTGTTCCAACATCTTCTCCTCCCTCCCTTCCCACCCCCCATCCCCAAGAACTAAAGCAATTCAATATAAGCTATACATGAGCAGTCATGGAAAACATCTCCACATTAGCTAGGTTGTGAGAGAAAATAGACAAAAACAAAACTTCAGATTAAGGAACTGTCAAAAAATATGCTTCAATCTGTTTTCAGACACCATCAGTTCTTTCTCTGTAGATGGATTGCAATCTTCATAAGTCCTTCAGAGCTATATTGGATCACTGTATTGCTGAAAATAACCACATGCTTCCCAGCAGATCATCTTACACTATTGCTGTTATTTTGTATACAATACATTTCACTCTGCTTCAGTTCATGTAGGTCTGTCCCAGTTTTTCTGATAACATCCTGTTCATCATAACTTTTGTAGAGTACCTTAAACTTGACAAAGAATTTTCTTCACAATAGCCCAGCAAAGTAGGTACCATACATTTTGCCATTATAGTCAATCATCACAACTATTTCCCTCCTTCCTATTCCCTTCCCATGCATGATATTAACTCTATTTTCTATCTTCTTTTACCCTATTCCTCCTCAAAAGTGTTTTGCTTCTGACTGCCCCCTCTGCTGCTCTGCCCTCCCTTCTTTCACCCTTCCCTCCTTATCCTCTTCCCCTCTTACTTTCCTGTAGGGTTAAATAGATTATTCCTCCCATTTGGGTGTGTATGTTATTCCCTCCTTGAGCTTACTCTGATGAGATTAAGGTCTTTGAGCTAATTCTGTGTCCTAAATTTTTTTCCTCCCTCTCTCCTCAACTCTCCCTATGAAATCAAGAAATTCAACATAAGTCATACATGTGCAGTTATGCAGAACATCTTCACCTTCCTCGAAAGTGTTTTGCTTTTTACTACTCCCTCCCCCAATCTGCACTTTTCTCCTTCCCCTCTTCTCTCTCCCCCCCCTCCACCTTATCTCCTTTCCCTCCCACGTTCCCTCAGGGCAAAAATATATTACTATATCCACTTGAGTACATATGTTATTCCCTCTTTGAGCCAATTCTGATGATAGTAAGGTTCACTCACTTCCCGACTCCTTCCCCCTGTTCCCCTCCCCTCCATAAACTTTTTCTTGTTTCCTTCATGTGAGCTACCTCTCCCTAGTCCACCTCTCCCCTTTCCCCTCCCCCAGTGCATTCCTCCTACCCCTCAACCCTATTTTAAAGGTGTCATCATTAGTTAGGTGGCACAGTGGACAAAGCACCAGCCCTGGACCCAAGAGGTGCCAAGCCCAAATCTGGCCCCAGACATAAGACACCCCACCCTGCCTGCCCCACAAAAAACAAGGATAAACAAAAAATAAATGCATTACAGATATCATCCCTTCATATTCACTTCAGACCTGTGTCCTCTAAGTGTATTCCTTTTAGCTACTGTAATACTGAGAAAGTTCTTATGAGTTCAAAGTATTATCTTTCCATGTAGGAATGTAAACAGTTTAATCTTTTAATATCCTTCATGATTTCCTTTTCCTGTTTACCTTTTTATGCTTCTCTAGGGTCTTGTATTTGAAAGTCAAATTTTCTATTCAGTTCAGGTCTTTTCATCACAAATGCCTGAAAGTCCTCTTTTTCACTGAAGTCCCATTTTTTCTTCATAAAGATTATAATCAATTTTAAGGTTTGCAAGGCATTTCATTTATTTATTTATTTATTTTTGTTTAGCAACAAAGATTTATTTTATTTTTTCCAGTTACATGTAAGGGTAGTTTTCAACATTCATTTTCATAAGATTTAGAGTTCCAAATTTTTCTCCCTCCCTCCCTCTCTTTCCTCCCCCCTCCACAAGATCGCAACCAGATTATATATGTACAATCCACAAGTGTTCTTTTTATCAGTTCTTTCTATGGGGGTGCATAGTAAGCTTCCTCATTAGTTCCTTGGTATTGTCTTGGATTATTGCATTGCTGAAAGTAGTTAAGTCATTCACAGTTGCTCATTGAACAATATTGTTTTCACGATGCACAATGTCCTCCCAGCTCTTCTCACTTCACTATACATCAATGTTCATTAGTCTTTCCAGGTTTTTCTGGGATCATCCTGTTTGTCATTTGCTGTAGCACAAGACCATTCCATTACAATCATATAGCACAGCTTTTCCCATCATTCCTCAATTGATGGACATTCCCTCGATTCTCAATTCTTAGCCTCCACCAAGAGTTGCTATAAATATTTTTTGTACAATTTTTCCCCCTTTTCTCTTTTTCATGATTACTATTGTTATTGGTTTGCCTTCCATCCTATTCCCTTCCCCATAATATTTATTCTATTATCAACTTCTTTCATCCTATCACTCTTCAAAAGGGATTCGCTTCTGTCTGTCCCCTCCACCAATCTGCCCTTCCTTCTTTTGCCCCTCTCTCTTTATCCCCTTCCCCTCCTATTTTCCTGCAGGGTTAGAGAGATTACTCCACCCAATTGAATGTGTACATTATTCCCTCCTTGAGCCAGTTCTAATGAGATTGAGGTCTTTGAGCCAATTCTGATGAGTGTTAGGCTCCTTTACTGCCCAGATTAAATAGTTACTCCACCCAGTTGGGTGTGTCTGTTAGTCCCTCCTTGAGGCAGCTCTGATGAGTTTAAGGTCTTTGAGCCTTTCTGATAAGTGTAAAATCAATTTACTGCCTTGCTCCTCTCCCATCTCTTCCTCCACTCCCTAAGCCTTTTCCTGTTTCTTTCATGTAGGATTTCACCTCTGCCCTTGCCCTTCCCCCAGTGCATTCCCTTCACCCCTCAATTTAACCCTAAAGATGTCATCACCTAGATAGGTGACACAGTGGACAAAGCATCACCCCTGGACCCAGGGTGATCCCAGCCAAAACCCGGCCTCAGACACAATACAGTTGCCCACTGTACGACCCCAGGTATGTCCCCCAGTTCCAATTTTTTATGGTTCTCTGGAGTCTTGTATTTGAAAGTAAAATTTGCCATTCAGTTCAGGTCTTTTCATCACAAATATCTGAAGATCTTCTTTTTCATTAAAGTCCCATTTTTTCCTCTGAAAGATTATGCTGAGTTTTGCTGGGTAGGTGATTCTTGGTTGTAATCCCATTTCCTTTGCCCTCTGGAATATCATATTCCATGCCCTCTGGTCCTTTAATGTAGAAGCTGCTAGGTCTTGTGCTATCCTGACTGGGGCTCCACAGTACTTGAATTCTTTCTTTTTGGCAGCTTGCAATATTTTCTCCTTGACCTGAGAGCTCTGGAATTTGGCTATCATATTCCTAGGAGTTTTCCTTTTGGGATCTCTTTCTGGAGGTGATTGGTGGATTCTTTCAATTTCTATTTTACCTTCTTCTTCTAGAATTTCAGGACAATTTTCCCTGAGAATATCTTGGAAGATGGTGTCTAAGCTCTTTCCTTGATCATGGTTTTCAGGTAGACCAATAATTTTCAAATGATCTCTCCTGGACCTATTTTCCAGGTCAGCAGTTTTTCCCAGAAGATACTTCACATTGCCCTCTATTTTTTTATTCATTTGGATTTGCTTTATTGTGTCTTGGTTTCTCATAAAGTCACTGGCTTCCATTCCTAATTCTTAGGCAATTATTTTCATCAGAGAGCTTTTGTACCTCCTTTTCCATTTGGTCCATTTGACTTTTCAAGCTGTTGACTTTTTTCTCATGTCTTTCCTGCATCACCTTCATTTCTCTTTCCATTTTTTCCTCTACCTCTCTAATTTTATATTCGAAGTCCTTTTTGAGCACCTCTATGGCCTGAGACCAATTCATATTTTTCTTGGAAGCTTTAGATATAGGGGCCCTGATGTTGACATCTTCCTCTGAGGGTGCCCCTTGGTCTTCCTTGTTACTGAAGAAACTTTCTATGGTCCTCACCTTTCTCTGTCTGCTCATCTTGCCTTTCTTTTACTTGACTTTTAGCTCCTTAAAGCAGGGCACTGTTTCCAGGCTGCAGTATCCCAAGCTTCAGAAGTCCCAGGTGGTATGATTTAAGGAGAATCAGGTTCTTCACTCACCTGGCCTGTTCCCTGGTCCTTAGATGACCCCAGACCAACGTGCTTATCAACCAGTTTTGTGTGTTGTGGTTGTCAACTCCGAGGAGCCTGTGCCCCTCCCCCACCTGGGCCACTGCTACTCAAGCCTACCTCCTGGTTCTCAGCAGGGCTGTAAAATCCAACTTCTGCCTTAGCACCAGCATAGACCCCTGTAGTCTCCCCCCTGCCCAGGGCTCAGCTCACCCACCAGACTGTGAGCTTAGTTCCAGACAACACTGGTGCTTCAGCTGATTCAGAGGCTCTGGGGGTCTCCTTCTCTGGTGAGGCCTTCCTGGGACTGGATCTGTGTCAGGGTGACTGTGGGATTGGGCTCAACTCCTGTATCAGCACAGCAGCTCCCTCCTTCTGACCTTCCAAGCTGTTCTTGGTTAGAAGATGATTTTAGCACATTCTTCTGTGAGTTTTGCAGCTCCAGGCATTTTTCTATAGTGTTATTTGGATGTTTTTTGGAGCTATCATGTCATGAGTTCGAGAGCTCACTGACTTTCCTCTGCCATCTACACTCAGTTTTGCTGGGTACATGATTCTTCACTGTAGTCCCAGTTCTTTTGCCCTCTGGAATATCATATTCCATGTCCTCTAGTCCTTTAATGTAGATGCTGCTAGATCTTATTTTATCCTTATTGTAGCTCCACAGTATTTGAATTCTTTTTTTTCTAGCTGCTTGCAATATTTTCTCCTTGACCTGGGAGCTCTGGAATTTGGCTATAATATTCCTGGAGGTTTTTCTTTTGGGATCTCTTTCTGGAGGTGATTACTGGATTTTTAAAATTTCTATTTTACCTTCTGTTTCTAGAATATCAGGGCAATTTCCCCTGACAATTTCTTAGAAGATGCTACCTAAACTCTTATTTTGGTCATGGTTTTCAGGTAATCCAATGATTTTCAAATTATCTCTCCTGGATGTATTTTCCAAGTCAGCTATTTTCCCAAGGAGATATTTCATATTGCCCTCTATTTTTTTTTTTTTTGGCGGGGCAATGGGGGTTAAGTGACTTGCTCAGGGCCACACAGCTAGTAAGTGTTAAGTGTCTGAGGCCAGATTTGAATTCAGGTCCTCCCGACTTCAGGGCCAGTGCTCTATCCACTGTGCCACCTAGCTGCCCCTTCTATTTTTTTTTTATTCATTTGGATTTGCTTTACTGTGTCTTGGTTTCTTATAAGGTCACTAGCTTCCATTTGTTCAATCCTAATTCTTTGGCAATTATTTTCTTCTGAGAGCCTTTGTATCTCCTTTTTCATTTGGATTTTCAAGCTGTTGACCTTTTTTCTCATGACTCTGCTTCATTGCTCTCATTTCTCTTTCCATTCTTTCCTCCACCTCTCTAAATATTCCTTCTATCTCTCCTACTTTCTCTTCAAATTTGGTCCCTTTTGAGCACTTCCATGGCCTGAGACCAATTTATAATTTTCTTGGAAGCTTTGGATGTAGGGGTCCTGAGGTCGTTATCCTCTTCTGAGGGTGCATCTTGATCTTCCTTGTCGCTAAAGAAACTTTCCATAGTTCTCAACTTTCTTTGCTTGCTCATCTTGCCTTCTTTTACTTGACTTTTAACTCCCTCTTACAGTGGGGCCCTACTTCCAAGCTATACTGTCCCAAGCTTCAGTGGGTCCCAGGTGTTTTGATTTGGGGAAGGGCAGGTTTTTCTCTCACCTGGCTTGTTCTCTGGTCTGAAGGTAACCTCAAGCCAATTTTCTCATTAACCAGCCAGCAAAACTTTGTGTGCTGTGGTGGTTCTTAGCTCCCATGATCCTGGCCCCCTCCCCCACCTGGGCCTCCCACCACTCAAGATTTCTTCCTGGTTCCCTGCTGGGGTGGGATAGTCAAATTCCTCCTTAGGTCCCACAGACACCACTGTCTTTTCTCCCCTGGTGAGCCTTTTAGCCCTCTCACCCAACCATAAACTTAATTCCAGAAGATGCTTGTACTGCAGCTGATTTGGAGGCTTGGGGATAAGTTTCTCTGGCACAGTGTGCCTGGGGTCTGTGTTGGCATGATGGCAGGGTTGGACTCTACACACAGCCTAGCATGACCCCCTCTAATCTGCTTTTGGCTGGAAAATAATCTCCGTCCATCTTTTTGTAGGTTTTGCTGCTCCAGGGGTTGTTTTATTGCTCTTTTGGGGAAAATTGTATCAGGAGCTCTGTGTGTTTAATGTCTTTCCTCCACCATCTTTGCTCTGCCCCCAGAAGTCCTCCCCCTGTCTTTTAAACCAGCTCTGAGAAATAGTCCTGGTGTCTCTCTTCTATGTAGTTTCCCTTGGAAACTTCTTTTTTTTTTTAAAGTGAGGCAATTGGGGTTAAGTGACTTGCCCAGGGTCACACAGCTAGTAAGTGTTAAGTGTCTGAGGCCGGATTTGAACTCAGGCACTCCTGAATCCAGGGCCAGTGCTTTATCCACTGTGCCACCTAGCTGCGCCGCGGCCCCCCCCCCCCCGGAAACTTCTATGCTTCTATGTAGTTTCCCTTGTCAGTTTCCAGGTTCCAATGGGGATTCCCTACTGGACCTGGGAGTTCAAGCCATAGTGTCCTTGAAACCAGTTTTGTGGATGGGATGAAATAGCCAGCCAGCCTAAAAGAGAAGCCAGGATACCTGCAACTCAAATCCAAGAGAGTGGTTTGGACTTGGAACAAGTACTGTATGCTCTACAGGAATTTAGTTAAACTGTAAATCTAATCCCCTTCCCCTCCCCCAAAACTGAGGTGGGGCAAAGTGGGAGAAGGATTAAAATTCATGTGTTGGGGAGTAAATTTATATATTTGTGATTATACTTGATTATTTTTCTGATTATATTTGAGGAAATATGTTTTTGTAAAAGCTAATACAGATGTTAGTGGTTAAATGGAACTAGGGTACATAGGAACCCTAGAATTGCAGGAACATCATCAGCGGTGGGTTGAAGTCATTGGCAGAGGCTAGCCAGCCCAAACCCATGTGAAGTTACTAGAGAACCCTGGGGGAAGGGTGAGATTAACCTAGTTGGCTTTCTGAAAGTGGAAACCAGCATGGCAAGTGTTACACAAATAAACCCATTTATGCAAGTTGATAGCAAAATAGAAATCAGAGCATGTATATATACCAAACAATTCCAATTGAAGGATCTCTTCCATTAGGAGAAAGATAGCTTAGTTCAACCAAGAGATAGAATCCCAGATCTCACCCAAAGGGGAAATTGCCTGAAAAGTCTAGTGTATCAACCTCAGAATAAGGACATAATTGAAGTCCTACAAATCAGCTCCTTTTTAGAATCTTTCTCTCCCTTCAGTGACCTGAAGAAAGGTTGGAATAATGCATCTTCTCTCTCTCAACACTTGAAACCAAAAAGACAGGATCTCTTTTCTCTCCTGCTGTCACTGTTGCTGAATACCCCTCACATAGGTGCAGGGCATTGAATAATCAATCTCCACAAATGAGGAGAATGTCTCATACAACTGGCCCTTTGAGCTTAGGTTTATATTTGTAAAACTATATAAATTATTTCTATTATTATTGTTATGACTGTGCTATAAGAAATTATTAATATAATAAGTACAGAGAATTGGAAAGATCTACATGAATTGATACAGAGTAAAGTAAGCAGAGACAAAATCATTTATACAATGACTACAACAATGTTAATGGAAAGAGCAATCACGCACACACACACATCCACACACAAGCCCACCAAAAGGGAATTTTGCAAAATTACAAAGAATGAGCATAGCTCCAAAGAAGAGATCTGAGAAGACATTTACACCTTTCCAGAAGTGGGAGGTACCTGAGTGTGTTACCTTGCATTTTTTCAAACCTTTTTGATGTATTGATCAGTTTTGCTGATTTTTTGCTTTTCTTTTTTCCTTAAAAGTATTATTTAGTTTTTTAGAGGGATACTGTGGTAAACTTTGGTGATTGAAAAAAAATGATATCAGTAACAGCTAGCATTGATATATTGTCTATTCTCTTCCAGGCACTGTGGCAAGTGCTTTACAAATATCATCTTTGTTGATCCTTACACAATCCCAGGAGCTAAGTTCTATTATTATCCTCCTTTTACAGTTGAGGAAACTTATGGAGAAGGTCACAGAAGTAGTAAGTGTCTGAAGTTGGATTTGAACTCGCGTCTTCCTGACACCAGGCCTAGCATTCTAGGTACTGTACCACCTAACTGCCCCATTATATAAACTAGCTTGCACCGCCCCATTCAAGCAACAACAGCCTTCACTGACTTTAGCTAAAGCTGGTCCACAGTGTGGCCTCAGCTCCAGCGTAGAAATTGTGTCCATGTTGTACGAGCATACTTCCCTCCCTACCGGGTCCCTCCATTGATCCAAAGACTCTATCATAGCTCATGCTGCCCAGGTTCCTATCTCTGTTCCTGGCACTGCCATCTCAGAGGAAGTTCCAATCACAAGATCAGAGGGAGGAAGAGAATGGCACAAACAGCATCCTTTAATCTTGTTGTTTGGCAAAATGAATTTATCATGGAGATCCCAGATGTAGGAGGGAGGGCAGTCAGTTTCTCGTGCTAGGATCATCTGAAATTCTTTCTGAGCATCATGTCTTAAGCTTTGGGATCTTTACAGAGATAAAAAGATGAACTGATGGCATGTGCACAATCGGTTTAACAACCAATCAGCTCTGTGAAAAAAAATCTGCACTAACATTTTCTCCATCAATTTTTAAAGTCTAGACGATGAACAAAACAATAAGCAAAGTCCTGATCAGTAGTGTGTGCTGATTTGGGAAGGTATAAATGTTCACACTGAAAATTTAACCTCTGGCTCCAGTAAGTCTCTGGATTCATTTTGCTGCATTTCTGACACACATGTAAATGCGAGCTTCTAGCCCTTTTAGACCTAGCAGAACAAGGCAGTTCCCATATGTGCCACTGAAAAGTCTAAGGCTTAGGCAGGGGAGAAGGGGAAAAAAGAGAAGGCTTAAGAAGGGGATTGGGAGCGGTGAAATAAATTTAGAACCTGGACCTTTAAGTAAATACTTTAAAAAACCGTTCTTCCTCTTGGGGGATCCATCTTCTCCTTACTATGAAAAAGATCTTTTTTTAAAAGAAAAGCAGACTGAAAGCTTCCTATGAATCAACAGTGTGATGTTCCAATGGTTCAATGTATTCGGTATCGCATCATAGCCCTTGCTGTGAAAGTGGATCTTTCTTTCACATTTTTTCCTTGCTTCTGCTTGGACCTGGATATTCTGAGGATTAGAATTGAAGCTGAGAGAACTGAAAGTGTTGGGAATGTCATGAGCTGCCCACATGAGCAAAGATCTTTTAAAAACATATACTGGGGGCAGCTAGGTGGCACAGTGGATAGAGCACTGGCCCTGGATTCAGAAGGACCTGAGTTCAAATCCGACCTCAGACACTTAACACATACTAGCTGTGTGACCCTGGGCAAGTCACTTAACCCCAATTGCCTCACAAAAACAAAAACAAAAACATATACTGGGGGCAGCTAGGTGGCACAGTGGATAGAGCACTGGCCCTGGAGTCAGGAGGACCTGAGTTCAAATCCAGCCTCAGACACTTGACACTTACTAGCTGTGTGACCCTGGGCAAGTCACTTAACCCCAATTACCTTGCCCCAAACAAAACAAAACAAAACTAAAACATATACTGGACTATTTGGAGGGACCAGATCAACACCACGCGGTACTCTGTGAAAGAAGGTTCAGATTGGAAACATGGTGGATGATAGGAATCTGCAACAGCCATAGCATCAGTGTCCATAGAAGACTTGTTGGATTTCCTTAGGCTCTGTCTAGATGAATGGATTTATGTAAAAATGAATGATAAATGACAGATTCTATGCTTATGATTAGCATTTATATATGATTTGAGGAGAGGTAGTAGAGTCTGTGACAGTTACATAGATATTGATGAAAATATATAACAGTTGTGCTTTTACAAAGGAATGATTACTTCAAAAGGTATAATTTAAACATAATCCTCTTCCCACCTTATACTACTTCCATCTCTGGGGAAGTAGAGGAGATTAGGTTCAAAGCTTAGCTCAGTTCCCTTAGAGCACAGTCCCAGTTCCAAGACCAAAACCTATCCTTGGGCTCAAATCCCATGCACCTTGGTATCTCAGGGTTTTCAGGCTGGGTTGGCTAGCTGCACCACCCCACCTACAATACCATCTCCAAGGTCACAATGGCTCAAACGGATCACCTCTGGCACCTGAAACTGAGGACAGACAACACAAATAGAAGTAAATGCCACCAGACCCATTTTCAAGAATTAGAGTAAAAGAGAGGTAAGAAGAGGAAGGCAAGACTTTTAGTTTATCCATGCTGGATGCAGCAAAGCATTGTTGAGAAGAATGTACCCAAAAAGATGACAAAAAGAAAGCAAATAGTTGAGTCTCACTACTTTTCAAGACATAAATTGAAGAGGCTGCCCTCCCCATGTGATAGGGCATGCAGTGGGCTTCATGTTAGCCACACAGTTCATACTCAAAAGATGAGTTTGGGTTACATTTAAAATACTCAAAAGGATGTATGATCTCACCAATTTGAAAGTTCCCTCCAGATAAGACAGCTCTTATGCACATCCTTCTAAAGTCTGCCATAGGGGTCTGACCAAAAAGACAGAAATCTTCCTGAATTTCTCCTGATCTCACAATGACTCTCAGGCTGTTAGCCCCTCGCTTGTGCCACATGACCAGCCCATCTTCTCTTCCTCTTGTGAAATTCTTTGATGATGTCTTTTACTCCTGGTCTTCTCCAAAGTTCATTGTTGGTTATACATTGTAGGCTGATCATACCTACCATGTGCCTCTCCATTTCTTTCTTGTTTGTTTGTTTGTTTTTGCAGGGCAATGAGGGTTAAGTGACTTGCCCAGGGTCACACAGCTAGTAAGTCTCAAGTGTCTGAGACCGGATTTGAACTCAGGTAGTCCTGAATCCAGGGCTGGTGCTTTATCCACTATGCCACCTAGCTGCCCCCTTCCATTTATTTCTGAGTGATTCTTATTTTTAGTTTTTTAGGTGAAGTTGTATTATATTGTACATTGCAACATCAATAGACTATTAGTATTGATGAGATGAACTTCTGTTTTTATAAGAAATTTGAAGCCAGTAAAATTTTGTAATCCCCCCCCCTCCAAGAAATCCAGCCTACTCTCCTCATCCTATTGAAATCTGGGCCCAGTTCATCATATGCCTCTACTAATCTATGTCCCAGATATTTACACTTTTGACCATAGAGTACCTGTACAAAGGCCTGTTGAAACCTGGACAATTAGTCTTAATTTGCTTAATCTTTCCTGTGTAGATGGACAGACCAAACTCCTTAGAATGACTCTAGGTCACCCCCAGAAGGATCTGCAATGTTCTAGGCTTTGATGCAATCGTCACAGTGGCATCCACAAATGGACATTGGAAAGAACCCATTACCTACAAGGAATATATGGAATCCCTCTTCCACTTGAACTGTACATTGGATCCCTTCCATCACAAATACCAAAAGCAATGGCTTTTGTGAGCATGCATTTCCTTGTTTCATGCCCCACCTGATGTTTATTATCAAGGGGTCATTGAACAGGATTACTTCTGTTACACAAGCCTTAATTATCTTAATGTGTGGATTGGTGATATCTTTATGCAAATGAGTTTATAAGACAGCATTTTGTTCTATTGATCCAAATGCCTTTTTGTAATCAGAAAACAATAAAAATAGTGAGATGGAAGCATCTCACTAATAAAGTTGTAAGCACCTTTCAGTTAATTGTGAAAAGGTAAAGATATGGAACCAGTCAGTTAGGTTACCCAGTGAATAGAGCACTGAGTTTAGAATAAGGAAGACATCTTCCTGAGTTCAATTTGGTCTCACACACTTACTAGCTGTGTGACCATGGGCAAGTTACTTAATCCTGCTTGCCTCAGTTTCCCCATCTATAAAATGAGTTGGAGAAGGAAAAGGCAAACCACTCCAGTATCTCTGCCAAGAAAACCTTAAATGGGGTTACAAAGAGTTAGACATGACTGAAACAACTGAATGACAACAAAAAAGATGTGGCCCACTCTCAAATACTACATGTGAAAGTCAGTTTGTTCCCTACTAATACCATCACTGAGGATAGCTTCAATTATTTTATAGGTGATTCTCATAAAAATTTTGCATAGATTTAAATATGGCTGTCAGTTTGTTCTGGTGAGTTTCTAAGGGTCAACCTAATTAACTAAGGTTAGCAGTCTGGTCATTAGCAGTCTTCTCACCTGGTGATGCTTTTTGTTTCATTATGTTTTGTTTGCCATAGAAATCCATGAACTAGAGAAAATATAAACTAGCCCTCTATTCCATGAGGCCTTCTTCTACATCTTTAGTGATGGTAGCAGAATGACAGGAAAGGGAGAAGAGAGTGCTAAGGCTCATACATTCTCTTATTGTTGTCAATTTTTTTGCAACCCCCACATCCAGTTATGTGACTCCATATGGGGTCATGATCCATGGTTTAAGAAGCTAGGCCTTAGACTACCTTATGGAAGGAGGGGTCACTCTTCTTATTTATAGAGCCACCCTCAGGAGAATGTCAACCCAACTGCCTCCACAATGGAAAAAGAAAAGAAATAGACTACAAATAGAAAGACATTAGCCCAACCCAATTAGATTCCCATAGTCAGGAAAACTTTACCTGAGCTTAGGCGCAAGCTGGTAGAGGGGTGTATATTCAGGCCGACAGGTCATTGGCTGCATCAAGTCACCGTTCATTTGAACTAAATTATCTAGGTCTAACATTACTTTCACATTATCCAATTTGGAGGTCAATTTAAACAGCCTTTTATTTGAGGTCTGGATAAAACGCTGCACTTCTTCACTGTAAGGGATCCATTCTTCCTCATCCTCATCCTTGGACCAGTAAAAGATAAAGGAAGGGGGAAATAAACTGTTTTCTAGACAGGCTATCCTTCGAGCTGAAGTGAATGGAGCAATTTTGGGGAAGAAGTTTCTAATCATTTGGAAGTAGTTTTTTTTTTTTACCATGTCTTCTTGTTGTTCCTCTAATGAGCTATTTCATCCGTGGACTCTGTGCATTTTCACTGACTGCTCCTGATACCTGAAAGCCTTGTTCCTGCCAGAGGATCTGTTCTCAGGGCTCTGACCCATACATTCTCAATAAATTTTCATTTGAACTCTAAATGTGAGATTCTTGTTCAATGATTAACAATGTCACACCAATCCTGATATTCTCACTGTAAACAAAACCAGAAGAAAGAAAGAAGTTTCAGCAAAACAAACAGGTGGCTCACAGTTACTCTTTTTTTTTTAAGTGAGGCAATTGGGGTTAAGTGACTTGCCCAGGGTCACACAGCTAGTAAGTGTCAAGTGTCTGAGGCCGGATTTGAACTCAGGTCCTCCTGACTCCAGGGCCAGTGCTCTATCCACTGCGCCACCTAGCTGCCTCTCACAGTTACTCTTGAGAGAGACAAGGAAAGGATTTGGTGGAATGAGTTTTATCACAAGCCAAGAGGTAACTAGAAGTGCTATTTTACGGGATATTTGGTCGTCGTGTATTTTAGTACTAATGATAAGTTTTTCCAAAAAGACTGCCATGAAAATAATTATAGCTTATGCAGCAACATCAATTGTTGAAGATGAGGTGATAGAGAGATTCTATGAAAAACTTGATAAGACCCTCCATATCAAACTAATATCTATTCTGATATTTGATGACTTCTATGAAAAGGAGGGAAAAGGTAAGGATGGGGAGCATTGGTGGGAAATCATGGTTCAGGAAGAAGGAATGGAGAAGAAAAAGACTTGTAGATAAAACAGAAATCTCATCTCTTCTCTCTTGAATATATTCTTGGAAAAAAAAAAAAGAATTTCTGTGGCCCAAATAACACCATAAAGAACAAACCGGATTATATTTTAACATATAGGAAAAGATTTTATTGATGTGGGAGTTATCCTGAAATCAGCTGTCTGTGTTATAGTCAGACTGTTGACTCATTAGAACTAAGATCAGAATTGGCAAAAATACAACAACCCCCAAACAAAAAGTAAAACAAAGATATGGTGTATAATTGAAGAAACATATGAAGAAACATAAATTAACCAGGTAGAATGTTCTAAGGCTGTTCTTTTGAGGTAATGGCATTGTTTTATAAGCATTTCCACTGAGAGTTTACTGAAATGAAATAAAATTTATCCTTTATGGCATATTGGAAACTCTGCACAAAATCCTCTACAAAAAAGATTGTGTTCAAAGAGGAAGATGTGATAGTTTTTGATATTGGAAAATAATCAGGGATCCCTCCATCCATAAGATGAGTCAATTTCTAGATAAGTTCTCAACTCAGCTGGTAATACCTAATCTTTCATTTGCCATATCAAACCTACCACTTTTTATAAATATCATAGCATGGGGATCTTTATCAATTATTTGGTTCACCCTTATTGGTCTTGTAGACAATTATACTTCAAAAATTAAATATAGGGGCAGCTAGATGGCACAGTGGATAGAACACTGGCCCTGGAGTCAGGAGTACCTGAG
Source organism: Dromiciops gliroides (assembly GCF_019393635.1). Taxonomy (NCBI): domain Eukaryota; kingdom Metazoa; phylum Chordata; class Mammalia; order Microbiotheria; family Microbiotheriidae; genus Dromiciops; species Dromiciops gliroides. The sequence continues at coordinate 357,703,803 of NC_057863.1, read as the reverse complement.
TTCAAATCCGGCCTCAGACACTTAACACTTACTAGCTGTGTGACCATGGGCAAGTCACTTAACCCCCAACTGCCTCACTAAAAAAAGAAAAAAAATAAATATAATTTACCTATTGCTTTTTTTGACCAGGGAAAGAAAAAGGTAAGTGTGTAAACTCTGGCATTACCTGGGGCTATAGCAGTGGCTACTGGTGGGCAAAGAGATGCCTGACTTTCAGGTGTCCAGAGGAGTTGGTCTTTTAAATTAGTATCTGTTGACGTAAAGATATTCTAGACTAGGGGTTCTGAATCTGGGGTCTGGGAGCTTGTTTTTTCATATTTTGCTAGTTGTTATTCAAAATCTTTAGTTTCCTTTGTAATATTTTGTGTTTTATTTATTTACCCCTCCTAGAGACCCATCACATATGACAAATAGCATTATTTCTTTTTTTCATAATAAACATTTTTATTTATAGTTCTGGGTTCCAAATTTTATCCCTCCTTTAGTAGAACTGATCAATGCATTGAAAAAGTGCAAAAACATGTGCAATGTCTAACACCTGTGAGCCTTCCACCTCCACAAAGCGATAGGTTGGGACTCTCTTCTCATATTTCGTTCTTTGAGTCATTCTTGATCTTCATAATTTTGTTACATTCACTTTTGATTCTTTTGGTGTGTGGTTGTTTTTCCCATTTTCATTGTTTTAATTACTGTATATACTGTTTTCTTGGCTCTGTTTCCTTTCCTTTGTTTCCTTCCCTTTGTATCAGTTTATGTAGATCTTTCCATGCTATTCTGTATTTATCACACACATCATTTCTTACAGCACAGTAACATTCCATTACTGTAATTTACTACAATTTGTTTAGCCATTTCCCAATTGATGGGCACCTTCTTCATTTCCAATTCTTTGCTATTGCAAAAAGTGCTGCCATAAATATTTTGGAGTTTATGGGAACTTTGTTCTTATTGATGGTTTCCTTGAGTTATAAACTTCTTAAAGGAGCTGGTTCAAAATGTATGAAGCTTTTAGTTACTTTGCATAATTCCAAATTGCTTTCCAAAATGGTTGTACTATTTTATCTCTACCAACAATGTATTAGTGTGTCTATCCTTCCACAATCCCTCATTGATTGTTGCCATTTTTGTCATCTTTGTCTATTTTCAGAGTATGAGGTAAAAAAAAAAAAAAAAACCTCAGGGTTGCTTTGATTTGCATTTCTCTTATTATTAGTGATTTGGAGCTTTCTTTCATGTGGTTGTAAATATTTTGTAGTTCTTTTGAGAACTATTTGTTCATATCCTTTTACCACTTATCTTTTGGGGAATGGGTCTTAGATATATGTGTGTGTATTGTTTTTTTTTTAATTTAAACTTAAATTTTATTTAAAAAATTTTTTTGGGTGTGCTGTTTATATATCTTTTTTTTTAATTAAAAAAATTTTTTTTTAGTGAGGCAATTGGGGTTAAGTGACTTGCCCAGGGTCACACTGCTAGTAAGTGTTAAGTGTCTGAGGCCGGATTTGAACTCAGGAACTCCTGAATCCAGGGCCGGTGCTCTATCCACTGTACCACCTAGCTGCCCCTGTTTATATATCTTGAATACCAAACCCTTATCAGAAAAATTTATATAATCATTGATTATTCTTATAATGATTTTTTTTTGTAGAGATAAAAAAGTAGACATGTGGATGGGATGGTATTTACTGACATTTTCTTTCTTTCTTTCTTTTTTTGCAGGGCAATGAGGTTTAAGTGACTTGCCCAGAGTCACACAGCTAGTAAGTGTCAAGTGTCTGAGGCTGGATTTGAACTCAGGTACTCCTGAATCCAAGGCCAGTGCTTTATCCACTGTGCCACCTAGCTGCCCCCCCCCTGACATTTTCTTAATCACTGTTTGGGGCAGTAATATCTATGTTTGTTTCTAATCATTTGGTATCAGTATGACACTAAGCAGCATGTGTCCAGAGGATGGTAGGTAACTAGGATCATAAGGGCATCAGATACCATGCCATATGAAGCTCATTTAAGGAAATATGGATGTTTACTCCAAAGACTGGAAGACAGGTTAACATGGTGGCTGTTTTCAAGTAAGTGTTAGCTATTTCCAAATATTTGAAGAACTTTCTTTTGGAAGAGGAATTAGACTGGCCCTTTTTGATCCCTGAGGTCAGAACTAGGAGCAATGGATGTAGTTGCATAAAGGCAACTTTAGGCTCAAAGGAAGGAAAAGCTTCCTAACTGTTGGAGTTGCCTCTAAGAGGAATGAACAGCCTTGGGAGGTAATGAGTTTCCGATCACTTGAAGTCTTTAAGCCGAGGCTATCTGATTGACCATTTGTTAGGGATATTGTAGAGAGGATTTCTATTCATCAATGGATTGGACTAGATGACCTCTGAGATGCTTTCCAGTTCTAGGATTCTATAAAATAGAAAATTTATTATTTCCCACCAGAAGAGAAATATTATTTTGCATATGCCTACAGTATAAGTAATGCAGCTAGGTGGTGCAGTGGATAGGGCACTAGCCCTGGAGTCAGGAGGACCTGAGTTCAAATCTGGCCTCATACAAGTGCTAACTGTGTGACCCTGGGGAAGTCACTTAACTTGGTTCCTCATCTGTAAGCTGGAGAAGAAAATTGAAAACTACGCTAGCTAAGAAAACCCCAAATGGGATCATGAAGAGTTGGACATGACTGAAAAATGACCGAACAACAACAAACAACAACACTGTATAGGTACTGTCTAGCACAAGGTGATATGAAATATGAGCTGTTAAGAGTACTATTTTTAATACCTGGCTCTCAGGGCAGATTTTCTGATTCTCTACTTTGTTCTCTGTTGAAGGCTGAATTATATGGAAAGGAAGTAATTTCACTGGCTAATGTTAATGCTGACTCAAGGCTTTTACATAATATCAGTCTGCAAACTCTACCACTGCCAAGGACTTTCACAACAGCAGCAATCCATTTCCCCAATTCAGTACCGTATGCAATACTTTGTTTTCCACTTTTATACATTCATATTTGTGTGTGTGTATGTGTGTGTGTGTTCAGGGAAAACTAGTACTTTTGGTATGAGGGCTGCTGAGCCCTTTTCAGGGCTGCTCAGACACTTTTGGTGTCCACCTGTCACCCAACTCTCACCTAGGCCTCTGAAATGCTGTAGCATGCCAGAAGCCACACCCAGGTAAAACTGTCTCAGTCTTGGCAGATGGGCTAAGCCAGGTTGAGGGTAACTGACAGGCCTCAAGCCTAACAGTGAATGAGGGGGTTGTCTACCCCAAGTATGTGAAGATTTCTTCTGGTACAATGGGTGGACAAGAACAATCTATTCAATGGCCATGAAGGCACTGTGGTGTGCTTAGAGCTTAGTCAGGCCCTGAAGATGCCAAGGTCATCCATTGCACCTGGGGCCATTGCCAGTCAACTTGATTTCTGTCCTGCCACTGCACTTGGATGACTCAGGAAGAGAGGGTGATGCTGATGACTTGGTGCAGCTCTGCCTCACTTAAATCCAATTCACTAAAAAGTCAAGGCACCACCTGTCATGTCATCCATCAGCCCTCTTTGAACACAGAGGACAAACAGCAACACTCACATGTGACCACTAGGTGGCAGTTATAGCAATCTCCTTTCTAGTCCCATGCTCACCCTTGTGGCTTGCACACAGGGGTATTGTGAGGCTCAAAATAAGATAATAGGTGCAAAGAACTTTGTAAATCTTAACACTCTGTTTAGTGTCAGTTATCATTATTATTGTTGTTAGCTTACAGTCACCAGGCCTTCTATCTGGTGATGATTTAACTCCCTGAGTCTTCTACTGAGTTGAGCTCAAACATTTATAGAACAATATTTGTTGTTGTTGTTCAGTATTTTTTCAGTTGTGTCTGATTCTTTGTGACCCCATTTGGGGTTTTATTGGCAAAGACACTGGAGTGGTTTGCTATTTCCTTCTCCAACTCATTTTACAGAAGAGAAAACTGAGGCAAACAGGGTTATGTGATTTGCTCAGGGTCACATAGGCAGTAAGTTATCTGAGGTCAAATTTGAACTCAGATTCTCCTGACCCCAGGGCTGGTGTTCTATCCACTGCACCATCTAGCTATCCCCATAGAACAATATAGGGTTCTGGTAAATGTTTAACAACCACACCCTCTGGGAAATAAAAAGTATAGAAAACACACTTTAAAATTTTTTCTTTCTTTTAAAAATTTTCTTTATTTATTTCATTAAGTATTTCCCAATTACATGTAGATGTATTTTAATATTTATTTAAAATTTTTTTGAGTTCTAAATTTGAGGATACATTTTTAAGTTTAATCTGCATTATTAATATTTTTTCCATTAATTTCTTAAGTCTAGACCATCAACAAAACAATAACTCAACCCTGATTTGTAATGATTGCCAATTTCTGAGTTATAAATGCTTACACTGAAAATTTAACAATAGGCTCTGGGTAAGCATAAATAAAGTACTGAATAAATTCTGAACTCTTACTTTTACCCCTGGGAGGGGTCAAGCCAGAGCAACTAGCTTCCCCAAGCTCCTGTGATGTTTAAAATTTAATGTGTGGTCGCCTTATTCCTGTCCCAAGTGTAGGGAAAATTAGCTAGGGTTTCTAAAATAGTTATTACTTATAAATTAGAAGCTTTAGCACCAGTTTTGGGCATTAAGCATTTAATAAAGTATATTAAATATTAGTAAAAAGAGAACACCTGGGTCAGAAAGTTAAGAAAAGGCCTATCTAGCCTAGAGCTCCAGCCTGGTCTGGTTCTTCCTCAAGTCCTCTACCACGAGCCTTTTCAAGACCCAAACTGAGAGTGGAAGCTTTCTCTGCCTCTGAAGGAGAGGAGGTCCTTACACACTGCTTCAAGCTAATTGGCTAGCATCACCCAAATCCATTGGTTCCCTGGACTTTAGAGTGGTCCTGTGTTGAGGGCAGAGTTCACAGTCCCAGAGAACATACCTTCTTGAGGGCTGGCAGGTGTGGTTTTAATTGAATTAACTTTAAGTGAGTTAATCAGCGAAGTCAGTCAATCCAATCAATCCCCTCAAGCTGGGGCCTTTGAGTGTTCCAAAACCCATTATTTTCTCACAAACCCCCCTGTGCTTGGTTAAGAAACACAGTTTCCTTAAATGAAGCAATAACATTACAGATACTTATAAAGGGTTCTATGATGACTAACAATGTAAAGGGAATGAAAAGAGAGAAAAGAAATTGAGTGACACATTGACAAAACTAAAGGGGGAAGTCACCTTTAGGAGGTGGATATTACAAATTAAAAAAAACTAAAGGGGGCAGTCACCTTTAGGAGGTGGATATTACAAATAGTGTATGCAATGGGAAAAGGAAAGCAGGAAAATGTCCATTTAAGTTTTTGGAAGTCTTTTCTCAGATGATTCTTGGGATATCATCTGGGTGTAGCTCTGGATTCTGGGCATGATCTCAGGGGCAGGTGTGGTTGTAGAGTTTAAGTCTTTCAAGTGTGGATGCTGATGATCAGGTAGATAATCTCAGCTGGAGAGTTTTGAGTGTGGTTGTAGATAAGTCTTTCAGGTGTTTCAGATACTGATGATCAGCTAGAAAGTCTCCTCAGCTGGAAAATTTCCTACAAAATTGATCTTAACACAACTTTAAATAGCTTTGCCAATTACCAAATCAAACAATGAGAGTTTGTCCAGTTTTTCCATATAAAACAGATATAATAAAGACAAAAATTGAAACTTAAAAAAACCTTAATATTACTATAAACCCCCTTGTAGAGAATAAATTGAGAAGATGTAATATAAAAGTTATTAAATCAATTTCAATTATAACTTCTAACAAAAGTGGATGTCTCAAGTTACTTGCAAGAGAGTCCATAAGTTATGCTGGTATACCCTTCTTTAATAAAGGGCTAAGACAATTGTGATATTAATTAAGAAAATAATTTTTATCTTAATTTCATCACTTTTTTCATCATCTGCCTAATTATCCTCATGCCATTATGAGATCCAACACTGTATCCATCATGCCATCTGAGACAATTATGGGGTTACCATAAAAGAATAGAGAAGTAGGGGCGGCTAGGTGGTGCAGTGGATAAAGCACTAGCCCTGGCTTCAGGAGGACCTGAGTTCAAATGCGGCCTCAGACGCTTGACACTTACTAGTTGTTTGATCGTGGGCAAGTGACTTAACCCTCATTACCCCGCAAAAAACAAACAAACAAACAAACAAAAAACAATAGAGAGGTAAAGAAAATAAAGGTTGCCAAGCCTAGTGGCTCTGCAGACAGCCAATGCAGTATGTTGAGGGGAAACTGAGTCAGGCTTAATCAGATGCATGGGATTGAGACGTCCATGGCATCAGGTATATAGGAGGGTGAATCTAAGTCAGGCGTAGAATGAGATGGCATAGCCCAGCCATTTGGTGCTATGTGGGGGGAAAATTTAACCAAGAGAATCCGACCTCAGCTCTTGCCAATGGCCACTCTCTCAGCCTTTTCCAAAGCAGTGTAGTACCTGGACTTTGTGCATGTCACCCTGTGACAGTTCAATGCCTGCTTTTGTATGTATTACCCTCATGAATGGCTGGCATCTTGGCTGTTCTGATCTGATAACTCAGAATAAAGGCAATTAATGTCTCAAATGGTAATTTCCCGTAATCCAAGGCTCATATGGATTTAACAACTGAGGATAATGATGACAATAAAAACAAAATGTGAATTAGCTTTATAACTCAGGCTATAATATGCAATATACAATAATTCCAAATAACTACAAATATATAATCACAATCACATATAGTAGATGATAAATGTAAATGACTGACATTATTATTCATTATTACATAATTTCCATGAATGCATCACACCTCAAGTGTGGTACTAGTTTTACATGAGAGCAATGGATCTGAGAGTCCTTCTCTCTGATTTTGATGGCAACTGGAGTTGTCACCAATACATGGAAAGGACCTTCCCAAGCTTGCTGGGTCCCACTAGTCTGCTGAAAAATTTTTTATATATACACTGTCTCTTGGGTTCAAATCATGTAAGGAGAAGTCCAAGGGACCAGCCTGTACTACTTCTCCTGCCTCATGGAGTTCACATAACCTGGCTTGTAACTCCTGTATATAGGAAGCAACAGAGGTATCCCCCGCCACCCCCTGCCACCAATGTTGTATATACTGGGGGAAAAGGTTTTGCTTGGATAGGGGGTAACCAAAAAGCATCTCAAAAGATGACATATGTAGTACTCCACTTGGCCTGCTGCACATATAGAACAGTGCCAAGGGTAGAACATCAGGCCACTTCAAATGAGTTTCAGTGCAGAATTTGCCAATCATGCTCTTAAGCTCTTTGTTCATATGTTCCACCTGGCCTGAGCTTTGTGGGTGGTAGGGTATATGGAACTGTGGAGTTACTCCCAGGAAAGAGTAGATTTGGGATAGAATAGAATCGGTGAAATGTGTGCCTTTGTCAGAATCAATGTGGACTGGCAGACCAAAGTGAGGGACAATTTTTTTTTTTTGGCGGGGCAATGAGGGTTAAGTGACTTGCCCAGGGTCACACAGCTAGTAAGTGTCAAGTGTCTGAGGTTGAATTTGAACTCAGGTCCTCCTGAATCCAGGGCCAGTGCTCTATCCACTGCGCCACTTAGCTGCCCCTGAGGGTCAATCTTTTAAAGGAGAACTTTGGCAACAAATGCAGCAGTGGCCTGGGAGCTTGGGAAAGCTTCCACCCACTGAGTAAGTTGATCAACTATAACAAGATAAAACTTATAATGTCCTGCCTTCGGCATTGTGATATAATCAATTTGTAGTTGTTCAAAAGGTATATATGCTAAAGGATACCCTCCATAAGCTTTAGCCTGGAAGGCATGTTGATTATAAGTCTGACAGGTGGGGCAAGAGGCACAGACTCAAGAGGCTACATTGGTAACCCCAGGGGCAATCCAAGCCCTTTTTACTGAGTCCACAATTCCTTGTGTACCAAAGTGGCCATTCGTGTGAATAGACAGGCGTACCTGGTGGTAGAAACTCTGGGGAAGAAGTGGCTTTCCCTCCAAAGTCACTGAGGTACCATTGATGTGTTTAGCCTTGAATTTCTTTTTCCACTTCTCTGCTTTAGACTTATCATAAGTAAGAGTAATGGAAACATCATCAGAAGACGAGAGGTTAAATACATGTTCAGGGGCTTCCAAAGCAGCAAGCTTAGCAGTAGCAGTAGCAGCAGCTCATATATTCCCTTTTAAGACAGGGTCATTCTTCCCTGTGTGGGTAGGACAATGAACAACCACTAGAGCAAAGGGATGCTTCTAGGCAGATAGAAGATCCTTAATAAATTCTCCATTAGTAATGACTTTGCCAGCAGAGGTTAAAAATTCTCTCTGCAGCCATAACATTCCTACAGCACTAAATACATATCTGGAATCAGTGTAAGCACTTTTTCCTCTGGCTAGGTGATAGGCTTGCGTGAGAGCCAAAAGTTCGGCAGCCTGTGCACTAAGATGGGAGTATAGAGAAACTGCCCAGACAATATCATAATCAGAAACTACAGCAGCATCTGTATAGCAGATTCCCTCATGTATAAAAGAGGATCCATCAGTATAGAAAATAAAACCAGGGTTCCCTAAAGGTGTATCTAAAAGATCATCATGAGGTTTCTCAGCCATGTCAACTAGGGAGGTACAGTCATGAAAAGTAAGAAACCTAAGGGAATCAAGAATATCAGAAGGGATTTCAAATGTATCCCTCACTGTTTCCTGAGTGTCTGAGATAAAAATTGGCAGCAAGTGGGCAGTGTCCTCTGGCAATTTCAGGGAAATGCTACCATCTGGAGAACAAGATATGGTAGCTCTAAGTTTACAAAGGAAGTCACGACCTAATAGATTTGCAGGAGAGTCGGGCATAAGTAGAAATGAATGTCCTACTATTAATGAGTCCATAGATACCATGTAAGGGGTTAATTTTGCAACTGTTTGAGTTTTCCCTGAGACCCCGACTACGTTTAGAGATCCAATTGATGGACATTCAGGGTCAGGTTTGCTCACTGGTACTGATCTTGAGGCTCCTGTATCTAAGAAACAATCATAATAAGTGTCCCCAACCCTAAGGGTTACATGGAGTTCATTATTCTGGGGAGGTGAATGGACTGACACAAGAGGGCTAAAGATCTCAGTGTCTGGAAAGGTAAAGTCTTCAGATTCTATCATCCTATCCCCTCCCCTGCACTGTCAGTCCTCTGTACCTCTCTGAGAGGATCTATAACTGTTTTGATTCTGCCCCCTGAAGGGGTTTCTAAATTCACCAGGAATCATCTGTCTAAGTTCCTTTTGATTAATCCTACAGTCCCACATTGTGTGTCCCTGTCTGTTACAGTAATAGCAAAATCTAGGGGGTTGATAGTGACTCTCAACTGCCTGACCTCGCTGCCTCGTGGTTTCCTATAATGGAGCTAAAATGCTCTGTCTGTCCCTCTCTTCCCTTTCCTTTCCTTCATAAATATATGTTGTTATTTCTTTAATTCTGTCTGTACTCAGGGCATTCCATCCTGGATACTGCCTTTCAAAATATTTCCATATTTCTGGCAAGGATTGGTGAACAAAGTGATTAGAAATGAAATGTGCACCTCTAGAATCTAATGGTCCTAATCTAGTATATTGTTTGGCACTCTTAAACAATCTATCATAAAATCTATTAGGTCTTTCATTAGGTTCCTGAACAGTATCTACAAATTTTGCCAGTTATCAGTCTTGCTAGCACAGGATTCAATTGCCTTTAACAATGTTTCCCTTGCTTCCTGCAACTTATCAAAATGCTCAGGGATATTGGAGTCCCAGTTAGGGTCTTCTAAAGGCCATCAAATAGCAGCTTTTCCTGATGTTTCTAAGGAGTTCACTGCAGCTATATCAGCTCTTTCACCTGGGGATAATATCATTTCCAAGAGATTAGTAACATCACCCCAAGTGGTCTTATATCCTCTAAAAATTGTCCTAAACTGGCTGATAACTGTTGTGGGATCCTCACCAAATTTAGGAATATCTCATTTCCATGAACTCAAATCTTTGGGCCCAAAGGATATGTATTGTCTGAGCTTTACTACGGTACCCTTTTGATCATGGGTGAGGATCTCTTGAAGGGGAAGAATTTTGGGCTTTTCTGTCTCCTCTAAAAGTGGATTTTCTTCTGTAGTTGGCATAGAGGAAATAGAGGGAGAGGGGATAGAAGCGGGGCCATTTGGCATTCTAGCCTGAGAAACAGGTTCGGATTTGAACTCGGGCTCGGATCCCTCTTCTCTTGTGTCCCCTTGGGTCATCTCCTTGCTTACTCTACTCCAGAGTTCCCAATAAGTTAAATCTTTGTAGGACTTAAGGTACAGGTTTGATTGCAAATCTCTCAATGTTAGGGGATCAAAAGATCCGGACTCCAGGCATTTGTCCTCTAATAAGCTAAAATATTCTTTATGCCACCTAAAACACAGTTTGATAAGCTTTCTTTTTTCCATGCCTGGCTGAATTGGTAGCTTATACGAATCCCATGCTATGAGTATCCTTTATAGGGGAGACCCCTGTATTATATAGTAGGGTTTGGTATTTTTAGTCCTCACATTGTAATTCAAAATATGTCTTACTAAAACAAAAAGATAAATAGAATGAAAAATAAAAATAGAAAGTCCATAAAAGCAAAGCATTACTAAAACAAAAAGATACATAGAATTAAAATCAGTGAGAATAAAAAAAAAACCTGCACAAACATGGAATTTCTTACCCAACTTGTTTTGCAGAGAAGATCAGAAGATTTAGGGGTTTGGCACTTCTTTTTGTGGTCACCAACTGTGACCTTTATTTATTTATTTTATTTTATTTTGCAGGGCATTGAAGGTTAAGTGACTTGTTCAGGGTCATACAGCTAGTAAGTGCCAAGCATCTGAGGCCGTATTTGAACTCAGGTCCTCCTGAATCCAGGACCAGTGCTTTATCCACTGCACCACCTAGTTGCCCTTGCAGGTGTGGCTTTAATTGAATTAACTTTAAGTAAGTTAATCAGCAAAGTCAGTCAATCTAATCAATCCAATTCAACTCCCTCAAGCTGGGGCCTTTGGGCATTCCAAAACCCATTACTTTTCTCCCACTCCTTTTATCCTTGAGCTCTGCCTCTCTTTACCTAGCATTGTCTAGAGATGTGTGAATTTGTAGATTTACCCAATGAGAACTTAGCTTTGATTCCTTCACCTGATGGCTAACTCCAGCCCCATTTGAACATGTTTATTTTGGCCAGTACTATTCATCATCATTTAAAGAATTAATTGTTATTTGAGATTTTTATGCCTTGGCACGCACTGGCCTGGGGCTCCGCAAACCGCACAGTGCTCCACGCACTGGTTGTAGCCATTGTCATGGTGCTGGCACCTCATGTCATCACCACTCACTGATGCCTACATGGGCCTGGCAAAATTATAATGATTGGAAGCCTAGTGAGGGTAGTCATCTGACTGTCAGAGCGGCCATCCAATTGGCTAGGGACTGTGTGGGGGTGCTGGGAGAAGGGAGTTTTTTTTGTTCGGCATTCTAGTTGGAAGCTGGAAGGTGACAGGAGTGGGGCTGTTTATTCTCAGCTGATTCCTGGTCGGTGGTATTTTTTCAGGTTGTATAATTTCCCTTTCCCCATTTTATTTCCTTTCCCTTGCTCCTACTGATCCTGTTTGTGTGTGTGTGTGTGTTTTAAGTTCTTTCTTGTTAAAATAAATCCTGTTCTGTTTTGAGGGAGGCTGCTGGTCTCCTTCCTTGCCCCAATATTGTGGCAAGCTGCTTAGCTAACACTCCCCAATTAAAAATTGGTCCCCACAGTCATTAGTGGCTTCTGTTTCTAATGGAAATATAAGTCCATGATAGAACATTGCATACAGCATTATGTACTTGGCATAGGACTAATCAGTAAACAAACACTACCTAATAACATGATAATGCAAGTTAGAGTAATAAAATGGACATCCATGGAATGATTGTGAGCTCATTGCTCTTCTAGAGCCTGGAAGTCTCCAGACGTAGGATTGATCTGGACTCAGTTGTTTTAGAACCCATATAATTTGAGTCCTCTCTTGAGCATGTCAAGTAGTATAACTCATAGGAGGCCTAACTTATACTTCCCATGAGCCTGGTTATCATTATCAGTCTTTTTTTTTTTTTTTTTTTGCAGGGCAATGAGGGTTAAGTGACTTGCCCAGGGTCACATAGCTAGTAACTGTTAAGTGTCTGAGGCTGGATTTGAACTCAGGTCCTCCTGAATCCAGGGCCCGTGCTCTATCCACTGTGCCACCTAGCTGCCCCTACTGGTTATCAGTCTTAACTGCAGGAAATCTGGGTTTGGGATCTTGAATCTCTCACAACATGGGAACTAGATGGAAGGATTTGACTAGAATTGCAACTCCAAAGGGTCTGGTTGGTGTGGGGGACTTCTGACCCCATTAGGCCACAGCTAACCCATCAAAAATTAGAGTTAGTGGAATGGAAGTCAGAGCTTTCAAGGAACAATACTATTATTGTCCTTGCATCCCCTTACCCTCAAAAGTTGTACCATTAGGGCAGCTAGGTGGTGCAGTGGATAGAGCACTGGCCCTGGAGTCAGGAGTACCTGAGTTCAAATCTGGCCTCAGACACTTAACACTTACTAGCTGTGTGACCCTGGGCAAGTCACTTAACCCCAATTGCCTCACACACACACAAAAAAAGTTGTACCATTCTCTCTACTGTGGATATGTCTCCTCTTTTCATCACTTCCTATCTGCAGCCACAGCTCTAAATTCCCACTGCTCCATATGCAAGATTGAAAAAGTTATTGTCTATGTAGGTCATTCCACATACTTCATCTATCAGAATCCTTGTCTTCTTTCAAGGCTCAGCCCTGGTGTGTGAAATTGATGTATTTTTGTTCTGCTTGGCCATAAGCCTACCATGGGACCACTCTGGCATATGTGATCTCTGACACAGGACTTTCCAGAGGATGTTGACTAACTCTGTATTTTTCCCATTGCTCTGGACTTTAGAAACCCGCTTTGGCAAGTCAGCATGATGGTGTCAAATGTAAGCCCCCCCTCCAGCTCTACTTTAGACCAATCACAATCCTAGTTTAGCAGCACTGAATCCTCTATAGCCAATTTTATACAAGATGGTTTTGTCTGCTCTAATGCACCCCTGGTCACTGAGGAGCTTTATTGGAAGCTGTTAGCTTCACTAATAAATGATCATGCTCAAACTTTGAGCTTCAGTTTCTCTTTGCAGATTTTTATCCCAACAGGCGCTACCTCTACCATGAAACCTTCCCTGATCTTGCCTCCTCCCCCTGACTTGAGGTATTAGTACTCTCTCCGTCAATTTTCCCTGTACTCTATTTATCATTGGGAACTGACTTCTCCCCTGCCCCCTCCCCAAACCTCCCTCAAACCTGCCCTGTATGTTAATTTGCATTTCATTTCACCTGGATAAAAAAAGGGTGAACAGGTAAGTTCTGAGGAGCAGAGGGATGGTGGGAGGGGGGCAATTTGTCACAGGCCTATACTGCTCCTAAGGATGTCCCCAGTTGATTGGAAAGACCAATGAATTGGAAGACAAAACAGTTAGGTTTGAGTTAATTCAATTCAACAAATATTTATTAAATGCCTATTACATTAATGGAATATTACTGTGCTATAAGAAATGATGAGCAGGTTGATTTGATTTGATTTAAAATTTTTTTCCAATTACATGTAAAGATATTTTTGAGTTCCAAATTTTTCTCCCATCCTCCCTTCCTTCCCCACTCCTGAAGCCAACAAGCATTCTGATATAGGTTATACATTACAATCATGTTAAACATATTTCCACATTAGTCAAGTTGTAAGAGAAGAATCAAAACAAAAGGAAAAAAACCTCAAGAAGGAATAAACAACAAAAATAACAAAAAAGCAACAACAAAAGTGAAAATAGTATGCTTCAATCTGCATTCAGACTCCATAGCTCTTTTTCTGAATGTGAACATTTTCTACTATAAGTCTTTTGGCATTGTCTTGGATCATTGTATTGCTGAGAAGAGTTAAGTCTATCACAGCTGATCATCACAAATGTTGTTGATACTGTGTACAATGTGAGCAGGTTGATTTTTAGAAAAACATGGAAGGGGGGAGCTAGGTGGAGCAGTGGATAAAGCACTGGCCCTGCATTCAGGAGGACCTGAGTTCAAATCTGACCTTAGACACTTGACACTAGCTGTGTGAACCTTGGCAAGTTACTTAACCCTCATTGCCCCGCAAAAACAAAACAAAACAAAACAAAACAAAACCCCAACATGGAAAGACTTGCATGAAATGAAGCAGAATGAAATGAGCAGAACCAAGAGAACATTGTACACAGTAACCAGCAGTATTGTTCAAAGAGTAACAGTGACTGCTTTCTGTCTTGGGGAAGAGGGAAGGAAGGGAGGGTGGGAGAAAAAATATTGGAACTAAAAATCCTGTGAAAACAAATGTTGAAAACTATCTTTATATGTAACTGGAAAATAATAAAATACTTAAAAAAAGAGTAACTGTGAATGACTAAACTATTCTGAGTAATACAATCATTCCAAAGAACTACAAAGGATATATGAAGGAAAATGCTATCCACCCCCAGAAAAAGAACTGATAGATGGAGGTATGTGTTGTCTGGTTCCATATGTATGTGTCAAATGTTGGCCTTCTCTAATGTGGGGTTGGGAGGGAGGAATGAAGGGAAACAATTTGGAACTCAAAATGCAACAAGATCAATAAATATAAGATAAATTTTTTAAATGCCCATCACATTATTATACTATAAGAAATGACAAGCTGGATGATTTCAGAAAGGCCTGGAAAGACTTGTATGAAGTGATGTATAGTGAAGTGAGCAGAACCAAGAGAACATTGTGCACAGAGATAGCAATATTGTTTGATAAAGAACTGTGAGGGACTTGACTATTCTCAGCAATACAATGATCCAAGACAATCCCAAAGGACTAATGATGAAACATACTAAACACCTCCAAAATAAGAACTTAAATTGATTGAACACAGACTGAAGCGTATTATTTTTCACTTTCTTTCATTTTTTCTTTTATTCAAGTTTTCTTATACAAAATGACTAATATAGTAATGTTTCACATAATTGCTCATGTATAACCCATATCTGATTGCTTACCACCTCAGGGAGGGGGAGGGGAAGGAAGAATGAAATTTGGAACTCAAAACTATAAATAAAAGTGTTTATTATTTAAAAAAATAAATAGAATGCCCATTACATGCAAGATTTGGTTTGGTGTTGGGGATTCAAAGACATAAATGAAATAGTAAATGTTTTTATTTTACTGGTTATGTGTATGTGTGTGTCTGTATTAGAGGAGCTGGGAAGGGGGTATACATCATGTATACAAATAAATGGAGATGAAGGAGAATTGAAGCAGAGATAGCTCTAACAACCTGGGGAATCAGCTAAGGCTTCATAGAAGAGATGGAACCTGATTTGAATCTTGACTGAAGACAAAGATTCCTTCCTTCCTTCCTTCCTTCTTTCCTTCCTTCCTTCCTTCCTTCTTTCCTTCCTTCCTTCCTTCTTTCCTTCCTTCCTTCTTTCCTTCCTTCCTTCTTTCCTTCCTTCCTTCCTTCCTTCCTTCCTTCCTTCCTTCCTTCCTTCCTTCCTTCCTTCCTTCCTTCCTTCCTTCCTTCCTTCCTTCCTTCCTTCCTTCCTTCCTTCCTCCTTTTTTCCTTCTTTCTTTCTTCCTTCCTTTTCCCCTCCCTCCCTCCCTTTCCTTCTCTTCCTTTCAACTCAAAAGAAAGCACTTCCTCCACTAATTCATATCTATAACAATTCTGCAATTTATAATCTTAGTTGTTTTGCATGACTACACATGTATAACACACTGATTTGCTTGTGTTCTTAAGTGGAGGGGAGGGGGGGAAGAGAATTTGGAGCACAAAGTTTTAAAAATGGACGTTAAAATTGGTTTTACATGTAATTGGGGAAAATAAAATTCTAAATAAATGAGAAACAAATTGGTCTTTATAATCTTAGTTGTCTGAGGCACTAAGAGATGAAATGCCTGGCCCTGAGTCACAGCCAGTGGGTGCCAGAGGCGTGACTTAAACCCAAGTACTCTTGACACAAAGCCAAGGTGCTTTTTTTTTTTTGCCAGTGCCTCATTATTAGTATTGTTAATGCTGATGATGACATCATAGGCTACTTAGTCTTGCATTTGAGAGGAATTTATATTTAAGTATGGTGATATAGTAAACCCTCAATCAACACTTATTGATCTAATAGGTAATGCTGACCTTCCACATAGGAACCTTAAGTAGTTCTTGAATTAAGTAAACATTAAGCACTACAGTAGCTTGGTGGTTCAATGGCTAGCACGTAGGACTTAGAGTTGGGAAGACCGAAGTTCAAATTCTGCCTTAGACACTAGCTCTTTGGCCTTTGGCAAGTCACTTAACTTTCTTATCTGTAAAATGGGGACAATAATAACACTTCTCTCCCACGCTTGTTGTGAGGATAAAATAGGATAGCATTGGTGAAGTACTTTTCAAACTTTAAAGACCTCTATAGATGTTAGCTATTATTATTGGGATAAAAAATGATGAATAAGATGTATATAAATTGAACTGAGTGATGAAGGTTGGTGGCTTTGGGATAAGTCATCATCCCTCTTTGGAACCCAGTTTTCTTTTTTGTAGAAAAGTCTCATTTAACTAGATAGTTTCTAAAACCTCTTTCAACCTTTTATCCTGTGACAGCTGGGGAAACTTCTAAGTCATAAGGTAGAAGCATCTTTGTCCCTTCAATTCACACTTCCATAGCAACTAGGTTGGCATAGCGGCAAAAATGTCTGACTTGGAGTCAGGATACACCAGAGTTTGAACCCAGCCTCAGACACTTGCTAGGTGTGTGATCCAGAACGAATCAGGTAACTATTCTCAGACTCAATTTTCTGCAAAATGGGAATGATAATGCCTAACTCTGTTTGCTTTTTCCTTCATTCTCGAAGAGGACCATGACATCAGGAAGTGATGTCCTGACTTGCGCTAAATTGGATTTAAGTGAGTGAGAACTGTGTAAAGTCACCAGACTCACTCTCTCCTCCAGAGCCGTATGGGTCTAGTGGTAAGATATACATCAAGACGATTGGAGATGGCTCTGGATGTTTTTAAGGCAATTATGGTTAGGCGACTGGCCCAGGGTCATACAGCTAGTGTCAAGTATCTGAGGTGAGATTTGAACTCAGGTTCTCCTGACTCCAGGGCCCATGCTCTATCCACTGTGCCACCTAGCTGCCCCACCTAACTTATAGAATTGTTGCAAGGACCAAAAGAGGCAATACATGTAAAGTGCATTTGTAAACCTTAAAGGTCTATATAAATGTTAGTTGTTATTGCCCTTCCCCCTAAATCCACCCCCCTCCCATCCCCTCAAGATAACAACATCAACCCACTCCAGAGGCTTGGCTTTATTGTGTAGTTTTGTTTATCCTTGGCTAGATGCCATAATACAAGCTGTGGAGACGATACACATGATCACAGGACAAGACAGCAATGCCAGTAGTTGTGGGGAGCTGGGTTCTGGGTTTTTACACCTTATTTCAGGAAGATTGGCACCGTTTATTGGTCTTTCTCCACTGTATTCCTCAGAAAACTCCAGTTTGGCTCTGTGATGTCACCAGAGAGATACCCGAGCAGTCCAATCAACAGGGCAGGGGGACAGAAATGCCCCCAAAGGGGTGCTGCTTCAGGTACATGGCTACCACCCAGACCTAGCTCCTCACCTAGGATAGAAGGATCCAGTTATCTGGGCATAGCCTTGATTTGGCTTGGTCAGCTTCTTGGTTGGAATTTTGGAAGCTTTTGTGGAAGTTGGGTGGTGGTGGCAAGAGCGTGAAGATGGCCATATAACAGAGATGGAAATACTGGGAGATTTCCCATTCCTGGTTTTTTCCTAGGCCCCCATTCACTAGGGTTGGATGCAGAGACTAGAGTGGGAGTCCACTGACACTGCTCAGTACAGTTTTTCTCCTTTCCCCCTCTGCTCCACCTCCATCTTCCTTACTTTCTAGGCCCTTCTGCATTTGCTGATGGCCTTCTTGCCAGGGGAATCTAGGGGATTTCTGAAAGTGGTAAGATGGGGGCATTTCCAACTGATCATTCTGGTGAGGTCCTTTCCAGCTCAGTAAAGACAACGGGGCAGATTTGGGAAACCTAGAACCATTGTCTTGCGTTAATCAAGAATGGGTCCAATGTTTTTCTCATCTTGGCCGTGGGATGCTCCCGACACATGACACCTCCCACATACTGCTTCCCCCATATCATTCTCTGTCCTCCTAAACCCGAGCAGGCACAGAAGATCTCATGTGCCCTCCTTCCCCCTTGCTATCATGTACACATGCTCTGCGGAGCCTCTCTCGAGGTCATAGCAAATCAGTCCTTGCCAATCCAAGGAAACTGGCTTGGTCTCTCCTCTGCCCCCTTGCTACCTCCTTTACAAACTTCCAAAGGAAAGAAAAGAAGAAAAGTAACTCCAAACAAATCACAGAAGCATCTCTGGAATGACAAATACAAAAATGCAGCCGGTGGTACTGGATAAGGGGAGTGTGAAGTGCGAGGAGGCGAGGTGGAGGAAGAATAGGTGAATGATGGCATGCGGAGCTAGGATTCCTCTATGGGGGTGGGTTTCCTGCCTCCTCTCACCTCCCCAGGATGGGGGGTGAAGTGGGACAGCCGGCTCAGAGAGAAGTAGGGGGGGCTCCTGGGGTTTGGCCTCATTTTTTATGTCTCCTCCAGGTCCCCCCGCCAATCACAGGCACTCAAAATCCGTGGCCTGTAGAAGGGGGAGAGAGAGCAGCAGCAGCAGCAGCCATGAGGTGTTCTGAACCAGCAGGCTCATGACCCCACAGGTCTGCAGTTTATCTGATGAGAAAGAAGAGAGCAAGGATGTTATGGAGGAATGGAAAGGAGGGGATAGGGGGAAGAGCCTAAACTCCAGACCTGGGTCAGCTACTCCCCATCCTGCCCAAGTGGGAACATAGCTTTCTAGAGCAGGAGAGGGAAGAGGTATCAGAAAGGATGAAGAGATGGAATGGTTACTGAGCAGTGCCCAGAAATCCAACTGAGGGTGGCAACAGGTGATCTTGGATTTGGGTAAGGGAGATAAGAGTTGGAGGAATTAGGACACCCTTTCTTTATGACAGGGCTCTTCTACATTTCCTTCCAAAGTCCAAAGGATTCTAGGGAGCCCTTTCCCAGCTGAAATTAGACTGCATACTCCTCTCCCCAAATCCCCATGGAACTCTGGGAGACCTCCCACGCCTGCTTGCCAAGTCCTGCCTCTCCCACTTCCATCCCAGGGGTTCTTTTTTTTTATTGCTCTAGAGAAACCTCTTTCATGTCCCATTCAGGGGCTTCTTTTGCTGATCCCTGGGACTCTCTGTTCCAATTCTTCTGCAGTCACTTTCTCTCTATACCCTCCCCCATCCTCCTGGACTTTGGGGTTCCCCTCACCTTTGTAGACAGTGATGTTCTTGGTGACAAAGGAGTTGGGGATTCCAGAAGCACGCAGGTCACAGGAATAGATCCCCTCTTCCTTTTGGGTGAAATCTTTCAGGGACAGGCTCATTAAGTTATGGGAGATGGAGAGGTTGACCCGGCTCCGGTAGGTATGCTCAGGCACTCCCATTGTGGAGTTCAGCACATGCTTTTGTTTCTCTCGGGTCAGGCTGAACTCATACTGAAGCGGGGACTTGGTGTTATTTTCATAGCGGCAGTCCACCCTCAGGGTCTTGTCCATCAAACAGGCAGTCAGGCTGTTCACCTTCTGTCCATAGGCCACCTGCAAGACTGGTGCATGCACCCAACCACCCCTTATTGGGACTTGACTCAGGATCACCCCAGAGCTGGCATGGCTAGGGAGAAGGGAGCTCATAGGGAGAAAGGACACCTGGATGAAATTTAGTTCCTCTCATATTCTCACACCCCCATTCCAAGACCCCATGAACTCCTACCCCCATCCGGAGAGCAGAAACATGGGAATAGGCAGGTAGTGGGAAGAGGTGAGGTGTGCTCCCCGAGTAAGCCATGTTCATCACTCCCCCCTCCTCACATGACCCCTGAAGAAGCATGCCACACTCCTTGTCTCCTCATGAGGAGATATCTCCCCTTGAACAGATGGATTTTGAGTCCTCTTCTCTGCTGAGTTTTCAGAAAGAGAGGGAGCTCTGAAGTGCCAATGGAGACCCACCTAAAGGAAGAAAGAGACCCATCCCCACTACCCCTCAACCTGCTACCTGTCAACAGGACAGCGATGCCAATCTTGGGACTCAACATGTCAAGATGAGGGTGCAGACCCAAGTAGCAGCCGAAGTGTCACCAGCCAGGCCCAGAGGGACTCCTGAGAGAAAGATGGTGTTCACAGAACCACACTTGCTTGCTGGAGAGGTACCTTTCTCTAAATGCTTACATGGCACTGGGTAAAATGTTTCAACATACAACATATCATTTGGGCTTCACAATAGTAGGGACAGTCAGTGTGCAGGGTAAAGAGCGTCAGGTCTGGAGTCAGAGTTTCCAGGTTCTTAGAGTTTCTGTCTCTGATAATTACTACTCATGTGACCTCAGGCAAGTCTTCTTCTGTCTCTGGGTCTCAGTTTCCTTCTCTGTAAAATGGGAATGAGGTTGGATTTCTAAGGTTCCTTCTAGCTTTAAATCTGTGATCCTAATATCTCCTGCCTAGAGATGCAGAGACTTAAGCGTGACTGGGGCAAGGCCAAACGGCAACTCCAGCGAAAGAGGGAGGGCTTGAACCTAGATTTTCTATTCCCAGGCTTGTCATCCAGACCACTGAGTACATATATCCCACTACTAATCAATCTGCATGCATTTAATGAGAAGCTGGGGGCTGGGCACACAGAAGACAATATGTATACCATGCTCAAAGTATCTATTTTTAAAAAATAGTTAATTGCCTCCTATCTTATTGGAGAGAGGACCAGGTATCAGCCTAGCCCACTTGGTGGGCAGGGAATCAGACTGCATAATTCAGGCTAGGAGGAGAAGTAACCTGCCCACATCAGTGTATGTGCCTACTAGGGGGAGGGAAGAGGTTAAAGGTGCTCACAGGTGTCTCTTTGGGAGTTGCTAAGGGTATTCCTAGATATGTTTGCACAGGGAAGGATAGATAAAGGAGAGAGAGAGAGAGAGAGAGAGAGAGAGTTTTTAATGTACTTATAGATATGGGTGGAGGCTAAGGATCCCTTTCTCTTCTCTCCCCGCCCCCTCGCCCCTGCCCCCTCCTCGCCTCCAGCAGCAGTTTCCCAGATTGACTCCAGGGGGCTCCACCCTACTGGCTCTGTGCCCGTCTTCCCTTGTTAGGTAATGACAAGCCCTACCTATTCCCACTTCCAGAACAGACCATCCTCTGAGTATTCCCAGGGCATGCCCGGGACATCAAGGGTCCAAGCCAGTCTTGGCGCAGTCGAGGACAAGCGCAAGCATGTGCATGCTCTTGTGCTTGGGGACCGGCAAACACACTTGTGTGCCCTTGGGAATGGTGGGCATATCCTTTGGGTGGTATGGGGGGGTGGAATGGGGGGAGGTGTGGGACTGGTCAAGTGGGGTGGATGCACAGGGAGGGGAGGAGGATCTCAGAGAGCTGTGATCACATATGTCCTGGGGATCTGGGGGCGCACGACGATGACTCTCAGGAGCTAGAGTTTCCATCTCCCTGGTCCTCAAACCCTGGACATTATTAGCTTTTTTTTTTTTTTAAAGCACCTCAAGTGTAGTTGTGGGAAGAGTGGAGCAAGAAGGATGAAAATTGGTAAGGTTTAGATGAGGTGGCCAGTCTCCCTGGGGTCTGTTTGGGGGGAATTGGTGGAGGAGGGACAAGGCTAATTTTGTGGGTTCAATCTGCCAAAAAGGGTAGGCAGGAGGGGAGCCCAGGGAAAGAAAACTTTGGGCAGGAGTGGGGGAGGGAGGGAGGGAGGCAGGGAGAGAGAGAGAGAGAGAGAGAGAGAGAGAGAGAGAGAGAGAGAGAGAGAGAGAGAGAGAGAGAGAGAGAGAGAAAGGCGGAGAGGAGGAAGGAAGAGAGGAGGGAGGGAGGGAAGGGGAGAGAGCGAAAGAGGGGAGAGAGAGAGAGAGAGAGAGAGAGAGAGAGAGAGAGAGCAGCAGAACAAGGGAGAAGAGAAGAGAGCGAGGGGGCGGCACGATCGTGGCAGGGAGGGAACTGAGGTATAGGAAGGGAGAAGAGGGAAGAGAGAAGGGAAGGGGGAAGGTAAAAGAGAGGAGAGGACTAGAAGGTGGGTTGCATAGGTTGGTTGGATTATTTTTCTCTCTCTCCTAGCCCAGCTTGCAGGTAGGTCTTCTGCAGCAGGCCCTCTAGTCCCATTTGCTCTCACCCACAGCCTTAGCACCTTCCTCCTCTCCCTAGTTCTGCATCCCCCCTCCCCCCTTCCCAGTCTTCAATCCTGCTCTCCCCTCCTCATCCAGTGCTAGACCCCTCCCCCCGCTGCCGGGCTCCCTCCTCCAGCCCCTCCCTCCCGCCTCTCCTCTCCCCTCCCCCGGCACTGCGGCTCAGCTGCTTCCCGCACGGAGGGGTGCTCCCTATTCCCGCAGTTCGGTCACCCGCAGAGCCTGAAGTGTGCCAATCTCAATTCCCCGGGTGAAATCATGAGGGAGCCTTTTAGGATCCGCGATCCAACCTCCCATTTCCATAGGGGTGTCCGTTCAGGGCTAGGGAGAGCGGTTGCGAGCTAAAGGCGAGGCAAGGTCAGGGGCATGCCTTTGCCCACGCCCCAAGCTCCCCAACCCCCAGTTCTTCTCCAGTTCCCCGCGGTTGGTGTAGCTCTCTCCTCTAGCCGGTAGACGGGAGGGGGCCCCAGGCAAAGCGGGACGTTTTTCTCTCTCGGGCCTCCCCCCTTCTCCAGCCCAGTGCAATCCTAACCTTCTCCTTACCTGCAACCTTCTACTGTCCCTCCATCCGCGGCGAGCTCCCCTGCTCTGCAGCTGCCCACACTCCCTCCCACCTCGTCAGCGTTCGGTGCTCGCTATTTCCCTGGGTCTCGTTGCACTGCACACCACCCCTGTCCCTCTTCCTGGGGTCGTCCAGGACCGTCTCCTTCACCTTGGGAATTCCCCAGGTGGTGGAAGGGAACGAGGGAGCTGCCCAGGGAAGAGATGGCTCAGGATTGGAACCGCAGGCTGCGCTGCTCTGGCTGCTTGCTCTCTGAGCCCTAGAATCATCCCAGAGCTGGACCTGGGCCGCGTTCCGGACGCCTACCTGTGGGCCAAGCCTCGCCGCCGCCGCTGCTGCCACTGCTTTCTCAGCAAGAGGAGAGAGAGGTTGTCTGTAAGCCCAGAACCCGGCTCTGAGCCCGCAGTTTCAGACTGGGGACTAGAGGGAGGGGCAGAGAAGCTCCACCAATCAGCTTCTGGGTAGGGAATTGGCTGGGGTGGGGGTGCAGGAAGATAGTTGGAGAAGAAGGGCTTGGGAGGGAAGCGGGGGTGGTGGTGGGGGTTGGTAAGCTGCCCTGCGGGAGAGAAAATGGGTTCTGCGGCTGTTTGAGAGGTTTAATAGACCCACCCAGGGTGGGGAAGGAGGGAGTCCTGAACATTTCTCACCATTTCCCTCCCGCCCCCCACCCCCAATTCTGCTCTACCCTTTCCATTTCTTTCTAGAGGACTTTGAGGGAAATCAGCCTGGAGTGAAGGATTCAGACATCTACACTCCTCCCTTTTCATCTTCTTGTCCCCAACAGTGATGGGTGCTCAAGACCATGCTCATCCCCTAATCTCTCACATCTTCCACTATCTCTTTAGGCTTTTACATCCTATGATTTTCGGTTTCCATTCTAGAGGTTTGAGTTTGGGGATTTTCCAACATACCTCCATAGGAATCCAAGTATTTTTCCATAACCGAATAGCCCCTCAGAGGCAGAGAAGACTGTCAATGTTTCGACAACGAGAATTACGTATCCTTTCTCTGGTATCTGCTCTGAGCTATTTGCGATAACACATCTGAGGCAGCCATCTGAGGCAGGTGGCTTCCATTCCTCCTGATCTCTATGGAGTGGGAAGATGCTTCTCCCTAGCTCCTTGTGCTTCTGTTCCATTGACTTGACAGCTAGGGAATACTTCCCTCAACACCCCCTCCCCCCATCCCCTTTGGTTAATAAGCACATTTTCCCCTTGTTTAGTCTTCTGCTGGCAGGGCAAGCAAGTGTGAAAGTGTGTGTGTGGGGGGGAATGTCATCAGAAAGGGGCACATGGAAGAGCATCAGAGCAGAGTTCTGAAACAAGGAACTAGGAAGGTGAGATAAGGAGAGAGTGCATTTCTGGTATGGGAGTCAATCTTAGAGCCACGCATAGAGGCAGGAGATGGCATGTTTAGTTCTGCAAACAGTTGGCAGTTCAATTTGACTGGAATTCATAAATGAGAGTAATGTAAAAAAAAAAAAAAACCCAAGGTGGAAACAATTCAAAATCAGATCGTGGAGGACCTTAAGTGATAGGCTAAGGGGTTTGCATTTTTCTATATGCATTTGGGAACCACTGAATTTAAAAAAAGGTTTATGGGTGCCTTTTGTTTTTATGTCACATTCATTTCCAAATATACCTCTTACCATGCTCTGTCCATTGAACCTTCCCTTGCTATGAAGATTTTAAAAAACAAAAAATCACCAAACAATTCAGCAAAACCAAGGGACACATCCGTTGCATGTGATCACCCCATACGCTCCTCCATCTTTTCAGTAAAAGGAGAGAAGTGCATTTTCTCTTCTCCTCTAGGGCCATGCTTTGTCATTACAATTACACAGCACAGGGTACTAAAGATTTCTGAGCAGTAGAGGAACCTGCACTTCATATTTTGGCAACTGTGGGAAGGATGAATTGGAAGGGCTGAGTTCTTCCGGCTCTAAAATTCTTGACTTTATGAGTTTCTAATCAACAACCTTCCCTTCCCATCCCCACCCTCAACCCCACCCCCATCACAAAACAGGATAAGATAGCATGAAGTCTTTTTCTTACAGCCCAGAGATGACCTCCAGAGTTGTCATTTACAGTAATGGAAACTGTGGAGAAAGAGCCAGGACTGACTTCTGTGAAAACGTACATGGCATGCTTATCAAATGTGTAAATGCCACAGAGCTGGGCTAGACAGCTAGTAAGGACTTCAGATGCCACAACGAGGATTTTAAAAGATCTATGCAAGCTGGAATGAGGAAATTTGAAAAACAAGCTGTTTTGTGTCCAGGATCAACAAATCGGTCACACAAATACATTTCTCTAAGGTTCCTTTGACTAATATCCTAGATGCTATGACCTGGTCTGTGTTATTCTGGGAATGTGGCTGAGAAATGACCTACTTGCTGGGGTCCCCAAGCTCTCTGTCTGTGAAAAAGGCAGTGCTAAGGTGGCATGCAGAATAAGGGAAACTGTGTCTCTTTTCCACCTGCTCCCTAAGAGGGTGTGGCCATGGGGGTGGGGTTGTTGGGGGTGTTGTTCTTACCAAATGCTCCATTCTTTGGGATCTCTATCTTACTGGCTCAATTCTGGGCTGGAGGCTGAAGGGGAAGCTGAAATCTTCCGACTTTAAAACTGCATGTACTTTTTTTGTTTTTCTTTCTTTCTTCCTTTCTTCCTTCCTTTCTTTTTTTTTTTTGGCAGGGCAGTGGGGGTTAAGTGACTTGCCCAGGGTCACACAGCTAGTGTCAAGTGTCTGAGACCAGATTTGAACTCAGGTCCTCCTGAATCCAGGGCCAATGCTTTATCCACTGTGCCACCTAGCTGCCCCCCCCTTTTTTTGTAAAACTGCATGTAGTTATAAATCTTCTCTTACTTTCTCACATGCTGTGAGAAGCCTCATGCAGGATTGGGTCATTTTAGTGCATCTGTAGGTTCAGAAGCAGAGGAAAGGAAGAATCCTGGAAGAAAAAAAACAGGAACAGTTTATATTCAGTCAAATTTGGGCTTCCTCTTGGTCACCCTTTTGCCCCCAAAAGTCTTCCCAAACAATGGGGGGAGATTTTCACCTTAGTTATCACATTGCTGAAAATTCTACCAATTAAGGTTCAGTGGGCTTAATTGGGGGGGGTGTCTTTTATAATGTAGTGCAGGAGGTTTGTTTTTTGTTTGTTGTAGGGCAATGAGGGTTAAGTGACTTGTTCAGGGTCATACAGTTAGTAAGTGCCAAGCATCTGAGGCCGGATTTAAACTCAGGGCCTCCTGAATCCAGGGCCAGTGCTTTATCCACTGCTCTACCTAGCTGCCCCCAGTGCAGGACTTATTAAACTTTTTCCACTTGAGACCCCTTTTGGCCCAAGAAATTTTTACATCACCCCAGGTGTATAGGTATATGAAATAGGTATATAAATCAAATATTTACTACCAAATTTTTCATGACCCCTACATTCAGTTATGCAACCCACAGTTTAAGAAGCTTTGCTTTAGTAAGAATTAAAATAATCATATTGTTTTTCTTCTAACACCTACCTGATCTCATCTTCATAGGAGGAAAGAATTTTAATTAGGGGAGGGATTATTGACATTGTAAAATTGTGAAGGACTTGGGTGGGGGGGAGGCAGGTATAGGAATGTGAGTCATAATTCATCAGTCTGAATCCAGAAAATGAGTAGAGATGGGATAGGGCTATGAAATATTTATTTGGACTCGAGGAATTATCACCTAACCTATCCTTGAAGATCTTGAGGAATTGTGGTACCAGTAGTACTTGAAATGCATACAAGGGGCTAAGAGGCCTTGAAGAAGAATGAAAGGAAGACTGAGGTGGAGGTGGGCAGTTGGAAGTCAGGTGCTGGGTTTTATGGCCTAAATTAAGGCTAGGCCAAGGGACTAGTTATATGGGAATGAGGCTGGAGAGCTTAGAAGAATCGCTCTGATTTATGGAGTGCTTTACCACCCAGTGAGGTCATTAGCTCTAAGTCTTATTATTACAGGTGTAGAGATAACTGCTTTCCTGAGCCAACCTGGACTGAGGAGGAGGAGGCAGATGGTTTATTTGGGGCCATGGCTTTGAAGAGGGTTTACTGTTAAATGTATTTTGGCACTCTCATAATGCTTTTGCTATTTTAAATGGGTTCTTGTTTTTGCTACTATGTGATGTCATGTAACTGATAATAGAAATGGTGTGGTCTTTTAAGGAAGACAATTTGCCTTCAAATGAGGAACTTTTGAGGGAGAAATAAAGCTGTGGAACTTGAGATAATCATTAGAACATCCACAATTGAGGGGTTCAGGCTATATGAGTTTGTAATTAGAAAAAATTAGGAGAAAGAATGATATTGGACTTTTTTGGGGGGTGGGGCAATGAGTGACTTGCCTAGGGTCACACAGCTAGTAAGTGTCAAGTGTCTGAGGCGGAATTTGAACTCAGGTCCTCTTGAATCCAGGGCCAGTGCTTTATCCATTGCATTAGGCAGCTTTCTAAGCCTATAAGTTCTAGAGATGGCGAGGCTCTGCACTGGTAGAGGAGCTCCCTGCACAGATGTACTATCAAATTTTGAGAGAGAGAGAGAGAGAGACAGAGACACAGAGACACAAAGAGAGGAGGAGGAGGAGGAAGAGAGAGAGAGACTTCTTTCTCTCAATCTCCTTGTATTTGTTAATGGTTTATTTAGTTATTCATATAAGAAACCTCAGTATTCATAGGCTCATAGATTTAGGGCTGTAAGGGACCTTAGATGTCATTTAGTTAAACCCTCATCCTTTACAAATGAAGAAGCAGCATGATGCAATGTATTTGGAGTCAAAGGACTTGAGTTTGAATCTTGGCTATCTCACTTATAACTTGTGTGACCTTGGACAAATCACTTTAATCACACATTACTTTATTGAGTAAACAAGAGGTAGCCTCTGAAGTTCCTCCCAGCTCTAGAGCTATTATTTTGTGATCTACGAATAATTCCCAGACCAGAGAAACTGAATGGCTTGTCACACATCACACAAGTTATAAGTATCAGAGCAATATTTGAACCCTGGTCCTCTTATTTCAGATCCAACATTCTTTTCCCACTGTCTCACTGAGTTACTTTTGACTCCTTTTCCCTCACCTCCCACATCCAACAGGTTAATGAAATCGAGAAGATCCTATCTTCTCCATATTTCTGGCATCTGTAACCCTTTCTATTCTCATTGCTTGGAGTGTGAAAATAGACACATCACTGGTCTGCCTACCCCCAATCTCCCTTCACCCTCAATCCAATCTTTATGCTGCTGCCAGGTTAATCTTCCTTGTGGAAAAATATCGTTGCGTCCCCTTTTTTGCTTGAACAGCTCATTATTGTCAGCTGGATAAAGCTCAGGCTCCTTAGCTTGGGATCCCAGGCCTTCCACAATCCAACTCCCACCTGCCTTTCCTGCTTCAGCTTATACCAACTTCTATCTACTTTATAATTCAGTTGGATCTAGGGGACTGGGAGGCAGCAGCTGCTATGTATAGCACTAGGCGGAGTGACAGCCTCTCTCTTTGAGGCTGCCTGGAGAGAACACGTAAAAGTAGGGAGAATCAGAACAACTGGGCTGGAGTTTTGTTTACAGTCTGGTGGTGGTGAGGGGTTTGTCTGAGTTAGAGAGTGAAAGGGAAAGTCGGGTGAGACCTCTATGTGGAAGGTCAGTGTGACATCAGGGCTTTGTTCGGTATGGATGACTTCTCTGTGTGTTTGCTCTCTTTTTCACTGTGAGTATCTCTAGAAAAGTCTTCTGGATTATGTCGTAGACTGTTCTATGTCTTGGAGAGGCGTTATGATAGAATGGATAGAGGCCAGCCTCAGAATTAGGAAGATTGGGTTTCAGGTCCTGCTTCTGACACATACTATCTGTGAAACCCTGTCTCTTAATCCTTCTGACAATTGGTTTGCCTGTCTGTAAATTGGGTATAATAATGGCATTTACCTTACAGGCTGTAGTTTGGACATCTAGGTGGTGCAACGTATAGCTGGCCCTGGAGTCAGGAGTGCCAGAGTTCAAATCTGGTTTCAGACACTAGCTGTGTGACCTTGGGCAAGTCACTTAACCCCTATTTACCTCAATTTCTCACATGTAAAAATGGAGACACACTGAAGAAGGAAATGGCAACCCTTCTGGTATCTTTGCCAAAGAATCCTCAATGGATAAGTCCTTGGGGTCACAAAGAGTCAGGATATGACTTAATGACTGAACTACACCTTACAGAGCTGTAGTGAGTGTCAAATATATGGAAAATTCTTGGCAAAACCTGCGAACTCCTCTTCCTCTTCTTTATCTTCTTGTTATTGGACACAGAACATCAAAAGGTTAGGTGATGTCTTTGTGTTACAGGAGGCACCTTCTGAGCCTTTCCCTATCCTCTCTCATGTGTTGGTCTTAGAAGTCATGGGATCCTGACAGAAACTGAACAACTTGCCATCCCTTGGATATGTTCTTTTTTCTGAATATCCAATGGCCCTCTCTTAACCTCTCTTTGCCTTTTGAAAGCAGATATTTTATTTTAAAAAACAATATTTTTTCCAATTACATGTAAAGATAGTTTTCAATATTCATTTTTTATAAGATTTTGAGTTCTAAATTTTTCTCCCTCCCTCCCTCTCACTTCCTCTCTTCCCAAGAGGGCAAGTAATCTTTTTTTAATTTAGCATTTTATTTTACCCCAATTACATGTAAAAACAATTTTAACATCCATTTAAAAAACTTTGTGTTTCAAATTATCTTCCTTCCTCCCTCCCTACCCCCCTTTAAGAAGGCAAGCAATTCAATATAGGCTATACATGTGTAGTCATGCAAAATATTTCCATATTAGGTTGTAAAAGGAAACACAAAAACCTCAAGAAAAATAAAGTTAAAAAATTATGCTTCAATCTGTATTCAGACACCATCAGTTCCTTCTCTGGGGATGGATCACATTTTTTATCAAAAGTCCTTCAGAGTTGTCTTAGATCATTGTATTTCTGAAAATAGCTAAGTCATTCACAGAAGATCATCTTACAGCATTTCTGTTACTTTATACACAGTACATTTCGCTTTGTATCAGCTCATGTAAGTCTTTCCAGGTTTTTCTGAGAGCATCCTGCTTATCATTTCTTATAGCACAATTGTGTTCCATCATAATCACATCCCACAGTTTGTTCAACCATTCCCTAATTGATGGGTATCCCCTCAATTCTGAATTCTTTGCCACCAGAAAAGAGCTACCATAAACATTGTTGTACATATAGGTCCTTTTCCTTTTTTTTTTTTTTATATTGCTATGTCAAAGATTATGCATGATTTTATATCCCTTTGTTCATAGTTCCAAATTGCTCTACATAATGGTTGAATCAGGGGGCAGCTAGGTAGTGCAGTGGATAGAGCACCGGCCCTGGAGTCAGGAGTTCCTGAGTTCAAATCCGGTCTCAGACACTTAACACTTACTAGCTGTGTGACCTTGGGCAAGTCACTTAACCCCAATTGCCTCACTAAAAAAAAACAAAAACAAGAAACAAACAAAAAAGAATGGTTGAGTCAGTTCACAATTCCACCAACAGTACATTAATGTCTCATTTCCCCCATATCCCCTACAACATTTGTCATTTTCCTCTGCTGTTCTATTATCCAATCCAATAGGTATGAGATAGTACCCCAGAATTGTTTTGACTTGCATCTTTTAAATCAATAGTGAGTTAGAGCATTCTTTTTGTTTGACTATAGATAGCTTTGATTATTTCATCTGAAAATTGTTCATGTCTTTTGATCATTTATCACTGGGGAATGACTTATTTAAATCAATTTGACTCATTTTCTATATGTTTGAGAAATGAGGCCTTTATCAGACAAACTTGTTTCAAAACTTTTTTCACAGTTACCATTGCTAACTGAATTTCCCTCCATCCTACTCCCTCCCCATGCCATTTACTCCATTCTCTATCTATCTCCTTCAAAAGCAGATATTTTCACTGAAGTGTTGGACACACCGCTAGGTGTCTTATTTACAGGAAAACTCAGGTCAATATAAACCTACTTTGTTGATGTCTGACTTTCTTTTTCAGTCTTGTGGTTTTCTAGTGGATTTGGAGCTCCACAACTACCTAAATTCCATAGCCATCAAACTCTTGTACTTATTGTTTGTAGATTGCAAAAAAACACATTTGATTGAGTAGTATAAAGGTCATTCTCAAAGCCTTACAGCTGGTATGCTTCTAACTAGGTTTTTTCCATGTATGTTAAACTCATTCAAGAAAAGAACCTTGACAGCTGTAATCACAGAGAAAACTCTTCTCAGGGATCCCCTGGCAATCAATAACAATATAGGAAAGAAAGGAAACAAGAATTTATTAAGCAACTAATGTTGCTTAAGTGCTAAGCACTTTACAAATACTATCTCATTTGATCTCAATATCATCTCATTTGATCCTCACAACAACCCTAAGATGTGGGTGCTATTATATTATTATCATCCCCATTTTATGGAGGATGAAAGTAGGGAACAGAATGACTTGGTCAGGGTCATATAGCTAGTGAGGGAGGAAGGATTTGAACCGAGGTCTTCATGACTCCAAGTCCAGCACTCTATCCACTGTGCATCCTAGCTACTTTCATACAGACACAAGACAAGGAGACATATGCTTGCTAAGGGTGTTTGCCATTGTCATGAATGATATTCTGAAAAGTCCCAATGGAAAGAGGATTCCTCATAAATAATGGAATTCTCCAGCTGCTCCAATTTGAAGATACTGTTATATTAATTGTATTAAGTTCCCAAACATTAAAGGGTCTCTCTAAAAGGTATTGGCTTAATAATTTATGCAGGAATGATTAAATGGATGAAGATTTTCTATAACCCAAATTATGACATGCAGTCGTATGGGTATTTTATTTTTGTTTGTGGTTTTTTTTTTTTTTGGCAATGAGGGTTAAGTGACTTGCCCAGGGTCACACAGCCAGTAAGTGTCAGTGTGTGAGACTGAATTTGAACTCAAGTCCTCCTGAATCCAGGGCTGGTGCTTTATCCACTGTGCCACCTAGCTGCCCCCAGGATATTCTTTTTTTTTTTTTTTTTGGTGAGGCATTTGGGGTTGACTTGCCCAGGGTCACACAGCTAGTAAGTATTAAGTGTCTGAGGCTGGATTTGAACTCGGGTCCTCCTGACTCCAGGGCTGGTGCTCTATCCACTGCACCACCTAGCTGCCCCCTGAATATTCTATTGATACCTTTTAGGACATTTATCTTAGAGAAGAACCATAGATGGATGACGTACATGGGCACAGTGCTTTCAATCAGAACAAATTGCAATTCCTTAAACAACAATATTCTCCTGGGCCTGGTGTATGACTGTTAATCATGCAGATCATGCACTTAGATGAATCAAAACATCAAGGGACCCAAAGGACAGTAGAAAAATGTGTGGGAAGTATAAGTGGGCTGTAGCACGTTGCCAATGATAACTTGAATGCAAGAAATTTTATAAATTATATTATTGAGGACATCACATGTGGCTAGAAAATAAGACGGGTCACTCACATATAGTGAGAGCTCAGATTAATAGATAGAAAACTGGTTAATAGATAGAAATACGAGGCCTAGTGGTCTTGAGACCACCATGTCAGTCTTCTCTTAAGGGAGACTATAGTTCATAAAAATCTATGCAGGGAAACAATTACTATAAGATTAGGCTGTGAAAAAATACTGACTAATATTTTAAAGTCAATATAGTTTTGCATCCAAAAATAATATCTTGCCAATTACCAGTTTGTTTTCCCTCCTTCCCCCAACCCCCAATACCGATGTGCCCTGAACCTTGATATGCAAATTGTCAGCTCAAGGCAGCCGCCAAGATCAGGGTTTAAGTATCCCACTCTCAGAAGAGTACATTGGTGTATATCTTCCCTCCCTCAAATCATGCTGCTCCCGTGGGACCAAGCCTTCCCATCTGAATGGACCACTTGAATGAAACCATACCCCACTGCTCCCCAATACAGTGCCACTCTTATATGAGGTTCATTCTATGTTAATATGGATATGTCTGACTTGTCTATTGAGTCCCCTTCTCTCCTTCTTCCCTTCCCTCTCTTCTCTCATTCTTCTCTATTATTTGTCAATAAAACTTGAATGTTGAATGGGCCCCTATTGTTATGACATATCATTCACGGCAATTGAACTCATTAAGGGGTTGTTTTCTCTGACATCTCTGGATGGCCCATGGGCCTTTCTTTAGACATGAGCCTGGTCCCTAGACAGGGACTCTCCCTTTTGACAGTCACACCTCTGGTGGGGGCTTGGGCACTATGAGTTCAGTCCTAGAAAGCAAGGGTCAAGAGGGGGAACCTCTGGCCTCCTAAGAGGGACACTCTTATGGCAGAGGACTGTCACAAGACAATTGTCGTAGTCAGTAGATTGCTGGAATAATATGGACAGTGTAGGCAATTGAAATAGACAGAGGATCCTAAGTTGATTTAAGTTATTAGGGACAAATATTTGGGCATCTCCTAGAAAAATCTAGAGAAGAATTGGAATCACCTATGGGGTCCCATTTTGTTTGAAAAGCACCTATCTGTATGGGTTTTTTTGGCCTGTTTTTCAGTTTTTAAGTCTCAGTTTTCTAGGGTCTAGGAGAAGACTAGAGTGACAGTTAAAAATCACCTCAGAAGAAAAAATTCCAGAGTTGTCCTGTGTGTCTTAGGACAAGGGTATCCCCATGTGTCTTGGGGACAGAGGGTCCAGTGACTGGGATACTAAGGAATAGAGATCCCTATTTCATCTCAGTGACTTTGGTGACAAAACTCCCATGTCTGGAGTTGTGCCTATAGGCAGCCTCACTGAATGAGATGATGTGCCTACAGCCCCAGTCTAGTCAACTGTTGGGGGGGGGGGGAACTGAGAGAAGGCTGTTAATTCCTACTCCCATTTTTTCCAACAGTGCCAAGAAAGGGAAATGGGATCACTTCATCCTAGGATGCAGGGATACTTTGGCAATAGATAGATAATGAGAGTTTCATTTCTGATAAATTCATTTATCATAATAGTTTATAGGAGATCGACATGTTAAATAAGACAAAGAAGAGCAAAAAGACTACTAGAACTGAAAAATGCTTCATTTGTATAAAGTCTACTAGGTTGTTAGTATTATCTGTATTTTCTGTCATGGTAAATCAAAATGACTTTTTTCTGTGATGTGATAAGTCAAAGAAAAAGACTATATAAAGAGTAGAAACTTTTCTACAGAACTTTCAAAGCTTTCAAAAACAAAAACAAAAACCAAAAGGTCTCTGTCCTTGCATTTGTAACTCAGGGGAGTAAGAGAGGCAGTCAAGAGACACATAAATCTTTTTTTTTTTTCCAGTCTTCAGAAATGACATTATAAACTAATTAGAGAATAAATTTGTGGCTGAAATGTAATTTCTCTATTGTAGATTTCTAAATTGTGGTTTGGATGTTTTTGTAAAAGCTGAAATATCTTAGTAAGTTTTGGGGTACCACTCCATAGAATTTCTTTTTTTAAAAGGAGAAATAAGAATAAGAGTTTGCGAAAGTTACATGAAAAGAGTACTTAGACCTTATTTACCTAGAGAGTGACAGATTTATTGTTTTAGTGCAAGAAGAAAGGTGATTTCACTGACAAAAATATGGAACTGAAGTTAGTTTGAAAGTATCAGTGAAATGCAAAAGTTAAAAAAAAAATTGTTAAAGGTACATTTGGATGGGGGGCAGTTAGGTGGTGCAGTGGATAAAGCACTGGCCTTGGATTCAGGAGGACCTGAGTTCAAATCTGGTCTCAGACACTTGACACTTACTAGCTGTATGACCCTGGGCAAGTCACTTAACCCTCATTGCCCTAAAAAAAATTCATTTAGATAAAAATTACTCTATATTGGTCTTGAATGCAATCAGTGTAGAATGCCAAAAATGATAAACTGAATGAAGTAATTTTCTTTGTGAGATAATTTGGAGATGCATTCAGCTGAATTGATATCATTTGACTGACAATTTTTGTTGTATATTTTGAATCCATATGATTGTATATGCTATTATATTTCTAAGTTTTTCTCGTATTATAAATTTTGGGAAAATTGTATAAAAATGCTGTTAAGAGAATGATGCAATTCTATCATTAGAAAATTAAGTCCGCTTTTAATCTGGCTGCTATTAAATTAATTAAATTATTAGATGCTGTTGTCATAATATTAAAACTTATAAAGTATTTGAATATGTTTTGCTTTAAGCAGAAAAGAATGTTGAATAAATGTTTTGGTAAAGGCCTGGTAAACTTTTTATCATTAACTGTTATTGCCACAAGAGAAAATAATAATTATTGCATTTAGCCCTAAGCTGTGATTAGTAAGACTTGCTATTTGAAGTAAAATCTTTTGGGACTATTATTTCATATTTTTCTGAATTTTGATTTTAAGTTTGATTGGATTGTCATTTAAAAAATAATCTATCATTCAAGGGAAATGCCATCTGTTGCCCAAAGGGAATGTGGTTTGAGAATTGCCGGAGGTGGATGTCTGTCTGTGCCTGGAAAAATTGAAAGGATGGCCTTGTGGAGGTAATGGTAGGATCCTCTTGACCCAATTTCCCTGTTGTTTCACTTTTGAACATGAACTTTTCTCACCTGGTTAATTTTGAGCCTGGCTGTAATATCCTGTGAATAATATGGAACTTTGCCACATGATTGGCTATTCCACAATAAAGGCAATATAATATAATATAATATAATATAATATAATATAATATAATATAATATAATATAATATAATATAATATAATATAATATAATATAATATATGCTATTATATTATATAAATAATATTTTATATATAATATTGTGTATAATAATATTATATATAAAATAAAGCTAGCTATGATCCTTACCTGGAATCAGACAGAGCCAATAGAGTTTTCCCCTCCAGTACTTATATCAGATCAGTTTGTACCCCTGAAGGGATGATCTTGATTTTGTTGTAACCATATCTCTCCTTTTTCCTTTCATAGTAAATGTCTGTAATCAGAGCAAGTGAATTGCAGAAGTTTTTATCATTGCAATTCTAAGACATCTCTGAGTTCTTATCATAGAATGTAGGTATGAAAGATCTTACTATTTTTATTTTTATTTTTTTGTTTGCAGGGCAATGAGGGTTAAGTGACTTGCCCAGGGTCACACAGCTAGTGTCAAGTGTCTGAGGCTGGATTTGAACTCAGGTCCTCCTGAATCCAAGGCCAGTGCTTTATCCACTGTGCTACCTAGCTGCCTCCAATATTACTATTTTTATTTTATTTTATTTAAAAAAAATTTAAATTAATTAATTTTTTGGTGAGGCAATTGGGGTTAAGTGACTTGCCCAGGGTCACACAGCCAGTAAGTGTTAAGTGTCTGAGACCAGATTTGAACTCAGGTCCTCCTGACTCCAGGGCTGGTGCTCTATCCACTGAGCCACCTAGCTGCTCCCAGATCTTATTATTTTTAAAGAGAATTTGTTATCAACTTCCTATCCTATTCTAAGCAACTAAGCAAATGAGTTCTTAGGCTTACCATCCTATTTCTGATAGTTTTATTTTCATGTGTAACATTGGATTTGCCCAGTGCTACATCTTTTTTAGATGTAACAATTAGGGATTGATAGAAAGAGACATGGTATGTGAAGACAAAAATTCAATGAGCTCTCAGATAAACTATGAGTAGCCTACTTTAATAATCATCCTATAGGTCTGTTGTTTTTGTTTTTTTGTTTTTTTGCAGGGCAATGAGGTTTAAGTGACTTGCCCAGGGTCACACAGCTAGTAAGTGTCAAGTGTTTGAAGCCGGATTTGAACTCAGGTACTCCTGAATCCAAGGCTGGTGCTTTACCATTGCACCATCTAGCTGCCCCTGGGGTCTGTTGTTTATAAAGTTATCTCCATAAGGTCTGAACTGTTTTTTTTTTTTAACCACTTGAGTTAATTACTGAAAGCCCAATCTGATTAGATTTTTTTTCTGGTTTTACTAAATTATAGTAAATCTCACTAGGCTTTAGCCCGGAGGAGACAGGAGCTGACACAGCAGTAGCCATAAGAACAGGACTGGCCCTGACAACCTTCCCACCTTTAGCAGCAATAACAACAGCACTAGTGGTAAGAAGAAGAAAAGACCCTCTCATTCCTCCCCCATCCACTGTTGCCTCTGTAAGGTCTACTTACTGAAGTTTTGTTGATTAATAAATTATAGAGAAGAGTGGGAGAAGATGGAGAAGGGAAGAAGGGAGAACAGGGCTCAATATACAAGTCAGACATATACATATAAACACAGAATAAAACTCACATAAGGGTGGCTCTGCTTTGGAGATCTCAGGGGCACAGGTCCCTTCAAGTGATCTATTATTTATTCATCAATAAAACTTGAATATCAAACTGGTCCCAATTGTTACGATATATTATTCATGGCAATTGAACTCATTAAGGGGCAGAGGAAGTCTGTCCAAGTCAGGATTCAAGAGCATGTTGAAGGCTAGGACCTCTGGTGGGTTTCTTATTGTTCTAGCTATGGGCATTAGCTAGTTATACCCAAATTTTGATTGGTGGTCAGTGATCTAATTCGTTTATCAATTAATTTGATTGGTACCTGATGACATAAGCTAATGACAAGGTTGTTTACCAAAATTTCCCATTGGTGGTCTGTCTTCTTTGGAGAACCCATATGTTTATCAGTTGTTTGTGAATATACATATGTTATTTACCAACCTATACTGCACATGTGCTTATCTTAATATTGAAAAATCAGTCATGAAAGATAAACTTCAAAACACTTCACCACAAAATGGTGGCCTAAAACAAAATGGAGTCAGTTATGTCAAGACAACAACCTTTTTCTCAATACAGGAGGATGGAGAGAATGAGACAAAATGTACATAGCTAAGTCATTACAAAAGAAATGCAAAATAATTTCCAGGAGGCAGAGGGTAGGGGAGAACTAACAATTGGGGTCACCTGGAAAGAACATTTCTGAATGGTGATGTATGAGCTGAACCAAGATTTCAGAATTACGAAGAATTAGGAATTTCAAGAATAGAAGGTGTGGAGGGAAACATTCCAGGAATAGGGGATAGCCTATGGGAGGTAGGAGGTGAAAATGTCATGTGTAATCCTCTTTTTGAGCTAATCTCTAACTACTCCTTCCACTTGAAGATTGGGTCCCTAGAGATCAGCTAAAGTCAAGGTGTATCCTTTGGGACTACCTTTATAAGACTATAGCCTATGAGCCCTCCATGAGTATACTTCCCCTGAATAGTCAGTCAGTAGACACAAGCATTCTTTTTTTTTTTTTTTTTTGGTGAGGCAATTGGGGTTAAGTGACTTGCCCAGGTCACACAGCTAGTAAGTAGCTCTTGTTAAGTGTCTGAGGCCGGATTTGAACTCAGGTCCTCCTGACTTCAAGGCTGTGCTCTATTCACTGTACCACCTTGCTGCCCCCCCTTTTTTTGCAGAGCAATGAGGGTTAAGTGACTTACCCAGGGTCACACAGCTAGTTAAGTGTCAAGTGTCTGAGGCCAGATTTGAACTCAGGTCCTCCTGAATCCAAGGCCAGTGCTTTATCCACTGTGCCACCTAGCTGCCCCCAACACAATCATTCTTAATATAATGATCACAGGCCAGGAAAGCCAGCTTAGCTGAAGCAGTGAAACACATTGGTATGTGGTATGTGCTAGATGGGGCAGACCACTACCATCACTTTGAACACCATTTCCTCTTAGACCTTGATGAAGACGGGTGAGCACTCTGAACCCAAGGTCTTTGGGAATAGCAGTGTTCATCAAACCACCAGACCTGCTTCTAGCCTAACTACTTTAACCATTATCAAGAGTAAAAATTGTGGACAAGAGACCCACCTTTCTCATTACTACCAGCAATAACTGATGACCAATTGCTGCCTACAGGAAAATTAGCACAGAAGCCCTGGGAAATGGAGGCCTCCCCAGACTACTGATCCTACTTTCAGCCCAATCCTCACAGCCATCATCTGGGGAACAAGCTCCTATAGAGAAGTCAACCCTTCCCACCAGTTGCTAGTCAACTGCCACTCAAAGGGCAGGTGTGCCAGTCCAGCTGAAGCAGTGGGGCATCTTGAGGAGGATATGGGAGACAGTATGTGGTTGTACTTGAAGAGGACCATTGGGGTGGCAATGTCATGACTTGCACTGATTTGGATTTAAGTGAGGGAGGGCTGTGCAAAGTCACCAACCTCACTCTCTCCTCTAAAACCATCCAGGTCCAGTGGCAAGATACACATCAGGATGACTGGAGATGGCCCTGAATGTTTAAGGCAATTGGGGTTAAGTGACTTGTCTAGTGTCACACAGCTAGTGTCTGAGGTGAGATTTGAACTCAGGTCCTCTTGACTCCAGGGCCAATACTCTATCCACTGTGCCACCTAGCTGCCCCACATAGTATGTGCCAAGCAAGTCAGATCACCGTCTCCCCTCAGGCTTCTATAGAAACATCCTAGAACCCTGATCCTAAAAGCTTTTGTAATCACAATCCTTCCAGCCCAGTGCCTACAGCCATCAGGCTGGGACGTAACCCCTGTGGAGATATATCTTGGCAGTTGCTCCTGTAGGTGATACAGTCACATCTGTTGAAGACCAGAAAGAATGTTCTTGTCACAAATGTTGTAGGTACTGCTAAATGGTTCAGCCTCAGAACCTGATATGATTTTATCAGTAACATTAAAGAAGCATTCCATCAAATACCTTCCATATATATGTCCCCCCCAGTAGAATGTGAGCTCCTTGAGGGCAAGGACTGTCTGACTTTTCTATTTATATCACCAGCACTTAGCACAATTCTCTGTATTGAGTAAGCACTTAAATTCTTCATTCATTCATTCATTCAATAAGGGTGTTATTAACATAGCATAGGAAGAATAGTAGCTATAAAACATTCCCCTCCCCTCTACAACATACATAGCATCCCTGGAAAGAGCAGACACAAACTTGTATAGTGATAGTGAGGAACACACATAGGGAACACATGTTGCCTAGATACACTTTTTTTTTTTAAGTGAGGCAATTGGGGTTAAGTGACTTGCCCAGGGTCATATAGTTGGTAAGTGTTAAGTATCTGAGGCTGGATTTGAACTCAGGTCCTCCTGACCCCAGGGCCAGTGTTCTATCCACTGCGCCACCTAGCTGCCCCTAGATACACTTTAAAAAAAAAACACAGGGCAGTGAGGGTTAAGTGACTTGCCCAGGGTCACACAGCTAGTGTCAAGTGTCTGAAGCCAAATTTGAACTCAGGTACTCCTGAATCCAAGGCCAGTACTTTATCCACTGAGTCACCTAGCTGCCCTGCTAGACATACTTTTGATACCACAAGACCTTGATGTTAATTTTCTCCATGTGGCATTTTCATGGAACTTTACCCTGGGTACATTGTTTCTGTTGAACAAGTAGCTCAGCTGGACTCCCAGGGTCTGCTCCTCTCCAGTGCTCGTCTCTTGATCACCAAGGTTAGCTCTCTAGGTATAACCCAGATAACTTTCTTCTCTGCTGTCAGAGGATTCTTTCTTGAAAGTTGCTTCCTTCTTTCAGTGACTGCTTCTCTGTATCTGTGTATGACTGGAAAGTGTGTCTGATTCTCCTTTCAAAGCCACATGGCAGATGAAGATGGGAGGAGAAAAGAGAAAGAAAATTAAATTCTTTTCCTTTCTCTAAAACAGAGATTCTTAGTCTTTTTTTTTTTTTGTAGGCCATGGACCCCTTTAAAAGTCTGATGAAGTCTGGACCCCTTCTCAGAATAATGTTTTTAAAAGCTTATAATGAAACATATACGATTAAAAAGGAGGCTGATTAAATAGACACACAATTATCAAAACATTAAAAATGAAATTCATGGACCTCAGGTTAACAACCCCTGCAGCTGGAGTTCTATTCCACTTTTGTCTTGAAGCCCTTCAGGGATTAGCTACACAAAGCCCTGCAAAGTTATGTCCAATTTTTGGTCATCCAACAAGGGTGCTCCCTTAATTCCATCAGGGATCACAGATGTTAATGTTTTGTTAATACATGAATACTTCATCACCTCCGTTATCTAATCTTAGCTTCTTGTGATTACCTCAAGTTAGGGGAATAGGGTAGTGGGAAACTGTATTTCCATCTCCCTTACATATGTAGAAGAAACAGCAAGTAAGCCAACTTGGTTGGATTGTATGATGTTGTACAAATTGGGACAAAGCAAAATAATTAAAAATTTAAATATCAAGTCAATAAACATGTATTAAGTGTCTAAGCTAATATATAATAAACCATGCAACTTTTATATTTAAAAACTTTTAATATGTCCTTCTTTTTCTACAATTATTTACCATGATTTTGTATTGAGATCACCTAATTTTGTCACATTTTTTACTTCTTCATCATGAAATTACACTTTTATCATATCAGATGTTAAGCTAACTTTGATGACCTTTCCATTTTTCAAGTCTGGTACTGATCATAGCATATGTAGATTTTCAATGGGATTTGTCTGGTGAGTTCTCAGTCTATTAAAATATGTTTATGTCCATCCCTTGAATACATTTTTTAATCTTTTGTGATAAGTAGCATGGTGCACTTTCATATTGAAATATCCCACCTCCATTTTGAAATTTCTCTAATTCCAGAACAATTCTGCTTCTCAATATATCAGTATATTTTTCATATTTCATCATTCCTCAAGGGGACAAGATTTTTTGACTAACTGAAAGTAAAAACTTATCAAGACTTTTTTTGTCAATATTTTATAATCTTATGAAAATGCCCATATCTTATAACAAAGGTTTTGTTATATCCTTGAAGAAAAAAAGGATTTTTATCAGTAAAAGGTACATTTTTCCTGCCTTCAGCACTATAGTCTTTGTATAGTCTTTCCTATGACAAGCATTTTTTTTCTTCATAGCAATGGTTAGCAGTTCTTTTTTACTGGTCTTCTCACAATTCTTCCAACTTCAGGAAGCCCATACCATACTGTAGCAGAATCAAAACCGATGCCTCCAGTTGCCAAGTCTTTCTGAAGATATTTGTTTGGTTTTTGAGGATTAATTAGTATGTTTTATAACACTAGTTTTTCAGCTCTTGGTACAGAAAGGGTGTGGGCATATGTCCAAATAAACTTTTCCTCTTTTGAAATGTTGCCTAGGGTTGGTCTCATACCCATTGATAGAAGAAAGCTCTCTCCCTCTTCCCCCATTCTCCGATTCCATATGTGCACTTAATCCGAGGATGCAGAATTAAGATGGGCTCTATTAGCATTGACATATGAATGGGGTATGCTGGAGGTGTTAATATGCCAAGCTTCAGGGCTGCCAGGAATCCAGAGCCTGCTAGGGGTGAGAATGGATTTCTTAGTATCTAGGGATCTTCTGGTTGCTCTGGCCTCTACCCTTCCTCTTACTTCCTTCCTCTCCTTTCATGAGGCTCTGGTATGGGGAAAAGATGGTGGCTTCTGTGTCTTGCTCTATGTTACTCTTCCAGTGTCTCCATGGGGCTGCTTTACCTCCTCTAGAGGTCTTTTGCTCAGTTCCTGGGGTGGTCAGGTTAGCTGTCTGCCTTTCATTTCCAGAACCTTTCTCTTACTCTCCTGGGTCCTGCCTGGGTACTCTAAGCCAGTGGTATCAAATTCAAATAGAAATGAGAAGCACTAAACCCCTGTGGGCAGCATATTGACTTAATTTTAAAAAGTAATGTTATCTTGTTTTTATTGTATTTTTGTTTTGTTAAATATTTCCTAATGCCTGGTTCAGGCTGTACTCAGGAGTATCACTGGCCATGTGTTTGAGGCGCCTTTACTCTAGCCAACTGCAGTTAGGTCAAGGGAAAATAAACTAGATATTGTCTTTTCTCCTTTGACTCCTCTGGCCACTGTTTTCCATGGCTTAGCCAATAGTATGTGATTCAGGGGCTTTTGATGGTTCAGGAAAGGAAGGCCAAAAAGTCAACATTTTACATTTTAAAAGAATGCTCTTTTAAATTGATCACCATTAATCAACAGCCTTTAACTCTACCACTGGCCTTTATGACAAAGTGAGGGACTAGGGGAGTAGGCATCAGTTGTAAAGCCTTTCCCCCCACCCCCAGCCTAGAAGATAAGGCTGATAAGATTGTTTGGTATTTTAGGATAACAGGAAGTATTTGATTAAAAGAAGCCCTATTTTGAAAGTAAGGTTTAGTTGGTAATTCTCTTAAATTAAATTTTAGTTTCTCTGGTTTAATGAATAAAAACAATGTATTTTATGATTGACTATTCAATAAATGTTTGCCTTAAGTGTAAAGTCTCCATTGTTCATACCCTAATGAAATGTGTTGCACATGATTAGTTGGGAAGAATAGCTCAGCTACATTAAAGGTTAAGTAGGCCTTTGCGGTCTAGTCTGGAAGTCTGACCACCTGTGCCAGGACAGGCACCTTTAAGTGTTTGGGGAAACCATTTTGTTTCCTAATCTCCAGAGAAACAAAGGGAGGAGTCTGGGGAGAGTTGCTGCTAGAGGTTTTAACAGAATTCCTTTCACTCTATGGAAGAACACCTTTCTGACCTGGTGGCCGTGGCTGATTACCTTGGTGAATGCTAAGGTGGAGGGGAGTACCCCGTTTAAATTTAGGAACCATATCCTTTTTATCCATTTATATCAGTAATTAAAAATTTTTTTTTAAAGTGGGGCAATTGGGGT
Source organism: Dromiciops gliroides (assembly GCF_019393635.1). NCBI lineage: Eukaryota > Metazoa > Chordata > Mammalia > Microbiotheria > Microbiotheriidae > Dromiciops > Dromiciops gliroides. The sequence continues at coordinate 357,660,175 of NC_057863.1, read as the reverse complement.
TAAGTGACTTGCCCAGGGTCACACAGCTAGTAAGTGTTAGGTGTCTAAGTACAGATTTGAACTCAGGTCCTCCTGACTCCAGGGCTGGTGCTTTATCCACTTTGCCACCTACCTGCCCCTTATATCAGTAATTTTAAATTGTATTTTGTGGTCCTTGATGATCTCATTGCATTCTAAGTCCAAGTCTGAAGCACTGGACCGGCCCAAGTTAGGCCTGTCCCACAGTGCCACCGTTTAGATCATTTCTTGTATGTGGGAAAGGGTTCTAACCTCTAAATGCCTATTGGTAAGCTGGGCCTGTGCTTTGGCAGGCTTAGTTGGGTTTTCGGTGCTGCAAGTAGTGATGGGGTTTGGGGTTGGCTGAGCACTTGTGACCATTTCTACTGGAGGTAGCTGAAAAGGACTTGGATGTTCTAGGTGTGATCAGGCACTTTTTGAAATCTCACTCCCAGCTTATCTGCCTCTCTTTCCCTTTAATGATGACATTTTCCCTCTTGTTCCCATTTCTTGGTTTAGGGCCCTCAAGGGTAAGCAAATCTTGCACTTGCTTTAGAGCAGAAACTTAACTTGGGGTTTGAGCAATATCTCAATAACTATTTCAATAGAATTAGTTCCCTTTGTAATCCTACATATTTTATTTTTTTAAAAACAGTCTGAGGGGGCAGCTAGGTGGTACAGTGGATAAAGCACCTGCTCTGGATTCAGGAGGACCTGAATTCAAATTTGACCTATGACACTTGATACTTACTAGCTTTGTGACCCTGGGCAAGTCACTTAACCCTCATTGCTCCACAAAAACCCCCAAAAACAAAAAACAAAAAAAGCCCCAGTCTGAGTAGGGTCCATGGCCTTTACCAGATTGGCAAAGGAGTCCATGAAACAAAAAAGATTAAGACCCCCCCCCCACACACACATTTAAAGATATCTACATCAGGGGGCAGCTAGGTGGCACAGTGGATAGAGCACTGGCCCTGGAGTCAGGAGCACCTGAGTTCAAATCCGGCCTCTGACACTTAACACTTACTAGCTGTGTGACCCTGGGCAAGTCACTTAACCCCAATTGCCTCACTAAAAAAAACCAAAAACCAAAAACCAAACAAACAAAAAAATAAAGATATCTACATCATTGTGCACAGGGCTGATTGGGCTAAGCTCAACCTATGAACCTCCAGGGCTTTAGCTGAAGTCAGCCTGAGCTGGGAGAAAGAGATGGAAAGGAAGAGGAGTAGGACCCAGAGAATGACATGGATGGGAAGTAAATTGGTCAGGTCAATAATCTATCTTCTTTTCTTTTCTGATAATAAATGTTAAAGCAGGAAGCATAATGTTTGGAAAATAAGTCAGCAGTTTCTCTGGCTGATGATAAAACTATGCTTAGGAACAAACAGATTCCATCTGGCAGGGGAGCTAGCATCTTGTGACTTTAAAATACCCAACAACCCCCTCCCCTACCCCAGCCAAAAAATATAGCAACCAGCCACTGGTCCCACTGGTCCCATTTCCCAATAGCAACGATAACTAACATTTATATAGTGCCTGCTATGTGCCAGGCACTGTGAAAAGCTCTTCACAATTATTATCTCATTTGATCCTCACAACAACACTGGGAGGAAGGTGCTATTATTATCCCTATTTTACAGTTGAGGAAACTGAGGCAGAGATTAAATGACTTGCCCAGGGATACACAGTTAGGACGTGTCTCAAATTGAATCTGAACTCAGGTTTTCCTGACACCAGGCCTGGTGCTCTAACCTCTTTGCCACCGTACTGCTTCACTGTGTCTCTGACAAAGCTACTTTTCAACATGAACTATCACCATTCCAGTTTATAAACTCAGAGCATCCCAAACTCCCCTTTATGAGGTTGATAAATACTCAGTAACCCTTGCCAACAGCTCCTGGCCAGTGGTATTGAAGCATGCTTAGGAAGCATCCTGTCAACACTCTGTTGTGGGGCTGTTCCCAAGTGATGGGAGAAATCAGAGTGAAGTGGGGGAGGGGAGGAGTCAATGGAAACAAACCCTATAATATTTTCCTCATGTTTGTGGCATTACTGCTGCTCACTGGCAGGAAGGAAGGGGGGAGGCTCTGAATAGGGTTTTTATTTTTCCAATGTGTGTTGCATGGGAAAAAAGCTCATATTCCCAGCTTCTCTGAGTGAAAACCCCAGGAGTAACATTGAAGGCCTCATGATGCTTGGAGGGCTGTGTGGCCTGTCCTTTGCTCATGTCCTGAGAGAGACTCTTCAGCTACCCCAACTATGGTCTATAAGCCCTATCCTGAGCCATCTTTGCTTTGGGCTAGACCTTGTGGTGGTGAAAGGGTGTTCAATCCATTTCTATCCAATGGACTGAAGAATACTGAGTGGCTGCCAGGGAAATAGTCAGGGAGCAGACAGCCATCCTTCTCCCACCCAGGCTACTCATCCTTGCTCCAGCTCCAGGACCAGGCATAAGAGGAGCTCCTTATCATGGAAAAAACCCACTGGACTAGGAATCAGGAGGCTACGGTTCTTTCTCAGGCTCCATCACTAAATAGAAATGTGACCTTAGGTTAGCCATGTTCATCAATGGACCTCAGTTTTCTCATCCGTAAAATGATGAGATTGGCTCTCCATAAAGTCCCTTACATTTCTAAATATCATACTCCCTGGAAATGTAAGGTTTATAGGATCATAAGTTTAAAGTTGGAAGGGACCATTGAGTCTCTATCCCCTCTCCCCTTTTTGTTTTTCCAGTGAGGAAATGGAGGCACAGAGAGGTTAAGGATTTATTTGCCCAGGGTCATACAGCTGATTAAATCCAGTGTTCTATCCATTATACTATAATAGCTCTTAGTATTTTATTTTTTCTAATTACATGTAAAAACAATTTTTAACATTTGTTTTTTAAAAATTTGAGTTCCAAATTCTTTCCCTCTCTCCCCCCTTCCCAAGACAGCTAGCAATTTGGTATAGGTTATACATGTGCAGTTATATAAAACATATTTCCATACTAGTCATGTTATGAAAAAAAACATAGACCAAAAGAAAAAAACCCACATAAAAATAGTATGCTTCCATTTGCATTCAGATTCTATCAGTTCTTTATCTGGAGGTAGCATTTTTCTTCATGAGCCCTTCGGAATTATTTTGCATCTTTGTATTGTTGAGAAGAGCTATGTCTATCACAGTTGATCATCATACAATATTGCTGTTACTGTGTACAATGTTCTCCAGGTTCTGTTCACTTAACTTTGCATCAATTCATGTAAATCTTTCTATTTTTTCTGAAAGCATCCTGCTCATCATTTATTAAAGCACAATAGTATTCCATCACAATCATATACCATAACTTGTTCAACCATCCCCTAACTGATGAGCATCCCCTCAATTTCAATTCTTACAATGGCATTTAATGTGTGACTTTGAGTCATTTGAAGGAAAATTCAAGAGGATTCTGAGATACAGTGGGTGGTGAGTTTGGATAGGGGACTGGGGGCTTGGGTGTGCTTGGGGGTAATGATAAAAAAATTTGCCCAGGCAGCTCTCCAAGATTATAGGCTGCAGCACAATCACCAATATGCATTAGTAGGAGGGACAAGGTTTCCTCATAAGGAGTTATACCAATGAAGTCACAGTTCTGGTTGAAAAATCAACAACATGCCTATCAGTTGAGGAATGGCTGAACAAGTTGTGGTATATGAATGTACTGGAATTCTATTGTGCTTCGAGAAACGATGAGCAGGAGAATTTCAGAGAAACCTGGAAGGACTTGCATGAACTGATGATGAGTGAGATGAGCAGAACCAGAAGAATATTATACACAGTATCATCAACATTGTGTGTTGATCAACTGTGATGGACTGGATTCTTCTCACCAATACAATGGTACAAGAGAGTTCCAAGGGATCCATGATGGAAAAGGCTCTCCAAATCCAGAAAAAAAGAACTATAGAATATGGATGCTGATTGAACCATACTATTTCTTTTGTTTTTGGTGCTATTGTTGTTCTATTTTGAGGTTTTTCCTTATTGCTCTGATTCTTCTCTTATAGCATGACTGATGCAGCAATATTTTTAATGTTGTTAAGTATGCATGTGTATATACATAACCTATAATGGATTGCCTGCTGTCTGGGGGAGGGGGGGAGGGAGGGGAGGGAAGGAGAAAAATTTGAAATTGGAAATCTTATGTAAACAAATGCTGAAAGCTATCTCTACATGTAACTGGAAATAATAAAATACTTTTATTTTTTAAAAAAGAAAGAAAAATCAACAACATACTAGTTTGGGGGACTCCAAAGATATAAAATAGTCTCTGCCCTCTAGGAGCTTATAGTCTGGGAGTGGGGAAGAGTACCAACTTATATGTAGCCCATATGGGCTTTGAGGGGTCCTTATCCAAATTCCTACTATCATTGACAACTCAAGAAACAATTCCATCTCCCCCTCAGGATTTTAAGGGCACATATAAGGAGTTCACTTCCAGATACTACATTGTCTTTGGATGCAGTAAAAAAAAAAAACATTCAGGGGTAAAGCATTTTAGCTGCTGTTTACTAGGCTGTCCTGTCTACCCTTCCGGGCTGTACTCCTTTTTCTTTTGTGTGTGGGGTAATGAGGGTTAAGTGACTTGCCCAAGGCCACACAGCTAGTAAGTGTGAAGTGTCTGAGGTCAGATTTGAATTCAGGTCCTCCTGAGTCCATGGCCAATGCTTTATCCACCGCACTACCTAGCTGCCCCTGGCTGTACTCCTTACACTGACTCATTGTTATTGTTCAGTCTTTTTTTGTTGTGTCCAATTCTCTGTGACCCCATTTGGAGTTTTCTTGGAAAAGATACTGGAGTGGTTTGCCGTTTCCCTCTCCAGATCATTTTATAGAAGAGGAAACTGAGACAAACAGGGTTAAGTGTCACACAGCTTGGGGGCAGCTAGGTGGCACAGTAGATAAAGCACTGGCCTTGGATTCAGGAGTACTTGAGTTCAAATCAAGCCTCAGACACTTGACAGTTACTAGCTGGGCAAGTGACCCTGGGCAAGTCACTTAACCCTCATTGCCCCTCAAAAAAAAAAAAAGTGTCACACAGCTAGTAAGTGTCTGCGGCCACACTTGAACTCAGGTCTTCCTGACTCCAGGCCTGGTGCTCCATCCATTGTGCTACCTAAGCTACTTGTACTTAGCTGCTAGCAAACTCTGATATAGACTCCAGTTACTGTCTCTTTTGAGGTCTCACAAGGTTGTGTGTGAAAGGGAAGAAGATACAAATAGGAGGTAGCCCCAGCCGAGGCACTGGCTCACCTAGGAGACCAAGTGCTCCACTGTGGGAAGCCCTTGGTGGGGAATGGTACCTGCCCCACATTGGCCCTCGTGACCAGAAGGAAGGAAAGAGAAATTGAGTCTCTCTGTTGGGGCCTTTTGAAGACACTCCCAATTCTGGTTCAGCGGATTAAAAGGACTTTTCTTCACTAGGGAACTGGAAATAGTTAGAGAATACTTGTGAATGCTCTGGAGTGAAGAGTTGGGTCCCTCCATTTCACTGAATGAATGGGAAATTCCAGAAGCAAGAGGTTCCTCATTACATGCTTCCAGGACCAAATGCTCAATAGTCAGTTCCTCCTCCCCTTTTCAATTGTATGTATACATGTACCTGTGACTCTGGCCCCCACCGCCTGAATGCCAGGTACGTTATATTGTCTGGTGCCCTTAAGGGGACTGAGGGCTCTACCTTGTCTCTACCATTGGCTCAAGTCCCTGCTTTGTATTCCCCCAATTTTAGGGGTCCCTAAGCACCTCAGTTCCATTTAACTAGCTGATAGATTAACTTGTGTGTGTGTGTGTGTGTGTGTGTGTGTGTGTGTGTGTGTGTGAGGCAATTGGGGTTAATTGACTTGCCCAGGGTCACACAGCTAGTAAGTGTTAAGTGTCTGAGGCTGTATTTGAACTCAGGTCCTCCTGATTCCAGGGCCAGTGCTTTATCTACTGCGCTACCTAGCTGCCCCTAGATTCACTTTTACAAAGGAATATTTGCTTCAAAGACATAGCAAGAACAAACACAAATATCTCCCCAACATCTCAGGGGCATAGTCCCTCCTTCACTACTTTACTCTCTGGGGAAGGGACAAGGATTAGGTTCACAGTTTAATTCAGTTCCATGGAAACATGGGCTTCCGCGGGCCCATGGCTCTAACTTCCAGGTCCAGGGACTCCACCTCCTGTACCTAGAACTAAAAAGGACAGATGAAACAGATCCGAACTCAAGCCTGTTTCTTAATACCACAGGGCCTAAAGAAAAGGGGAAAGACCCAAACTGTTGGGTGATGGAGACCATCACATTTGAATGCCACATATGCCACTTAGGGAGAAGAGACAGACAGACAGAGGGGGAGAAACAGAGACGGAAACAGACAGATGGAAAGAGACAGAGACAGAGCCTCTCCCAGTCTGGTACTTTAAAAGACTCAGTTCCAACTATGAAGCCAAATGGAAAGAAGCTGGTCTCAGCCACATAATATCCACGGGTGTTCCAGTTTTCCCAGAACCAAGAAGCAAGTCTCTGGTGTCTCCCAGGTAGGTATTTCCACATTAGGTGGGCTGCATACACCAAAACCCTGTTACTAATATATAAGTTTATACAAAGGAAGGAAAGACTTTGTCTTAGATGGAGAAGAAATGAGAACTCTTTCCTAAATACTTCTGAGCCCTAAGCCCTGGAGGAAACTCAGGGGATGAAGACCTTACCTTAATCTTTTCCCGGAAAACTACACTAGAGAAAACTTTGCAATCTGCCTCCCTCTTTGAAAGGTGAGGGTACCAGTATGCAGGATGGGCTCCAACTTGCCTTGAGGCTACAGAGTAAATTTGAGATGAGAAAAGAACCCTAGTGTCTATGGTCTTTGGGTGATTCTTTTATTTCCTCCACTTCTCCCGTGCTTCTTATCTGCTTAGTCCTTCCTTAGCAAGGGACTTTCCTTCTCAAGAAAAGGTGGGGCACATCCATTGAAGCCAAGTCATTGTGGATATCTCCCCAGCTCCCCGAAGGCAAACACTCGGGTCCGCCTCCTTCCTGCCTACCCTGTTAACACCTGGTTTCTATTCTGGGGATGGGCAGGGGTGTTGAGCTCTTGGTGGTTTGTTATGGCCCTGGGTGACAGGACATTATTTGCTAATCCTTTGGTGCCTCACTTTCTTTATTTGCCAAACAGGGATCAAACTCACAGACTCCAGTAGGGAGCAGGCAAACCTCTAGCATGGAACCCTCTGGGTATTTCCAGCATCCCTGACAGGGGACCTTAGGAAAGTGCATCTACCTGCTTGCCTGCACAGCAATGCTTTCAGACTTTACCTACAACTGAATAAATAATGCCCTGGAAATGAGAATGTTCCTGTTCTGGGTTTGCTTCCTTGTAATTTATTTATCTGTACTTGGCCTACATATGGCAGTAGCTTTATTACCACTCCCTTCCCCCAAGGCAGCAGAAAAAGGAGTCTGTTCTTTTTACTTTCCTCTTTTCCCCACGGCTCAGCCTACCCCTTCTGAGCCCTGTTCTCCCCTCCCCTTCCCCGCCCCACCTCCATCCTTCTGAATTTTATGCAAGTGAATTTTCCCTGATTGATCCCTACCAGGCCCAACTCACTTTCTGTCTTCTTGGTATTTGCATCTATAGTTTGCACTATATAAAGGTTTTGTTCTCTTGAAAACATTATCGTTTTCTTTCTTCCCACTGGTTTAGTTTCTCTACTGTCGAACTGTCAAGGACAAAGACACCAGATCCTATTCTTCCCTTCTTCTATCCCTTCCTCTTCTATCTTTCCCTCTCTTCCCCCTCCCTTTTTTCCTTCCTTCCTTTCTTCCCTCCTCCTTTTTAGATGTGGAGGTCTAGGGTTATTGGTCACTCTGCATTTTAAACCCATCTTTACCCCCAAAGTCTTTGCTTGAGCCCGGTCTACTGTTTTTAGAATGCTATCCAACTAGTTGGGAGGTATGACTTTCCAGCTGTTAATAGCTGTTCCCAATTCCATTAGCATCTGTGTTTCAGTGACCACTTAAAAACACAAGGACGGGCTGGGACCCTCTAGGTCATTCAGCCCAGAGGGTTGATAGTGTAACAAAGAGATGTGCTGAGAGAGCAGGCCTCTCCCCCTTAATACTTATCTTAGAAGGCTGGGAATGTGCATCAAATACCTAAAGAACCCAATATCTAATTTATTAATTGTGATTTATGCTCCGTCTCCTTCCAAAAGGGATCCTCATAAAATTCCACACAGGATAACAGAGATAAATGAGAATAGAAGCAGAACAAAACTAATTAAAAGGACCAGAAAAATAGATGTTGCCAGGGAGTCAAGATTAGTTAATGACTGCAGTTGGGCACTGATTACCCATTATGGATCTGTCATAATTAGATTTATCTATTGAACTCTATTGCATACCGGAGTCCTTTTCTTCACTACTCTGATATTCAAAGCCCCTCTCTGGTCTATATTCCACCTTCCCCTCCCCTACCTTCTCTCCCCTCTCCCCAACTCTTCTTTCACTCTTCGTTACTAGAATCCTGCTTCTGTCACATATTCACCCTTTCCATACACCATGCTTTTGTCTTTGTGCCTTTGCTGCCCCATTTTTATCTAAAACCCATCCATTCCTCAACCCCCAGTTCACATCCTACCTCCTCCAGGAAGATGTCCCAGCCCACAGTGATCTCTTCCTTTCCAGAATTCTTCCATCCTTCATTATCTGAATCTTGAAGCTTAGAACGCCCATCTTTTCAATCTTTATCACAATCTCTCTGCTAATGAATAGGGTATATTCTCAGGACACCATCTTTTTCAGAATGTTCAATGTCAGGTTGAGACTCAAGTTAGGAGGCACAGGGATGCTTCTCAGGATGCTTGGGGAAGGCTATGGTACCAAACATATAATTTAAATACATTGGATGTGGTGACAAACATAAAATATGCATCTGAGGGCCTTGGGACAGAAGGAGGGAAGCAGTGATCTTTTCCCCCTGTTTAATTTCATATCCTTAAACTTACCTGGAGACGGCTAGGTGGAGATAGAGTAAAAAGAGTGCTGGACCTGGAGTCAGGAAGACCTGAGCTCAAATTTGATCTTAGATACTTACTAGCTGTGTGACCCTGGGCCAGTTACTCAACCACTGTCTGCCTCTGTTTCCTCAACTGTAAAATGGGGATAATAATAGCACCTACCTCCCAGTGTTGTAAGGATCAAATGAGATACAGTATTTGTAAAATCAATCAATCACTCATCAATCAATAAACTTTTATTAAGCACCCACTATGTCCTGGGCAGTGTGTTAAATGTTGGGGATTCAAAAGAAGCAAAACAGAGTCCCTGCCCTCAACAAACTTACAATCTAATGGGGGAGAAAACATGTAAACAAATAAAGACAGGGGCAGCTAGGTGGTGCAGTGGATAGAGCACCAGCCCTAGATTCAGGAGGACCTGAGTTCAAATTTGACCACAGACACTTGACACTTCCTAGCTGTGTGACCCTGGGCAAAGTCACTTAATCCCAATTGCCTTAAATATCTGGGGCCATCTCCAGTTGTCCTGATAATATATCTTTCCACTGGACCCAGAAGGAGAGAGTAAGGTTGGTGACTTTGCATAGCCCTCTGTCATTTGAATTCAGTTCACTGCAAATCATGACATCACCTCCCAATGTTACGGACCTCTTTGGGAGTGAAGGGCAAACAACAACCGCATATGAGGAAACTGAGGCTCAGAGGAGTGACTTGTCATTCTTGCATAATTAATTAATAGCAAAGCAGGGATTAGAATACATTTCTCCTGTTTCTAGACTTAGATCTCTGTTGATTTCACCTATATAACTTGGAGTAGGACAAGATGATGAGACACTTAGGGTGAGTGTCTGAGGGTAGGGTATGGAAGGAGTGGGTGGTGGTAGGAGAGAAACCATCCCAGCATATTGTAAATTGGGGCAGCAGATAGGTTTTATTGCAAAGAATAATGGGTGAGCAGTCAAGAGATCTGGGTTCTAGTTTTGGCTTTACCATGAATTTACTGTGTAATCTGGGCCAAGTCACTTTAACTCTCTTTACTCAGTTTACTCAGCTGGGCTAGGTGATTGCTGAAGTTCAGAGGAGGGACATGATATGGTTGCTCTGGCTTCACTTGTGTAGACCAGGCAGTAGGAAAAGTACAACCCTGGTGACTGAAGGTGGGTGACCAGGCAGTCATCTTTTCATTTGCCACCAGGCTCCTCTGGATTTTTGCATAATGACCAGGCCAGGTTACCCTTCCCATCCCACACCCCTTCAGCTTCCTTTTATGTATGGTCTTCCTCATTAGAATGTAAGCTCCTTGAGGACAGGGGCTATCTTTTTTCTTTTTCTTTTCTTTTCTTTTCTTCTTTTTTTTTGCAGGGCAATGAGAGTTAAGTGACTTGTTCAGGGTTACATAGCTAGTAAGTGTCAAGTGTCAGTGGCTGGATTTGAACTCAGATCCTCCTGAATCCAGGGCACCACCTATCTGCCCCTCTGTCTTTCTTTTTGCTTGTATTTGTATTCCCAGAGCTTAGCATAGTACCTGACATGGTTAGAGCTTAATAAATATGTTTTTTGACTGACAAAAAGAGACTAGAGAATCATAAATGTACCATCAGGGTTACCCATGGTTTATGGCTTTACACTAAATCTCTCCCTCTACTGTTTATACCTGCTTTAGGCTGGTATCATCTCTTCTCCTTCGATGTGAAGTTCATTTGAACTAGACTTCACCTGAGATAAAATTCTGCATGAAGAGATGTTTGAGGTTTGAGGTAGCTGAGGTGGGGATGGGGCAAAGAGGCACAATGTGTGATTTGGCCCTACATCACATAGAGACAGGCTTGGGCTGGGGTTATGAAGCTGAGATTTCCCACTACATGTTTTTTCCCCTGTCATGTTTCCCTGGAACCTGATTTTAAGAGGAATATCAATGGGTACCCCTCAGTTTCAGATTTATAATGGGCTCTGTTAGGATCAGAATGTCCATTTAAAAAAAATCATCCTTTATATTTTATAAAGTGGTTTCCTGACAACAACTACACTCATATCCTCACTTAAACTTGTGGTCTGTGATCTCTCAATGTGACATTTCCTCTGAACATGTAGATCACAACCCATCCATGCTGATTTTTTTTCTTTTAACTCTTGTCCATGACTTCCTCTAAGTACACTACAGCTAGAGTGCACTCAACTTTCATCACTTTTTCTTAATATCATGATAATCAATCGACTAACATTTAATAAATCCCAACTATTGTCCTGGCAGCTAGATGGTGCAATGGATAGAGTATTGACCCAAGTCAGGAGGACTCCTCTTCCTGAGTTCAAATCTGCCCTCCGATACTTACTAGCTATCTGACCCTGGGCAATTCACTTTAACCCTGTTTGCCTCAGTTTCTCCATACATAAAATGAGCTGGAGAAGGAAGAGGCAAACCGCCTCAGTATCTTTGCCAAAAGTACCCGAAATAGGATCATAAAGAAGTGGACATGGGATAGAGCGCCGGCCCTGGATTCGGGAGTGCCTGGGTTCGGATCCGGCCTCAGACACTTAACACCTGCTGGCTGTGTGGCCCTGGGCGGGTCACTTGACCCCAATTGCCTCACTAAAAAAAAAAAAAAATTAGAGACTGAAATACTAATCCTAAAGAATTGATGTTCATGATCAAGACAATCCCAAAAGACTTATGATAAAGCATATTATCCACCTCCAAAGAAAGAACTGGTGTTTATTGAACACAGACTGAAGCATAGTATTTTTCACTTTCATTTTTTCTTTTATTCAAGTTTTCTTATACAAATTTATTAATGTGGTAATATTTTACATAATTGTATGTGTATAACCTATATCTGATTGTTTACTGTCTAAGGGAGGGAGGGAAAGAAGGATGGAATTTGGAGCTCAAAATTTTAAATTAAAATGTTTATTATAATTAAAAAAAGAATTGGTGTTCAAAGAACAAATCATGGATACAATAATTCAAGAATTGCACATACACAAGTCAAAATTGAATGTTGTAAAAATATAAAGAATAAGCATGACTTTTTGATGTGAGAATATGATGTGGGAAGACACTTTCATCCCACCTCTTTGCAGAGGTGGGAGGTCCACAAAGGTTGTACATTTTCTGTATTTTCAGACTTTTCCAATGTTTTGGCTATTCTGATTTTTTCCTCTTCTTTTCCTTTTTTGGTTTAAAAAACAAAACAGTTTATTATCTGGGATGACTGGGAGGGGGAGGGAGAATACTGAAGTATAGAGATGTAAAAACAAAATGGAAATAAAAACTTATTTTCAATAATAACATTTAAAAAAAAAAAAGAAGTGGACATGACTGAAAACAACTAAACAACATCTATGTCCTAGACATGGCTGATCAATTGTGCTATGCAAGGGGCAGCTAGGTGGAGCAGTGGATAGAGAATCGGCCCTGGAGTCAGGAGGACCTGAGTTCAAATCCGGCCTCAGACACTTAACACTTACTAGCTGTGTGACCCTGGGCAAGTCACTTAACCCCAATTGCCTCACTAAAAAAAAAATTGTGCTATGCATTGGTTATCCCTTTTTCTTGCAACATTTTTCTAGCCCACCAGTTTTTGGGATCCCAAGTTTTTTGACGGTATCCTTGACTTCTTTTTCTGAATTCCTTTCATATGATCCTTCCCATTCCCTTTGGATGGTAGACATTTTCATTTCTTCAGAGGCTATGGTGTTCCATGGCTCAAACCCATCCAACCACACTAGAAAGCATTAGAATGATGGACCTTTATTTCAGGAAGACCTTTAGGGTTACTAGAATAACTTTGCAATTTCCCAAAGCAAATCCAATGTGCTCTCTTCTTCCTACTTAATTCTGGGTTCAACTTACAATTGCAATGTCCACCTAAGATAGCTATATTGATGAATGAGCTCTATAGGTTTATTCATTTAACTTATGACCTTTTTACCTTGGTCTGGACAGAAGGCATTCTTCATCAGCTTTTTTTTTTTTTCTGTGTAAATAGTTCAGCCAAACTCTTTTGAGTGGCTATTGATTTCATTTGGGAATTTCTACCATGGTCTGGAACTTGATGTAATTGGCACGATCCCAACTTGAAACAGAAACATCTGGACAATCTCATCTCATATCATCTATAGAGAACCCTTTTTTGATGTGGACCCTATGCCAAATCTCCAGAAAAGAGTCAAAGGCTTTTGTTGAGTATCCATTTCCATTTTATGCCTTGTCAGATATTAATGATAAGAAGGTAATTAAACAAGGTTATCTCTGTAATATCTTTCAAGGAATCTTGAATAATTTTAACATATGTATTGGAGACACTTTATTGGAGGAGGATCTTTCAGGTAGCATTTTATCATATTGAATCAAACTGTTTTTATAGTCAACAAACAATAAGTATAGAGGGATCTTGTTTTTTCTACCTTTCAGTCAATTGTGTGATGACAAAGATATAGTTTACTGTGGAATGTCACTCATGGAACACTGCCCATTTTCTAATAATATCCTGATCAAGATGCTCTAAATGAATGTGTAGATTACTTTCATTCATTTTAGATAGATTTGAAGGTAGACACATTGTATTGCTATTCTCTTGGGTGTCTTCTTTTGGTAGTAATAAGATCCAAGGTCAGGGGCAGCTAGGTGGCACAGTGGATAAAGCAGCAGCCCTGGATTCAGGAGGACCTGACTTAAAATCTGGCCTCAGACACTTGACACTTATTAGCTGTGTGACCCTGGGCAAGTCACTTAACCCTCATTGCCCTGCAAAAAAAAAAAAAGTGAGAATAAGATCCAAGGTCTTTTTCCTTCATGTTTCTGGTATCTTTTACTCCTTATGCCTCAAAAATCAGTCCTCCAATGCCTTCCTCACACAATTCTGTTGCTTAGAACACAGATCTTCTCTTTGTTCATTTGTTCTAATCCAGCTACTAACTCCATCTCTGTTTTATTTCATCATTTCCTACTGGGCTACTCTCCTGGATTTCATCATCTCCAGAAACTCATCTTTCTGGAAAATGAAATCAATTCCTTGTCCTTTGATAAATGGATGATAAATCTTTATCATCCTTTGCCTCTGGTTGGAGAGGGTAGAGGATGGACATTGGATAGCTCCTCCCAGATTCTATACAATTGATGAAGGACATTCAGTGAATGTCCCATCTCATTTCCCACCTGATACTTTCCTGGCTTCATAATCTCCAGAAATTCATCATTCTGCAAGATTAAATCAGCTCAGAAACTTGAACCTTCTCTAATTATTTTCCATCCTGGCTGCAAGATTTCAACATATTTTCCTCCTTTCTTATACTCCTCCCTCACCTTTTCAGCTTCTTTTTATGTGTTGTTTCCTCCATTAGATTGTGAATTCCATGTAGGCAGGGACTGTCATGCCTATCTTTGTATTCCCATTGCTGGGTACAGTGACTGGAACATGGAAGGCATTTAACAAATGGTTACTGACTGATTATTGTTTGGGGTCATTTCTTTCTTTTTTTCTTTTTTTTTTTTTTTTTGGTGAAGCAATTGGGGTTGAGTGACTTGCCCAGGGTCACACAGCTAGTAAGTGTCAAGTGTCTGAGTCCGGATTTGAACTCAGGTTCTCCTGAATCCAGGGCCAGTGCTATATCCACTAACACCTAGCTTCCCCTGGAGTCATTTCTACTATTTCTATAAGCACACCTGTTGGTTGGCCTCCTTTCAGTTTGATTATTGAATACCCTAATATCTATCTATCTATCTATATACATACACACACATATCTATATACATGTGACTTGCCCAGGGTCACACAGCTAGTAAGTGTCAAGTGTCTGATGCTGGATTTGATCTCAGGTCCTTCTGAATCCAGGGCCGGTGCTCTATCCACTGTGTCACCTAGCTGCCCCTATATTTTTGCTATGTTGGGCCTCCACCAAGTTGGGTTTTTTTTTAATGGATTTGTTTATTTTTATAAAGACTTATTATTTCTTCATCCTACTGCTGCACCTCCCCACCAAAAATCCCCTGAGAATGAAGATGCATAGTCCAGCAAAGTAATTTCCCACATTGCCCATATCCAAATATGCAAGTCTTATTTAGATTTTTAAGTCCATCAACTCTCTGTCAGGAAGTAGGTAGCATGAGTCATCTTCAGCCCTCTGGACTCAAGGTTTATTGCTCAGAATTCTAAAGTCTTTCAAACTTGTTTTTCTTTTTTTTTTTAATAATAAACATTTTTATTTAAAGGTTTGAGTTCCATTTTTTATTCTTCTTTCCCTTCCTCCCTTCACCCCTAAAGTGGTAAGCAACTCGAATAAAAGAAAAAAATTAAAGTGAAAAATAGCGTGTCTCAGTCTGTGTTCAGTCAATATCAGTTCTTTCTGTGGAGGTGGATAGCATGCTTCATCATTAATCCTTTAGGATTGTCTTGGATCATTGTATTGCTGAGAATAGCTAAGTCATTCACAGTTCTTCACTGAACAATATTGCTGTCACTGTGCACAATGTTCTCCTGGTTCTGCTCACTTCACTATAAAACACCGGGGCTTTCAGAAATCATACTGCTTGTTATTTCTTATAGCACAATAATATTCCATTATAATCATATACCATAGTTTTTTTTAGCCATTCCCCAATTTGTGGCCATTTCTTTGATTTCCAATTCTTAGCCACCATAAAAACAGCTGCAATAAATATTTGTATAAATAGTTCCTTCCTTTTTTTTTTTGGATGTCTTTGGGATATAAATCTAGCAGTGGTATTGCTGGATCAAAGGGTATATGCATAGTTTGATAGCCCTTTGGGTGTACAAACTTGTTTTTCTTTATGATGTCACCATGTAAATTGTTCTCACTTTGGTTTGCATCAAAAGCTCAAAGAATGCTTCCCAATTTCCTCTGAAATGATTTCATTAATTCTTTTTTGGTCTTTTTTGGGGGGGCAGGGCAATGAGGGTCAAGTGACTTGCACAGGGTCACATAGCTAGTAAGTGTCAAGTGTCTGAGGTCGGATTTGAACTCAGGTCCTCCTGAATTCAGGGCTGGTGCTTTATCCACTGTGCCACCTAGCTGTCCCCTCCATAAGACTTCATAAAAGAATCTATATTCTAAACTAATGTTTTCCTTGGCTGTTGTATCTCTCCTCTTTGGGAAGGAAGGTAAGTTTTAGCTGAGTGAGGCTGTTTTTAGGTTTTTGGCCTTTCCTTGTTGTGGTAATTGATTTACATCAGTTAAATCTGTTTGAAATTATTGTAATCAGCAATCTGATGTCCTTACAACAATTAATGATCAATTAATTATTAATTAATGTGAATTAATAATGTCACATGTCAAAACAGAATGCATTGTTTTCATTCCCAGACCTGTCTTTTTTCCAAGCTTCTTTGCTTCTGTTGAGGAAATCCTGAATCATCTTCCTTTCTCACTGCACTTTGCATATCCAATCAATTGGCCAGTCTTGTTGATTCTCCTCATTGCCACATCTTTTGTATTTATTTCCTTCTCTGCATTTATATAATTTCAGTCCTTATGCCCTCTTTTTTTTTTTTTGCGGGGCAATGGGGGTTAAGTGATTTGCCCAGGGCCACACAGCTAGTAAGTGTCAAGTGTCTGAGGTTGGATTTGAACTCAGGTCCTCCTGAATCCAGGGTCGGTGCTTTATCCACTGCGCCACCTAGCTGCCCCCCCCATCACCTCTTGACTGGACTATTGAATTTGCTTCTTAACTGGTCTCTCTGCCTCTAGTTTCCTTTTATTTCAAACTATTGTCTCAGCAAAAAGAGATGTAAGGGTCCTTAGGTATTCCTCTGTAAAAGGAATACACTTTTGCACACAGTCCATTTAGAATTAAAATGGTCTTTTATTTGGCGATAGAGAAAGTGACTGAAGGGTAAGTCAAAGACTTCACCCCTGGGAAGGAGGGCTCAAACATTCTTCTCCTCGAACAGAAGAAAGGGGAAAACTTTTATAGAGGGTAGATTCTGCACCGCCCCCCTTCCCCTCCCCAGCCCATCACCTGAAAATTAAAAGTTTCTTTTTGGAGTCAGGTGGGGAAAGCCTGGATGCCTGTCATTCCTGAGAGTTGGGGGAGATTTTTTTGGGAATGATAGTCCTGGACTCTGGAGTTATCTCTGTCTCTCAGCTCTGGTCAGGTATTAGCCATGCCTAACTGATTTTCCTGCTATAGAATTTTATCTTCCCTTATTTCTTAGGTGTGTCTTTCCTGATATCTAGTTGGCCAATCCAAACTGTTATAGTCCTTTGATTCCTCAATACATCTTTCCTGCTATCTGGTCATCTTTGGTTTTGCTTCTCACAGGAGAAACTTCTTCCTAAGCCCCAGGTCACTTAAAGGGCTGGGCCAGAGGTTCATGTTTTATATAGGCTTGGCCATTTTCCTTTAAGGGGGCAGATAACAGTTGTTCTTCAGATCATCATTGGTTTAGCTTAAAGCGTAAACTTAGCTTGAGGCTTTAGCTTGAGGCTTGAACTTAGAATTTTCTCTAGCAAGGGGCTTTGCATGTATTAGGTACCTAATAAATGTTCTTTGAATCAATGTTGAAAATTCTATGGCCTAGTAAAGTATGTGGCCCTAGGAAAATACCAGCTATTAATATTATTAATTATAATTAGTATTTTTAAATAATAACAATAACAACACCACTACGACTACTACCACCACCACCACTACCACTACTACTACCACCACCACCACCACTACCACTACCACTACTACTACTGTCTTTCACAATGATTCTAATTTAGCTCTACCATACATTACTCCCCTTCATTTTCTCTCACCATTTCAGCCACACATGAATTCTGTGATATTCCCTGATCTCATTCTGCTTTTTACCACCTCTAGGCATTCTGTGCAGCCCATTGCCCATGTACTTCTTCCACATTTCACCTGCTAAAATCTTACTTCTCCTTCAAGGCTCAGATAAGGTGCCACATTCTCTCTTCCTCCTCCCCCTTCCCCCTGTTCCCATAGAACAATGTAAGCACTTTAATAAGTCTTTTAGGGCAAAGAATGTTTCATTTCTGGCTTTGTACCACCCCCCCTTCTCCTTTTAACACAGTTCTTGGCACATAACTGCTTAACAAACATTTTCTGAATGTTATATTGAATTGATGATTCTGGCTGATTGGCTGACCCTCCCCTTAATTCCCTATATTTCTTCCAGGCTATCCACCGTGGGGAAAACATTTTGCTGATTCAGAGAAAAGGGTCTAGCAGGTTTGTGGCTGGGGAGAAGTTCCAGGGGCTGGGGCAGATGTAAGGCTACAGTGATGCTCTCCTGGGGCTCATGCATTTATAATTCAATTACATAAAAAGCATGTGGAAAATTTTTAAATCATTAGAATGGCTCTAAAGTGGCTTCTCTTTGATTCTTTGACTACTTAAGAGCCTGCATTCTCATAGCTCAGCCTGTGAGGGAGAAAAAAACAAGTGGAGCTGGAAAAGAGGGACCCAGAGGCAGATAGATAGTTTGGTTGAGTAGCAAGATCCATGAACTGGAGAGTCAGAAAATGTATGTTAGAACTCTGCCTTTATCACTAACCAGCTATGCAACCTTGAGCAAGCCACCTAAGCCATCTGAACCTGTTTTCTCATCTATTGGATTGGGATGTCTATCTGTGACAAGATTACCATAGAGATCAAATTAAATAAAGCACTTTGTAAACTATGAACTGCTACATGTATTTGAATTATTATTATTTTTCAATTTAGGGGGAGAAGGGAACAAGCATTCATTGTTGTTAGGTTGTTTCAGACTCTTCATGACCCCATTTGGGGTTTTCTTGGCAAAAATACTGGAGTGATCTTGTTATTTCCTTCTCCAGATCATTTTACAGAGTAGGGACTGAGGTAAACAAGGTTAAATGACTTGCCCAGCTAGTAAGTATCTGAGGCTAGATTTGAACTCAAGAAGATGAGTCTTCCTGATTCCAAGCCCAGGGCTCTATCCATTGTACTACTTAGCTACCCTTAAGCATTAATTAGCACCTAATATGCTCCAAGCACTGTACTAAACACTTTATAAATATTAACTAATTTGATCCTCATGACAACCCTGAAAAGTGGGAGCTATTATTTTCCCCATTTTACAGGTGAGGTAACTGAGGCAGAAAGAAGTCTTGCTCAGGGTCACACAGCTAGTAACAGTCTGAGGTTAGATTAGGTCTTCTTGACCCCAGGCCCAATATTATCTCCACTATATCACCTAGTTGCCTTATATTTATTTATTTATCTATTTATTTATTATTTTTGGGCAATTGGGGTTAAGTGACTTGCCCAGGGTCACACAGCTAGTAAATGTCAAGTGTCTGAAGCTGGATTTGAACTCAGGACCTCCTCAATCCAGGGCCAGTACTCTAACCACTGTGCCACCTAGCTGTCCCCTAGCTGCCTTGTAAACAAACTCATAGCATTGTTGTGAGGACACATTGGAAATGGTGTCAATATCTATGCTTTGGTTGCACTGAGCATATTATTTGTTCCCATGGTGACTCCCTATTGCTGACTGTACAACCTTGTGATGTGGGCATTTAAGGCCCTTCACAATCTATCTCCATCCTAGTCTACTAGTTTTGTCTTACACTCTTACCCTTTACACACAAATGATACTTCTAGCTAAATACATCCTGCTCTCTCAGACCTTTAGTTTATTACCCACCTCCATACTTAGAATGGACTCATTCTCTCTGTACAAGCACAGTTCCCCTCCTCCTGTACCCCAGTTCCATCTGTTGAAGTCCAACCCTGTCTTCAAACACAAAGCAGGTCTTACCTCCCCAGGAAGTCTTTCCTGACTTCTTTCACTATATGACATGTTCTTTCCTCCTCTAATTGTCCATAATGGTTTTCCTGTACTTCTCTGCTTCTCCCTTATGCTCATCTCACAAAAAAATTGGCATCATGGTTATTCATGTACTTTAAATTTTCTTTCTTTCTTTCTTTCTTTTGGTGAGGCAATTGGGGTTAAGTGACTTGCCTAGGGTCACACAACTAATAAGTGTTAAGTGTTATCCACTGCGCCACCTAGCTGCCCCTTCTTTGTTTCTTTGTTTCTTTTTTTTTTTTTTGGCGGGGCAATGGGGGTTAAGTGACTTGCCCAGGGTCACACAGCTAGTAAGTGTCAAGTGTCTGAGGCTGGCTTTGAACTCAGGTCCTTCTGAATCCAGGGCCAGTGCTTTATCCGCTGCGTCACCTAGCTGCCCCCCCCCTTTCTTTTTTAAAAATTTCATTTATTTATTTAGAATTTTCCTACTTTTAATTTTCAACACTGATTCAAATAACATTTATTAGGTACCTAATCCATGCAGAGTCCCTTGCTAGGGAAAATTCTAAGTTTGAATTAAAAACAAGCTCTGCCTTCTTAGAGCTTATAGTCTAATTGGAGGATAAGACACCAATGCAGATAATTCTGTGGCACTTGTTTCTGCAGGCTGGCCTTCTTTTTATCCTCATAGGTTTCACTCAAACAATTCACCTGAAAACCTGGGTTAGGGAGGAAGAACCAGAAATGTGAAAGTAGTGGAACTATTTTGAAATTGTCACAAAGAAATCAATCAATCAATCAATCAACCAATCATTCAAGAAGCATTTATTAAATGCTTACTATGTGCTAAAGAGATATATCATCAAGGAGGTCAGTAATGAAAGGTCCTATAGACACACGCAAAAATCACTATAACTGGACACAAATAGATACCCTTTGATTGGGGAGTGGTTAACCAAAATGTGGCGTAGGAATGTAATGGGATCTTACTGTATCATAAGAAATGATGACTATGATGAATACAGGAAATCGTGAAGATGGCCTATAAGAACTAACAGAAAGTAAGGTAAGGAGAACCAAGAATACAATATGCAAAGTGACTTGTTCAGTCACTTCTGACTCTTTGTGACCCTATAGACCATTGTCCACAGGGTTTACTTGGCAAAAAAACTGGAGTGGTTTTCCGTTTCCTTCTCCAGTTTTGTGCAGGTAGGGGTTGAGTGATTTTCCTAGAGTCAGACACTAGCTTCTGAGGTAAAATTTGAACTCTGGTCTTTCTGAATCCAGGCCCTGTGCTCTATCCAGTGTGTCACCACCCAGCTCCTCCTCCTCTCTTTCCCCCTCTCTCCCCACTGAATACAATAGTCCAAATGGAAAAAGCAATAATAATAAAACAATCAAGACTGAATTCTCTCAAATTACAGTATAATGACGAAACTTGGCCCCAAAGAAGCTAGAAGAGGAGGCACCTCCCTCCCCATCCCCTGCCCCCCCCCATCATCTTTGCAGAAGTAAAGGATTAAGGATGTAATTGTTGTTCAGTCCTTTCATTTTTTCAGTCCTGTCAGACTCTTGTGACTCCATTTGGGGTTTTCTTGGCAGAGATAGTGGGGTGGTTTGCCATTTCTCCAGCTTATTTTACAGAAGAGGAACCAAGGCAAACAGGGTTAAATAACTTTCCTGGGGGCGTGCAGCTAGTAAGTGTCTGAGGCCAGATTTGAACTCAGAAGGATGTGTCTTCTTGACTTCAGACCTAGAACTCTGTCCACTTCACCACCTAGCTGCCTCTAAGGATGTATAGAGCACTGCATATGATGTCAGGCTTTGTTGATTAGTTTAGCTGAACTGGTTCCCCCCCCCCCCCCCCGCCTTTATTATTCCTTATTATAAGGGTTGACTCTGGGAGGGGGAGGAGGGGGTGAGATACATTAGGAAATGTATGTAATATTAAAACAAAACATATCAATAAAAATGAAAAATTAAAAAAAATGGTTGGGGGCGGAGCCAAGATGGCAGAGGAAAGGCATTAAACACACAGGGCTCCTAATACAACCACCCCAAAAATAGCAATAAAAGAACCCTTGGGGCAGAAAAACACACAAAAATTCGGGCTGTTTTCTACAGCTATAGATAGATTTCAGGGGGCTGTGCTGGGCTACAAATAAAGCCTAACTCTGCAATCAAGCCGACACACCACACACCTTCCAGAGGAATTTGGCCCAGTGCCTCTGAATTGGCTGCAAGACCAGAGTTTTCTGGAACTGAGTGTGATTGGGCTGAACGACTGGCCCGGGTTGGGGGGGGGGGGTAAGTGCAGGGGTACCAGTGGACTGGGGGGAAGGATTCGACTGTCCCACCCCAGCGGGCAACAAGGAAGAAATCCTCAGTGACTGAAGGCCCAGGTCGGGGAGGGGAGCAGGCAGGTTCATTGGAAGCTAAGAACCACACCACAGAAAGCTTTGCTGGTTGGTTGCTTAGTAAGTAGGCCTGAGGTTATCTCCGGACCTGAGAACAGGCCAGGTGAGATTAAAACCTGCCCCCTCTCAAACCAAAACACCTGGGACCCTCTGAAGCTGGGAACAGGAATGGAGCTGAGAAGCAGCCCCACCCCCACTGCTCAGTGGAGAGTTTAAAATCAAATGAAAGCGAGGCCAGGCAGGCTGAGAAGAAGCCCAACCATCCCCCGGGCCACGCTGTAGCTTGAACAGTGTGTCCTGGAAGTAGTGCCACACTTTAAGAAGGAGTTAAAAGCTAAGAAATAGTAAGCCAGGATGAGTAGGCAGAGAAAGCAGAAGACCATCAAAAACTTCTTTGGGGTAAGGTAGACCACAATACAACCTCAGAAGAAGGAGGTAATAATAGGGTCAAAGCTCCAACATCCAAAGCTTCCAAGAAAAATATGAACTGGTCTCAGGCTATGGAAGCTCTCAAAAGGTACTTTGAAGAGAAAGTAGGAGAAATAGAAAGAAGATGTAGAGAAAAGGAGGAAAGAATGGAAAGGGAAATGAGAGCGATGCAGGAGAGTCATGAGAAAAAAGTCAATAGTTTGAAAAGCCAAATGGAAAAGGAGATTAAAAAACTATCTGATGAAAATAACTGCCTAAGAATTAGGATTGAACAAATGGAAGCTAGTGACCTTATGAGAAACCAAGACACAGTAAAGCATATCCAATTGAATGAAAAAATAGAGGGCAATGTGAAATATCTCCTTGGAAAAACAGCTGACCTGGAAAATAAATCTAGGAGAGATAATTTGAAAATCATTGGACTACCTGAAAACCATGACCAAACAAAAGCTTAGACACCATCCTCCAAGAGATTGTGAGGGAAAATTGCCCTGATATTCTAGAAGCAGAAGCCAAAATAGAAATTGAAAGAATCCACCGATCACCTCCTGAAAGAGATCCCAAAAGGAAAACCTCCAGGAATATTATAGCCAAATTCCAGAACTCCCAGGTGAAGGAGAAAATACTGCAAGCATCTAGAAAAAAGGAATTCAAATACTGTGGGGCTCCAATAAGGATAAAGCAAGATCTAGCAGCTTCTATATTAAAGGACCGAAGGGCATGGAATATGATATTCCAGAGGGCAAAGGAACTGGGACTACAGCCAAAAATCACATACCCACCAAAACTGAGTATAATCTTTCAAAGGCAAAAATGGGATTTCAATGAGAAAGAGGTCTTTCAAGCATTTGTGATGAAAAGACCTGAACTGAATAGAAAATTTGACTTTCAAATACAAGACCCTGGAGAAGCATAAAAAGGTAAAAAGGAAAAAGACTTCATGAGGGATATTAAAAGATCAAACCATTTACATTCCTACATGGGAAGATAATACTTTGAAATCATAAGAACTATCTCAGTAAGAAACTCACAGGTCTGAACTGAATATGAAGGGATGCTACCTGTAAAGCATTTATGTTTTGTTCTTTGTGGGGCAGACAGGGTGGGGTGTCTTATGTCTGGGCCTGGATTTGGGCTTGGGACCTCCTGGGTACAGGGCTGGTGTTTTGCCCACTGTGCCACCTAACTAATCCATGATGACATCATTAAAACAGGGTTGAGGTGTAGGAGGAATAAACTGGGGGAGGGATAAGGGGAAAGATGGTCTGGGGAGAGGTAGTTCACATGAAGGAAACAAGAAGAAAGCTTATGGAGGAGAGTAGAAGAGGGAGAAGGAGTTGGGGAGTGAACTTTAATATAATCAGAATTGGCTCAAAGAAAGACTAACATACATACTCAAGTAGTTATAGTAATATATTTTGCCCCGGGGGGGGGGAGGGAGAAAAGGGGAGGGGGGAAGAAGGGAAGGAGGAAAGGACAGATTGGGGGAGAGAGCAGTAAAAAGCAAAACATTTTCAAGGAAGATGAAGATGTTCTGCATTACTGCACCAGTATGACATATTGAATTGCTTGATCTCATAGGGAGGGTTGAGGAGGGAGGGAGGAAAAAAATTGAGAACACAGAATTAACTCAGGGACCCTGATCTCATTGGAGTGGGCTCATGGAGGGAATAGCTTTCATATCCAATTGGGAGGAGGAATCTATTTAACCCTGCAGGAAAGTAGGAGGGGAAGAGGATAAGGAAAGAAGGGTGAAAAAAGGGAGTGCAGAGCAAGGGAGAGGATAGTCAGAAGTAAAACACTTTTGAGGAGGAATAGGTAAAAAGAACAGTAAATGTCATGGAAAGGGAGTGGGATGGAGGGAAATAGTTATGATGATTGATTATAATGGCAAAATGTATGGTACCTACTTTGCTAGACTTTTAAGAAGAAAATTATCTGTCAAGTTTAAGGTACTATATACAGGTTATGATGAACAAGATACTATCAGAAAAACCTGGAAAGACCTACATGAACTGAAGCAGAGTGAAATGTACTGTATACAAAATAACAGCAATAGTCGGGGATGATCTGCTGGGAAGTATGTGGTTATTTTCAGCAAGGCAATGATCCAATATAACTCTGAAGGACTTATGAAGATTGCAGCCCATCTGCAGAGAAAGAACTGATAGTATCTGAAAACAGATGGAAACACATTAAAAATTTTTTTCTTTTCCTCTTTGATAATTCCTTAATCTGAAGTTTTGTTTTTTTGACTGTTTTCTCTCACAACTAGCTAATATGGGAATTTTTCCATGACTACTCATGTATAACTTATTTTGAATTGTTGAGTTCTTGTGGGTGAGGGGTGGGAATGGAGGGGGGAAGAGAAATTGGAACACAAAGTTTTTAAAAAATTGATGTTAAAATTTTGTTTTTACATATATTTTGGAGAATAAAATTCTATTCAAATCCAAAAAAAAAATGGTCATGCTGACCAAAGCAGTTTAAGACCCAGGGGACTCGACTGCTTGGGAATACCAACCAGTGAGAAGCACGCCTGGGCAACATGCCAGGCAGGCCGACCACAAAGTCACACCACAGAAAGGTTTCATAAGCTGTGCAGTATGGCTGGTAGGGCAGCTCCAAATCTCTCTCTATGTCTTTGTTTCTGTCTGTCTCTGTCTCTGTCTCTCTATGTGTGTCTCTCTGTCTCTATCTCTCTCTGTATCTGTCTCTCTCTGTCCCTGTCTCTCTCTGTCTCTGTCTCTCTTTCTCTCTTTCATTTTCCTGGGTATTAGTGGTTTAGAACTGGCAGCTGAGGAATGTCCAGCTCAGAGGAGAGAAGAATCCTAATGCCATTGAGCCATAACAAGTCAATCTGTGATACCTTTATGAAATATTAAATGTGAATGACTTGACATTTTAAACTTCAGACTTAGCCAAAAGGAGCCTGGATCAAGATGGGGGGTAGGGGTGGGAAGATGTGCTTCTGTATATAAGAAAATGTCCTATACTACCTGTGGCCATAGCATTGACCTCTTCCACATGGAAGGTGCCTAACCTCACCAATCCTCCAGTCTACATATGATTCTTTTCTTGACAACTATAATTCACAACAAAATAGTGTTTACTCTGTGGAATCTGAAGGAAAGATGTCTCACAGGCATTACTGACACTAGATGGAATGAGACCCATTACTGGTATATGGCTCTGGATCTCTCTCTCTCTCTCTCTGTCTCTGTCTCTGTCTCTGTCTCTGTCTCTGTCTGTCTCTGTCTGTCTCTCTCTCTCCCTCTCTCCCCTGTTGTTGTTTAGTTGTTGCAGTCATGTTTGACTCTTTGTGACACCATTTTGCAGTTTTCTTGACAAAGATACTGGAGTGGTTTTGCCAATTCAATTCTCCAGCCCATTTTACAGATGAGAAAACTGAGACAAACAGGGTTAAGTGACTTGCCCAGGGTCACACAGCAAGTAAGTGTCTGAGGCCAGATTTGAACTCAGGAAGATGAGTCTTTCTGACTTTAGGATTGGCACTTTATCCATTAAGCTACCCAGCTTCCTCATCTATCTATCTACCTATATCCTTATTTTTTTAGAAAGAAATAGGATAGGTAAAGGGTGAAGTGGGTTAATATTCTAGATTAAGATGGTACATTCATGTAAAGAATTCCAGGAACTAGAGTAGAGAAACATGGTCAAAACATTCATTAATCACTTGCTTTGTGTCAGGTTCTGTGTTAAGCACTGGCAAAACAAAGAAAGGCAAAAACAGTTTTTGTCTTAAAGGTGCTCACAGCCTAATGGTGGAGACAGCATGCTGAATGCTACAAACAAGTTCCATACAGGATAAATTGGAGCTGATCTCAGAGGGAAGGCATTAACTTTTGGAGGACCAGGAAAGGCTCGTTGCAGAAGGTGGATCTTCAACTGAGAACTGAGGAAAACCAGGGAAGCCAGGAGGCATGGGGGAACAACAAATAAAAATACACAGTCAGAAGATGTATTGTTCTAGGAACAGCAAAGAGGTCAACGGTGCTGAATAGCAGACTTCATGGTGGGGAGGGCAGTGGGGGAACAAGTTGTAAGAAGACTGGAAAAGTAAGAAGGAATCTGGTCATGGAGGGTTTTAAGAGCCAAACAAAAGATTTCATGTTGGATCCTGGAGTTAATAAGGAGCCACTGGAGCAGCTAGGTGGCATAGTGGATAGAGCACCAGCCCTGGATTCAGGAGGACCTGAGTTCAAATACGGCCTCGGACACTTGACACTTACTAGCTGTGTGACCCTGGGCAAGTCACTTAACTCCAATGCCCCCCCACCCCACCACCACACACACACAGAGCCACTAGAGTTGATTAAATTGGGGAGGGAGGGGAGATGATCTGATTTGCACTTCCAAATTTCCACAGTTGAGGAAGAAGCTGATTGTAGGATGGACAGAAACGGGGAAAGAGTTGAGGCAGGGAGAGACTCACCAGCAGCCTATTGCAATAGTTGAGGCATGAGGTAATAAGGTCTGTATTAGGGTGGTGGTAGTATTCGAGAAGAGAGGGGAGTATGTGAGAGATATCATGAAGGTAAAATCAACAGTACTTGGCATCAGATGGGGGTGGGATGAGAGAGTGATACTTAGGTTGTGAACCCAGATGACTGGGAGGATAGTAGTGTTCTCCTCAGTAAGCAGAAAGTTATAAAGAGGAAAAGGCTTGGGGGAAAAGATAATTAATTCAATTTTGGATATATTAAGTTTAAGGTGTCTGTGGAACATCCAGTTTGATAGCCAATAAGTAGTTGGAGATGTAAATCTGGAGGTCAGGAGAGAGGTTAGAGATGGATAAATAGATATGAAAATCATTGAATCCATTGGGAACTGATGAGATCACCAAGCAAAATAGTACAGGGTGAGAAGAGAGAAAGGCCCAAGAGAGAGCCTTGGGGGACACTCATGGTTAGGGGGCATGTCCTGCAAGAATATCCAGCAAAGGAGACTGAAAAAGAGTGGTCCAACAGGCAGGAGGCAAACCAGGAGAGAGTAGTGACTGAATCGAGAAGAAGAAGGTGAACAATTGTGTCAAAGGCTGCTGAGGGGTCAACAAGAATTGAAAAAAGGCCCTTGTAATCAAGCACCGGGGCAGCCAAGTGGTGCAGTGGATAAAGTGCCAGGCCTCAAGTCATTAAGACTCATATTCCTGGGTCAGCTAAGTGGTGCAGTGGATAGAGTACCAGCCCTGGGTTCAAGAGGACCTGAGTTCAAATCTAGCCTCAGACACTTGACACTTACTAGCTGTGTGACCCTGGGCAAGTCACTTAACCCCAATTGCCTCAGCAAAAAAAAAAAAAAAAAGGAAAAGAAGACTCATATTCCTGAGTCCAAATCTGACCTCAGAAACTTATTAGCTGTATGACCCTGGGAAAGTCACTTAACCCTGTTTGCCTCAGTTCCCTCATCTGTAAAATGAGCTGGAGAAGGAAATGTCAAACCACTGCATTACCTCTGCCAAGAGAACACCAATTGAAGTCATGAAAAGTCAGATGTGACTGAAAATAACTAAACACGTTCCATCACGACCAACTCTTGAACAACAAAAAATCAACCACGATTTTTTTTTTGGTTTGTTTGTTTGTTTTTAGGCAATGGAGGTTAAGTGACTTGCCCAGTGTCACACGGATACTAAGTGTCAAGTGTCTGAGGCCGGATTTGAACTCAGGTACTCCTGAATCCAAGGCTGGTGCTTTATCCACTGCACCACCTAGCTGCCCCCAACCATGATTTTTAGAAGCATCACCAAAAGTGTCTCCAAAATCAGGAAGACCAATCTGGGACCATCTTCTTCTACACAGCTCACATGCAACTTCAATGAGCTCATTATGTTCCAATCTTTCCCAGCTGTGTCAATTGTTCTAGTTTGGGCCTAACTCAGGTCAGTCCCCTCATAGGTTAGGTTCCATATTGGAACAAAATGTGACACTCATAGGTGATTCATAGGTTAACAAAAGGAAATTTATTTAGACATAGCAGGAGAAGGATATCCAACAAGGATAAGCATTGAGAGTCCCTCTGGCTTTTTACTACGCATGCTGTGCTTTGTACTCAGGTGATGAAGAAATAAGTGATTGTCAGAAACCCCTCTGCAGCCCATTTAATGTCTTAATTTTTTTTTAAGGAAAAGGTAGTCTCACTTGTAGGGATTAGAGATGTTAGGCTATTTTTCCTATCATAACTTGTATTAGAAGCTTTTTAAAAAATATATATTTTCCCCCAATTACATGTTAAAACAATTTAAAAAACATTTTAAAAAAAGTTTTGAGTTACAAATTCTATCCTTCCCTTGGTTCCTCCCCTCCCCTCTTCCTGAGATGGTAAGCAATCCAATATAGTTTATACATGTGCAATCATGTAAAACATTTCCATATTAGTCATTTTGTACAAGAAGACTTGAAAAAAAAAAGAATGAAAGAAAAAATGAAAAATACCATGCTTCAGTCTGTATTCAGACAATATCAGTTCTTTCTATGGAGGCAGATTACAGACTTCATCATGAGTCCTTTGGGATTGTCTTGGATCATTATATTGCTGAGAAGAGCTAAGTCATTTGCAGTTGTTCATTGAACAATATTGCTGTCACTGTGCACAATGTTCTCCTGGTTCTGCTGACTTCACTTCATATTAGTTCATGTAAGTCTTTCCAGATAAGGATAAGTTTCAAATCACTGTAAGATTTGAATATTTTTTACTTTGATGTTAATTTATTTTAATAAAGAAAACTGTTAAAATTTTAGTTGTATGCATTTATACCTCAGAAATCAGCAAATGCAATAAATCAAGGTATGATTTACTGTTTTATTGCCTTCTAGACTTAATAAAGTGATAGAGAAAATGTTAATAAATGCAGATAGACATATGTGGGTATGCACAACTCAGGTAACATGGCTGTGCTCTTGCAGGACCTTTGAAGCATGTCCAGATTACCTACTGTGAGGAAAATGACTCCAGCCCAATAATTCTTTGGAACTCAGTGGTGGTGATGGTTCAAAGGCTCATTTATTGTCATTCTCGTGAGAATGGGCAACCCAATGTGCAGCTGGTGGGTCCCAAAAATGGAGTCTTGTAGGCCCCGTTTTATCCCCTAGTCCCTAACACTAATGGCCCCTCTCCTTTTTCATCACTGCTCCATTACTCAAGGGTTACAATCTATGCGCAAGAACTAGCTATTCTTGCAGTAATCGGAATTCAGTATTCCCTCCCAACCCTTTGCCTCAACTTTCCCAGGAGAAGTTTCTCTACCTGAATTAACCCTTATTGAGAGGAGACAATTACCCATTTCCTCATACCTACCTATGAAGACCTTGGCATTGCCTACCACATGTGTTGGGGTAGCCCTCTTTGATTGACTGCCTGTCTTTAAATTGGCAAGCCTGAGGGACTGGCTCTTTTTTTTTCCATTCCTTTTTTTCTGCTGCTCTTTTTTGAGTCAACTTTTATCTCCTGTGTTCAGAGGGTAAAGATCCCAGTTTACCCACATTGAAATACCCTGATTTGAACTGGTGAAAAGGGCTACAAGGAATAGACCTGGGGATGTTTGTTTCTGATCTATATATTTGCCCTCTTTTGTATCAGGTGTCAGGGGGTGATTTTTATGGAGCCCAGGAGTTTAAGTCATGATGATGTTATGAACCCATAGCACCCCAGAAGTTCTCTGGGGCACATCAAAGAACCTTCTCCTTGAGAGACTAAACCAGAGGACAGACATGCCTAGAGAGATAAGTGGAACCAGATAGTACTGAGCTATCTTGGAGACCCCCACCCTTCATTCTAGTCTCCTTCAACCCTGGGGTGATTGGATTGGGTGTGGCTGCTTCCTTCCAGATGACTTGAGAGATCTGCAGCCACCCCTCACCCAATTCCTCCAGCCACCACCAGTGGGGGATGGTCCTCCCTCGCTAAAAGAACTTTCCACAGTCAGATGGTCACCCCCAAGAGTCCTCTATAAAAGTACCTGCCTGTCTCTTGGTCGAGGAGATTCGTATCTCAGAGCCACTCTCTCTGTGCCATGCCTTTCTCCCCATGAGAAGTCCAAGGACTTCTTTCATGGTTTCCCTTCCCTTCCCTTTCCCTTCCTCAGCCCTGAAATAAACTACCATCTTATTCTAACTGCTTTTGTGTGCAAGAGGGTATAATTCTTTAAAGAGGAATTCCTAAGGACCCCAAACCCCTACCCCTATCCCAAACCCCTAACCCCTTTCCCTTACCCCTTACCCCATTTCTCCATGACATTTCTGGCACCCAATGTGGGGGAGAGGTGGAAGGGTATAAAGTAAAATAAAAGAAACAAGAAAAATCTTATGGAGTGGAGGGGAAAATGGGGGAAGCAGTGGGGGAGTGAGCGAACCTTACGTTCATCAGAATTGGCTCAAACAGGGAATAACATAAACACTCAAGTGGGTGTAGTAATATATTTTGCCCTGAGGGAAAGTGAGAGGGGAAGGGGAAAAGGGGGTGAGAGGTGAAGGAAGGAAGGGCAGATTGGGGGAGGGGGCAGTAAAAAGCAAAACACTTTTGAGGAGGGATAGGGTGAAAGAAGATTAAAAAAATAGAGTAAATATCAAGGGGAGGGAATAGGATGAAGGGTAATACAGTTAGCAATAGTAACTGTGAAAGAAATTATGGGCCCATAGCACCCCAGAATTTCTAGGGGGCACATCAAAAAACCTTCTCCTTGAGAAACTAGAGGACAGACATGCCTAGAGAGATAAGTGGAACCAGATCAGACTGAGCTAGCTCGGTGACCCCCACCCTTCATTCTAGTCTCCCTCAACCTGGGGTGATAAGATTAGGTGTGGCTGCTTCCTTTGTGTCCTGAGGAGATGGCTTGAGAGATCTGCAGCCACCCCTCACACAATTCCTCCAGCTACCACCAGTGGGGGATGGTCCTCCCTCACTAAAGGAACTTTCCATAGTCAGATGATCATCCCCATCAGTCCTCTATAAAAGTACCTGCCTGTCTCCTGCTTGAGGAGAATGGTATCTCAGAGCCACTCTCTCTGTGCTATGCCTTTCTCCTCATGAGAAGTCCAAGGACTTCTTTCATGGTTTCCCTTCCCTTCCCCTTCCTTTCCTCAGCCCTGAAATAAACTACCATATTATTGTAACTGCTTTTGTGTGCAAGAGGGTGTAATTCTTTTTTTGTTTTTATAGGCAATGGGGGTTAAGTGACTTGCCCAGGGTCACACAGCTAGTAAGTGTCAAGTGTTTGAGGCCAAATTTGAACTCAGGTACTCCTGAATTCAGGGCTGGTGCTTTAACCACTGCGCCATCTAGCTGCCCCTGGGTGTAATTCTTTAAAGAGGAATTCCTAAGTACCCCAAACCCCTACCCCTATCCCCTATCCCAAACCCCGTATCCCATTTTCCCCATAACAAAATGATGAGCAGGATGCTATCATAAGGACGTATGAAAAATGCAAACCATCAGCAGAGAAAGAACTGATGGTATTTTAATACAGATTGAAGTATAATTTTATTTGTTAATTCCTCTTGCTAAAGTTATTCTGTCTATTTTCTTTCACAACTTGAGTAATGTGAAGATGCTTGGTGTAATTGCACATGTATGACTTAGGTTGAATTGCTTGATTCCATAGGGAGGGTTGAGGAGGGAGGGAGGGAGAAAAATTTTGAACACAAAGTTTAAAAAAAAACAATGTGAAGAAACAACGAGCAGGTGGATTTTAGAAAAACCTGGAAGGACTTACATGAATTGATGCTGAGAGAGATGAGAAGAACCAGAACATTGTTTACAGTATCAACAACATTGTGTGTTGATCAACTGTGATAGACTTGACTCTTCTCAGCAACATAATGGTCCA
Organism: Dromiciops gliroides; assembly: GCF_019393635.1. Lineage (NCBI taxonomy): Eukaryota > Metazoa > Chordata > Mammalia > Microbiotheria > Microbiotheriidae > Dromiciops > Dromiciops gliroides. The sequence goes on along the minus strand of NC_057863.1, from coordinate 357,627,710 downwards.
AGATAGTTTCAAAGGACTCATGATGGAAAATGCTCTCCAAATCCAGAAAAAAAAGAAATGTGGAATCTAGATGCAGATCGTACCATACTATTTCTACTTTTTTGTTTTCCTTTTATGAAGTTTTTTTCCCTTTAGCTCTGATTCTTCTACCACAGCATTACTAATGCAGAAATATGTTTAATGTGATTATAACCTATATCAGATTATATCAGATTGCTTGCTGTCTTGGGAAGGGGGGAGGGAGGGGAGGGAGGGAGAAAGATTTGAAACTAGAAATCTTATTGAAACATATGTTGAAAACTATCTCTACATGTAACTAGAAAATAATAAAATACTATAAAATTTTAAAAAATAAGCCAATGAAAGAGAAGTACTGGAATTAAGAGGGGGTTAAGGAAGGCTTCTGGGAGAAGGGGGAGTTTTAGATGGGACTTAAAGGAAGCCAGGGAAGTCAATAGTTGGAACAGAGGATGGAGAGCAAGTGTCTTGTTCATGGAACAGCTGGGAGGCCAGTGTTACTGTATCTAAGAGTAGTAACATGTGGGGGGGTTAGGTTTAAGAAGACTGGAAGGTAGGAGGGGGCTAGGTTATTATAAAGGTCTTTGAATACCAAACAGAGCATTTTGCATTTGACCCTGGAGGCAATAGGGAGCCCTGGGAATTTACTGAGGGGAGAGGGAGAGGGAGAGAGAGAGAGACAGAGACAGAGACAGAGACGGAGAGACAGAGACAGACAGACAGACAGACAGACAGACAGACAGATAGACAGACAGACATGATCAGATATGTATTTTAGGAAAATCATTTTAGTGGCTGAATGGAGAAAGGATTGTAGCAGGGAAAGACTTGAAGCAGGCAGACCCCCCAGCAGGTTATCAGAATAATCCAGGCATGAGGTCGGTCCTAGAGTAGTGGCAGTATCAGAGGAGAGAAGGGATCATATTTGGGAGATGCTGAAAAGGTGAAATTGACAAGCTTTGGAAACAGCTTGGATATGGGGGTTGAGAGAGAGTGAGGAATCCAGGATGACTCCCAGGCTGTGAGTCTGAGGGACTGGGAGGACGGTGTTGCCCTCTATAGTAATAGGGAAAGTAGGAGGCAGGAGGGTTTAGAGGGAAAGATAATGAGTTTAAGATTTCTACTGGACATCCAGTTTAAGATGTCTGGGAGGCATTTGGACATGTGAGATTGGAGGTCAGCAGAGTGATTGGGGCAGGTAATGCAGATTTGAGAATCATCAACATAGAAAGGATAAATCTGTGGGAGCTGATAAGATCACCAAGTGAAGTGATATGGAGGGAGAAGAGAAAAGGCCCAGGACAGAACCCTGAGGGATACCCTATGATTAGAGTGTGTGATCTGGAGGAGAATCCAGCAAAGGCAACTGAGAAGGTAAGGTCAGATAAGTAGGAGAAAGACCAGGAGAGGGTAGTTTTTCTTTTTTCTTTTCCCCCTGGGGCAATGAGGGTTAAGTGACTTGCCCAGGGTCACACATCTAGTGTCAAGTGTCTGAGGCAGGATTTGAACTCAGGTCCTCCTGAATCCAGCGCTGGTGCTTTATCCACTGCACCACCTACCTGCCCCCTAGCTGTCCCCGCAGAAAGGGTAGTATTAAAGAATTTTTCCATTACCACCATGTAAACCCAAGTTAACTCAGATTTTCATTCCTTTTAAAGATATATGTGACAGAGGCTACACAGGTAAACGTGACAGCCCTCCCATAGGGAAGCTGCCCTACGTGCTACATGGACTGTAAGAGCCACATGTGCTTTGATTCCCTTTAGAAATTAGTATCCTACATGGATTGTAAACTTGACATCAATACAACACTAGCCCCTCCCTTTTGTAATTTTAACCTCTTAGACTTGACTTCTCTTGTTACAAAAGTTTGTCTTTAAAAGGTTATGCACTGTCTGAGCTCTGGGCAAGACCCAAGAAATGCATACGCCTTGTTTGTAATAATAAACTCCTTTTGCTACATTTTTCCTGAGCCTGCCCTAATGAAGATTTTGCCTTTCAACAGTCATGTCCCAAAAACCTAGGGAGAAGAGGATCGAGGAGGAGAGAGTGATCAGCAGCGTCAGAGGCTGCAGAGAGGTCAAGGAGAATGAGGATTGAGAAAAGGCCATTGGATTTGGCAACTAAGAGTTCACCAGGCACTTTGGAGAGCGCAGTTTTGGTGGAATAAGGCAGGAAGCTGGATTGTGAGGGATTAAGAAGAGGATGAAAGGAGAGAAAGTGGAGGCTCCTATTGTACAGTTACAATGGACAGAATGAGATATAGGATCACAGCAGAGATGGAAGATCAAGTAAGATTTTTTCAGGATGGGGAAGACACGGGCCTATTTGTAGGTAGCAGGATATGAGCCAGTAGAGAGGGAGAGATTGAAAATAAGTGGGAGAGAGGCAGGTAGGTAGTGCAGTGGATAGAGCACCAGCCCTGGATTCAGGAGGACTTGAATTCAAATGCCACCTCAGACACTTGACACTTACTAACTATGTGACCCTGGGCAAGTCACTTAACCCCCATTGCCCTGCAAAAGAAAAAGAAAAAGAAAAAAAAGAAAATAAGTGGGAGAGTGGAGATGAGAGAGGGGGCAATCTGTTGGAGAAGTGTGTGGGGGGAATGGGGTCACATGAACAAGTAAAGAAGTTAGTTTTAGTGAAGAGTAAGGTCACTTCATTACATGAGACAGGGGTGAAGGAGGGAGTGACAAAAGGCATCTGAGTGATAGAAGATGGTGAAGAGGGGAGAAAAGGGAGTTCTGTGTGAATGGCTTCAATTTTTTTCTGTAAAAGATAAGACAAGAATCTCATTTGAGAGAATAGAGGGAGGGGGAGCCATGGGAGGCTTGAGGAGGAATGAAAAGGTTTGGAAGAGCTGTTGTGGAGAGTGGGATAGTGAGTGTTAGATAAGGGAAGTATAGTAGGATTGCCTAGTGGCAGTGAGAGCCCAGTTGAAGTTGCATAACATAAATATGCAGTGGTATGCTTTTTTCCACCTTTGTTCAGCAGCACCTGTGTAGGTTAAAAGATGATGGAATGGTGGTAGTGATCCAAGGCTGAAGCTTGCCTTTCATATGTTTGGAAAATAAAATTCTATTCAACATTTTTTAAAAAGAAAGTAGCAGGGAAAAACAGTCTTGCCAGTTTAAAAGACACAGCAGCCAATAAAAGGAGGATTCCCCCGCCCACTTGGTAGGGGACACAGATGCCTTCCCAGTAGTTCTCTGGACATTCTCCAAAAGCCCTTCAAGGGCCCCACCATGTTATCTGAGCTGGACATGCCCAGACATGTGTAGGCTACACTGATTAAACTAAAAAATGTGTCCAGTGTGTATTCCAGTTGTTAAATATTTACCAGCATAGCCCTGGTAGGAGTATGCAAAACAAGGAGGTTAGAATTTAAAGACTCTGTGAGAGCTATATCCCTAGAACTGGTGAACTCCTCCAAGGCCTGGGCTGTAAGATGACAGGTAGCAAGGCAGAGGGGTTGGGGAGAGAGGCTTGGAGATACACACATTGCAGGAAAGGTAGAGGCTGAATAAAACCTAAAGGTTTTTCTGTAGCCCAAGGAAGGCTCCTAAGGGAAGACTGAATGAAGAAGATGCCTGAGTTGTTGACTCAGTAATAATAGTTGCTGTTCTGAGTAAGTTTTACCTTAGCTTTTCCATTCTCCCTCCAGGGGCCTCAGCCAACTTCTGCTGTGCCAGATTGGCTTCATCCCTCCGGGGAAAAAAAATCCTGACTAGGATCTGTCTCTGTTCTCCCATCTGGAACTGGGGAACCCTCTGTCCTTATTCCTGTGCCTCCTCCATTCCTACCCATTCCTATTTCTAGCTTGTTCACTTTCTGGTGGTCTCCTCATTATGCCTTACTCTTTTCCCATCCATCTCTACCCCACTGGAAACTCGGCCTCCAAGCCAATCCTTGCATTTTTTGTCCCTTCCCCTGACTGTCCCCCAGCTTCAGTACCTCTTTATGGATTGTCTTAACTACTAGAGTATAAGCTCTTTGAGAGTAGGAATTGTCTTGTTTGCTTGTATTTGTTTTCACAGAGCTTAGCACAGTGCCTGGCACATAGGAAACATTTATTAAATGTGCTCTCTCTGTCTCTCTCTGTCTCTGACTGTCTCTGTCTGTCTCTGTCTCTGTCTCTCTCTCTGTTGCTCTCTTTCTCTCTGTGTGTCTGTCTCTCTCTCTCTGTTTCTGTCTCTTTCTGTAGGTAAAATCTTATCTGGTGATGAGTGCCCTAGAGTTTATACTCTAAATAGCCAAATAGCCTCTCCAATTTCTTGTTGTTGTTTAGTGTCCCTTCTCTTCTCCCCCTACTCCCTCTTCTTGTGAGCTAATGTGTCTTTCTCCTGCTGCATTTGGGAGGGGTTTATTGGGTTTGGGAGTAATTTGAAAATGGGCACCAAGAATACTTAAAATGATTCATTTCTTCTTCCCTCCTGTAAGCAGGTGGCCCAGACCTTATGGGGACACCTGAAAGGCTGCAAACATATGTGGCACCCAGTAGGCCCCCACTTCCCTCACCCCAGAACCCACTCCTAACTTTCCTGCCAATGCATGCCTCTGGTCTTTTCCCCACCCCCTGTCCAGACTTCGAATTCCCATCCCCACCTCTGCCAGAAGGAACTTAAATTTTTTCCACTCTGACTTTTAGATCCTCTTGTTGAGGGGACTTGCAACCTGGATTGGGGGAGCAATGGCTAGCTCCCCCAAAGAATTGTAGGCTCATAGCAAATCTTGTAAAATAAAGATGCATGAGGAAAGAGGAATATATGATTGGGAAACAGAATCACTATGGAGACTGTCTCATTGAGTAAAAGAAGAGCTGGTTACTTTATATGTTTACAAACAAAGAAAGCTGTCAAAACAACTGGGAGAAGATGCAAAGCAACTGGGAAGAGCAAAACAGCTAGGAAGGGAAACAACTGAGGAGTGCCTGGAGTATGAATAGCACCCATTCATATCAATATATCATCTCTGTTCCTTGCAAACCAGGGTCTTTGTGCTCAGCCACACCAAATTCCTGAGGTGGTAAGCAAAGCTGTTTTTCCCATGGGAAAACATTCCTTGGGGGTTTTAGGGTCTTTGGGTTTCTTGGGGACCCTCCTCCCACTATACTCTCCCTCCTTGCCAGGAGTGGTGGTCCATTTCTGTAGGCCTGACACCCTGGGCCTTGCCATCTGATCAGCTGCATCCTTAAGCCCTCTGGGCCAGCCTCTCTACCCTAAGTTGGACTCTACTACATGTGTTGTTTTACTTAATTGCTTTGTGGGTTCAATCAAGGACTAGCTTCTTTTTCTTTTTGTATCCTTGGCACTTAGCACAGTACTAAAGTACATGGTAAGTAATAAATGCTTTATAATAAATTCATTCATCTAATTCCTTTTTATTATCTTGCTATTCTCTTTGATTAAATGCCTTTTTGCTTTTGTAAGGCAATTTTATTAAATTCATTTTTACTTTTCTATTAGAAAGGCCCAAAGGAAAATAATAAATGTTGAAGAAGCTGTGGAAAAATTGGAACACTAATGCATTGTTGGTGAAACTGATCCAACCATTCTGGAGAGCAATTTGGAATTATGCCCAAAGGGCTATAAAGCTGTGCATACCCTTTGACCCAGCAATACCACTTTTGGGTCTTTTCCCCAAAGTGATAATAAAAAAGGGAAAAGGACCCACATGGACAAAAATATTTATAGCTGCTCTTTTTGTGGTGGCAAGGAATTGGAAATCGAGGGGTTGCCCATCAATTGGGGAATGGCTAAACAAGTTGTGGTATATGAATGTAATGGAATTCTATTGTGCTGTAAGAAACAATGAGCAGGAGGAGTTCAGAGAAACCTGGAAGGACTTGCATGATGATGAGTGAGATGAGCAGAGCCAGAAGAACATTATACACAGCATCATCAACATTATGTGTTGATCAACTGTGATAGGCTAGATAACGGAACAAGAAAGTGCCAAAGGACTCATGATGGAAAAGGCCCTCCAAATCCAGGAAAAAAAAAAAAAGGAACTGTGGAATATGGATGCTGATTCAACCATACTGTTTCTTTTGGTTTTGGTGCTGTTGTTTTTCTTTTTTGAGGTTTTTCCTTTTTGCTCTGATTCTTCTCTTATAACATGACTAATACAGAAATATGTTTAATGTTATTATGTATATATAACCTATATCAGATTGCCTGCTGTCTAGGGGAGGGGGGAGAAAAATTTGAAATTTGAAATCTTATATAAACAAATGTCGAAAACTATCTCTACATGTAACTGGAAAATAATAAAACACTTTTATTTTTTAAAAAAAGTCCCTAATCACATTGAATGGGGGCAGTTAGGTGACACAGTGAATAGAGTAGCAGGTCTTGAGTCAGGAAGACTCATCTTCCTGAGTTCAAATCTGGCCTCAGACACTTACTAGCTGTGTGACTCTGGGCAAGTCACTTCACCCTGTTTGCCTTAGTTTCCTCATCTGTCAAATGAGAAGGAAATGGCAAACCACTCCAGTATCTCTGCCAGGAAAACCCCAACTGGGGTCATGACAAGTCAGACGGGACTGAAAAAACTGAACAACAATTAAATCGAAGAGTTCTTTTAAACAACCTGATAAGATTATGGGACTGGGGGGGGGGGAGAAGGGCCGGAGGTGCTTTGGGCCATTATTTGTCTCTAATTAAATGGAAGAAGTGTCTCAATCAGTGTTAGGTGGTCTTGGATGATGCCAACTGAAGGATCAGCCAAATGCCCTTGTGACATATTAGTCAATCAACAAATATTTATTAAGCACCTACTATGTGGCAGACAATAAGAATACAAAGACTAAAATTAAAAGGTTCCAGTTCTCAAAGAATTTCCATCCTATTGAGGAAGGTAACATGTATATATGTACATACTCTGAAGGATGGTGAATAGCTTGAAGTTCTAGACATACTCTAGGGTACCCTCTCTTAACACTAGTTCATAAACTCCTATGTAACATGCGGGATCTGGTTCTGGATATCCCTCTATCAAAGAAATAACTCTTGCATATGTTCCAATCAGAGATAATAATAAAGTTTTTATCTGGCACAAGGAAATGTGGCTGGGAGGTAAGTTGAAGTCTTTAACCTCCCCACTTCAGAGATAAGACCATGCTTTTATAAGGAGTTTGGGGAGTCTTGAAACCGGAAGGTTTCAAGTTGAGATCACATTCTTGAATTCTGGGTTATTACCAGGATATTAACATTTAGCTTCCTGCCATTAACTTTTATGGTTCTGATTCCCTTAGTAGCCTTGATATGTCTTCCCCCTCCCCCCCAATCAAGTTTTGTTTTCCATAGGAAGAGCATCCTTAAACTGTCTTAGAACCACCACACCCTTTTCAAGTGTTTTTATTTTCCACAGGAAAAGCATCCTAAGTCTATCCTAGGCCCATGACATATGGGTGTGCTTCTCATTAACTGTCAGTTAGGGGGCAGCTAGGTGGTACAGTGGATAAAGAACCAGCCCTGGATTCAGGAGGACCTGAGTCCAAATCTGACCTCAGACACTTGACACTTACTAGTTGTGTGACCCTGGGCAAGTCACTTGACCTCAATTGCCTCAACCCCCCCCCCCCAAAGTGGCTAGCATTATCAAGAATTTACTGGGTATTAAAACTTTGCACATTAACACCTCAGTACACAAACCTTGAAAGGATTGGGGGGCTGGGGTAGGGGAGGACAGAGTCAAGATGGTGGAGTGATAGGAAGCATTTTTGCCCTAGCTCATCCAGCACACCTTCTCTACAACCTAGCTTCTTAAACTGTGGGTCGAGACCTCATATGGGGTTTCAAAATTGAATGTGGGGTCCCAAAAAATTTGGCAACAGTAAAAGGTTATGCATGCCTATTTTATATACCTATATACTTGGGGTCATGTAAAAATTTCTCTGGTGAAAAGGGGTGGCAAATGGAAAAAGTTTAATAAGCTCCGCTCTACAACAACTTAGAAAACCCACTAGACCAAATTTTGACTGAGAAAACCAAGAAAAAGTCACAGTGAGTCATTTTTTCTAGCCCAGGGCAGCTTAGGAAGATGTACCAAGAGATCTGCCAACACTGGGGCAGAGGTTGGTAAGGAATGTGGAGCAACAGTGGAGACAGGAAGAGATGGGCAGTATTCCAAGGCCCAAGGAGTACCCAGGACTGGGCAAGGAACAAAACAGAGCACTGGGGTAGGAGCAAGGATGCAGAAAAAGAACCTGAGGGACCCTTGTATTAACACTGAGCGCAGGAACAATGGCTATCTGATAGCTCTGTTACCCAATACCCAATTCCTGGTCCTAGACCTGGGTGGGAGAGGAGTGGTCATGAGCAAGTCAGTCCCTAGCTGAGTACTGAGCCCAAAATAAATTCCAGAAACTGAGCTTTGTGGCTCTGAGCCTAGGAGCAGAGTGATGACTCAGGCCTAACTTTTAGCCCAGTATGTAAATCTGTAGAGGAGTAAGCAGGACACAAGATTAAGATCAAAGAGAAACTGGCAATTCAGTTGGTCTGAAGCTGCAGTAACAGTGACTTGGTGTAGCATCAGGCTGTGGAAACTCAACCACACACCAGGTCCTGGGATTCTGTCTCGTTAACATTGTTTCCTTTCCAAACGTACTGATCATTTTATCTCTCACATAGAGTCTCTCAACCCTCAAGTCAAAAACTGAGAAAGTGACATTTCCAGGACTGGTGAGCCATCATTCCCAGACTCTGATCTCCTGCCTTTTCAGGATACCCTTTTCTCTTGGTTTTCCTTTCACCTATCTGACCACTCCTTCTCTGTCTTCTTTACTGGATTCTCTTACAGATCATGTCCTCTAACCACAGGTGTCCCTCAGGGTTCTGCCCTGTGACCTCTTCTCTCTCTATTACTATGTGCTTCACTTGATAATCTCATCAGCTCCCATGGATTTAATGACCACCTCTGTGCTGATGACTCTCAAATCAACTTCGTGCTGACCCCCAATCTCACATCTCCATCTCCATTTCAGACATCAGGAACTGGTTGTCTAGTAGACATCTCAAATTCAATATGACAAAACCAGAACTTTTACTCTAACTTTTAATCTTTTATCTTATTATTTTTATATCTTATATCTATATTATATGTAAACATTTAATACATATTTTATATTTTTACTATTTTATCCTTATTATCTTCTACCCTATGCCTATCCACTCCCTCTGTCCCCCTTCCCTATTCTTGTAGAGGGCAACACCACCTTTCCAATCCCTCAGGGTAGCAATCTAGGAGTCATCCTGGATTCCTCACTATCTCTCCCCCCCCCCCCCCAACCCCATAATCCAATCTGTTGCCAAGGACTGTTGTTTTCATCTTTTCAACAACTCTCTCAAATACTCCCCTTCTCTCTTTTGACACTGCTGCCCCACTTCACAGCTGAATTATTGCAATAGCTGCTGGTGGGTCTGCCTGCCTCAAGTCTCTCCCCACTCTAATCCATCCTCCAAACAACCCCCAAAGTGATTTTCTTAAAGCATGGGTCTGATCATGTCACTCCTCTATTCAACAGATTCCAGTGGCTCCCTATTGCCTCCGGGGACAAATGCAAAATGCTCTGTTTGGCATTCAAAGTCCTTCATAACTTCCCACCACTCCTATCTTTCCGGTCTTCTTACACCTTCCTCCCACACACATACTGTTAGATCCAATGACACTGACTTCCTGGCTGTTCCATGAACAAGACACTGTCTTTTAGCCCTGGGCCTTCTCTAGCTGTTTGCCATGCCTAGAAGGCTCTCCCTTCTCTGCTCTGACTACTTACCTCCCAGGCTTCCTGTAAATCCCAACTGAAATCCTACCTTTTATAGGAAGTCTTCTTCAACCCCTCTTAATTCTAGTGCATTCTTAATTGTAATTGTAATAATTTCCTCTTTATCTTGTACATAGCATTTATATTTCTATATATTTGTTTGTATGTTGTCTCCCCCATTAGATTGTAATTTCCTTGAGGGCGGAGACTGTCTTTTGTCTCTTTTTGTATCCCCCAATCTTAGCATAGTGCCTATCATGCAGTAGGCACTTCATAAATATAGATTGATTGATTGCCTTTTAAATCTTGTCTCTTATGTTTACTGCTTATGTGACATTGGGAAAATCATTTAACCTCCTGAGTCTTAGTTTCTTATCTTATCCTGAGTCTTAGTTTCTTTATCTGTAAAATGAGGGGGTTGGGCTAGATAACAGCCGAGATCTCTTCTAACTCTAGATCTATAATCCTATTACAGCACCCAGAAGTCTGAGTGGCACTGATCTTTCACGATGGAGAGGAAAATCAAGGGCTGGAAAAACAAGAATGGGGGATGATCTGTGGAAGGCTGATTTGAAGAGAGACAAAGGGGCTAGCGATAATAATAAGGGAGAGAGCAGACAATCTATATCCCTGGACTTCCCAGACAAAGCCAACTGCAGCACTGTGGGTAGCAGAGACATACAGCTTTGACAAAGCTTCAGATGGTGCATTCCTGAGTGTGGGGACCATGGGAAGGGGAAGGCTGACCCCCAGTGGTCAGTACTTGTCAGTGCAGCAAGAGGAGCCTCTAGCAGGCAATGCGGTAGCTAGCTGTCTGCAAAATCACTCTTGCTGAGCTCAGTCTGCTTAGCTTGGGCAAGAATTCCAGCCCACGTGGAGGCCTCATTGCTCATTGGGCTCAATTAAAGGCTGTGTGAGCTTCTCGTCATCCAGCCATGACATTTTGGGCAGGACTGGAATTTAGGCAGTTGTTGTTCAGTCATATCTGACTCTTCATGACCCCATTTGGGGCTTTCTTGGCAAAGATAGTGGAGTGGTTTGCCATTTCCTTCTCTAGCTCATCTTACACATGAAGAACTGAGGCAAACAGGGTTAAGTGACTTGCCCAGGGTCATACAACTAGTAATTGTCTGAGGCCATATTTGAACTCACAAAGATGAGTCTTCCAAATTTCAGGCCAGGCACTCTATATACTGTGCCACATTGCTGCTGGGTTTAGGTACGGTAGGGGAAATATATAATTTCTAGTCCCTGCCTTAGGTCAGGATAGCCTCCAAATCATCAGAGCTAGGTTAGGACTGGGAAGGGAAGCCATAGGCCCCCTCCGTTTCTCTTACCTACCTGGTGGTGATGCCTATGTGATTAAATGTATTCCTTCTTGTGTCTTTGTCTCTCTGACCATCTGTTCTTGCTCATTATTTCTTTGGTTCTGATGACTGCTTTGACTTTTTATTAGAGGCAACCTGCCAGGGTGTTGGGAGCACTGGATTTGAAAGACCTGGGGCCATAGCATAGCTATTTACTGAGCTGTGTGATCTTAGTGAAGTCACCCTGGGTTTCTGTTTCCTTATCTTGTCATGCCCGGGTTGGAGTGGGGATAAGCTCCCATTCTCTATAAAATGCTCCAATGGCATGCATCTCAAATATCCTCTGACAACCGAAGCCCAACTCCTGGCCTTCTCGTGGTGGAACTGTTTCCATTAACAGGAGAAGGGGTGAAGGTGAGTCACTGGTGCCTTAAAACCAGTCGCTTTGGGCAGGTGGGGCTTGCTAGCCTTGGCAGGCAACCCGCCTAGGGAAAGGAAACCCTGATTTTAAACCTCTGCTGCCTTGTGGCTATACCCATATATGGGAAAGGCTTTGGGAGTTAACCCCGAGGAAAAATCAGGAGTTGGAGTCCCTTAGGCAGTTGGATGTTGGACATCACATCCCTCTGGCAACTCCTGTGGCAGCACTGGTGCCAAACTGTATTGGCTCTGCCTCTCCTTTGGATTCACCAATGTCATGGAGAGGGAAAACCTGCTGCATGGGCAACAGCTTGTTTTCCATATTGATCTGCCCAGGCCAGCGCCCTGGAGAGGACACTCCAGCTACTCCTCATGGGGTAGATACAACACGGGATGAGGCAGTTACTAGTTATAAGTCACTCAGGAGCTGTGGCTCCCGTATCGGACTGCACAGCCACACTGTGGCCTGTGGCTTTTCAAGGCACTGATTCATGGTCATCCGAGACTGGTAGAGGCCTACTACTACTATCTTAGATGATTTCTGAAACAACTTCCAGACATATGCTATTATCTAAATGCTATAATCTCAGTCTTCTTGTCTATTATTGGATCTGGGGCTCTTTTGGTGTCTCCAGGTATCTATTTGGGTCTTTGTCTCTCTAACACTTTGCTTTTCCTCTCCATAGCATCTTGGATCTAGTTCCTCTGGGTTGCCTCATTGGGACAGCTGTGTTTTCTCATATTTTTCCTCCAGGATGAGTCAAAAGCTGGTTGCTAGGATTTGTGTGTGGTGGAGGTGGAGTGGAGGCTAGAAACTGACCCAGGGCAGCTGACAGTCCATCCAGACCAAATTAATTCAGAGAAGATGGGTGGAGGAATCAGAGGAGAGGAAGCTAGGAGCTGGGATGAGTTTAAACTTTGAACATAGATTTTCCAAAATAACTTGCTCACGGTCAGTGCTGGGAACATATCAGCAGCCATCTGGGAAGAGAAAGGAATGAAGGTTAGCCACCCACATGGAGCTGTTACTGTTATTGTCACTGTTAGTTACTGTAACTAACATCCCTAGCCAGAAAAGCAAGTCTAAATATCTTATCCAGACCGAATGCAGGGAGTACACAAATTAGTTCCTAGGCTGCAGCATTTACACTGCTTGGTGCCTAGCATTGTGCTTGCTTCTGGGAGTGGGATGGGGTGGGGAACACAAAGAATTGCAGACATTTGTTAAGTTCATGTCATCTGAGAGATCAGATGCTTCAGGGCTGGAGAAACTAACATTGTAGTCAAGAGATAAGATATATATATATGTATACATACATGCATACATATATATGTGTGTGTATGTGTATATATACACATACATGCACACACAAGAAGATGAGTAACTATTGATGAGAGGTACAAAGTGTTATAGGATTTCAGGGGAGTCAGAGGTCACTGGGGCAGTGAGATTTCTTCTGGGTTGCTCACTTATGGGGATAGGGAATAATATTCATCTTGGCCAGTCATGCAGCTTGAGGAGTGTGTGTGTGGAAGGAGAAGGGACCAGTTTAGCTCTTTTCCTTGGCAATGGGCGGGGTGGGGGGGCGGTGTCTGGTTTGCTTATAGGTACATGTGTCATTTGGGTAAGACTATTTGTTCAGTTAATTGTTTCAGTTGTGTTGACTCTTCAAATCCCTTCCTCTTTCCTTCCCGTCTATATGTTTCTGAGCAATCTCACTGGGCAATTTGAATAACCCAGCCTAATTTCTGAAGGAGGAGCCAAGTATTGCAAAGGCATTCGGGGAGGGTGTAGGTCAGATCCAATGGGAAGTGCTGACCTAAGCAGGGGATCCATTGTCCAGAGGCTGGGTGAGAGAGGAGGAATGAGGCAGTGACTCACCATAAGCTTATATGGCATTGAAGTCTGAGGTTTACCTGTATCGTGTGAGAAAGAAGGATCCCCAGACTTTACAAGACTTTACTTGGGGCTAGAGAGGCTGTGTATAGGAGACTTAAAAACAATGGATATGTGGGTTGTTGTTGTTGTTTTTCTTTTTTAGGTATTAAGAAACCACTCTCCTGACACATTCTCATAGGTGAGAGTAGAGAGTTGGTCCCCTGGGATGGAGGATGAGCACCATCTCCTGGAGAAGAGCTGAACTGCTGAATAGAGATGGCAGCTGATCAGGGGCTAGAGAGTTGAAGAAGGGAGAACTGAGTGGAAGGAAGGAGCTTCAACGTCCAGTGCCAGCAGTGAGATGACTACCATCTGCTGGCAGGGAAGTGACAGAGCACCACTGAGCAGTGTCTGAAGATGCCTTCGAAGAGTCATCGGTCAATAAGCATTCATTAGACATAAGCAGTTATTAAGCATTTACTATTAGCCAGATACCATATTACTAAGAACCGGAGAGAAGCAGGAACTTGCTGAAAGCAAGGAAAGCAAGGAGTCATGGAAGGGAATGTCGATGATGATGGAGAGGAGGAGGGAACAAATCCTGATATTTCCCCATCGTGATGGTGGTGTTTGTTTACGTCAACTTGTAAATACATTTGTTGACATCTTCAGCTTTGCAAGCCAATGTACTTGTAAGGGAAACTGGTAAATATGCTTAGCGAAGTGTCAGGTAGTGAAATTCCAGGAAGATCTGAAGTAGAGAAATAAGAGTCCCTTAAAGTGTATCTGGGAGCAGCTAGATGGCATAGTGGATAGAGTGCTGGGCCTGGAGTCAAGAAGACCTGAGTTCAAATCCAACCTCAGATACTTACTAGCTATGTTTGAAAATCACTAAACCCCGTTTGTTTCAGTTTCCTCATCTATAAAATGAGCTGGAGAAGGAAACGGCAAGCCACTCCAGTATCTCTGACAACAAAACCCCAAACGGGGTCACAAAGAGTCAGACACAACTAAAAACGACTAAACAACAACCAAAGTGGATCTAGGGTCTTTACATCAGGAGGAAGTCTCTGATGTGTTTTTTCAGAGCCTGAGGCCTTTCTCAGTACAGACTCCAGAATTAGAACCTCAGTAAGGCAGACTTGGAAAGTACCTCAGTAACTATGTAGTCCAACCTGTACCTGAGCCAGAATCTCTTCTATCACACCCCAGCAAGTAGAAATCCAGCATTACTTGAAGATTGCTAATAAGGTGGAAGTCACACTACCTCCTGAGGCATCCCATTCCACTCTGGGAGAGTTCTGGTTGTTTCCTTATTTTGGGAGTAAATCTTCAGGGTCTTAATTCCTAGTTCAGTCCTTTTGGGCCAAGCAGAACAAAGTTTTGATCCTTCCATATGAAAGTCCTTCAAATATTTCTTTTTCTTTTCTTTTTCTTTTTTTTTTTGTGGGGCAGTGAGGGTTAAGTGACTTGCTCAAGGTCACACAGCTAGTAAGTGTCAAGTGTCTGAGGCCAGATTTGAACTCAGATTCTCCTGAATACAGGGCTGGTGCTTTATCCACTGTGCCACCTAGCTGCCCCTGGTTTTTTTTCTTTTTCCTTCAAATATTTCAAGACAGGGATCATATTGCCTCTAAGTTTTATCTTCAGGCTAAACATCTCCAGTTAATGCAGAGCAGGGTGTCCAGTCTTTTCACTGTTCTGTTCCCCCTTCTCTAGGTATACTATCAATGACCTGACTAAAATGTGGCCCCAGAATTGAACACAACTCTCTAGAAGTCGCCTTTCAACCCTTCATCTCCTTTAATATTTCTGCAACAGATGACACTGTTGACTACCTTCTAGAAACCTTCTTTGCCAGCTTCTATGACACTAACCCTAGTTATGACCCCCTCTATGACACTAGCCCTAACCCTAACCCTAACCCTCCTTTTATTTCTTTGACTTCTTCTTAATCTCTTTCCTCTAACAGTCACCTCCCTGGGGGACTGTACTTCACTTATTTTATATGGTAATGTGCATACCTGGGTATCTCTATCATTGGTCTCTCCAGTACAAAAAAACTGGGTCAAACATCCAATTCTCCACTCTCTGGGGACGACTGCAGCTGGGGCACAGGATTGGCAAGAAGAGCAGGAGCAGAACTCAAATTTTGACTCCCCTGATGCCTGATTTCTTGCTACATCACTATTCCTGCAAACCCAGAGATGGGTTTCATGACCTATTTTAATTGATTTAATTTAATTGTCAATCAATGCTGGACACTGGGGAGAGAAGGACAAAGAATCAAACAATCCCTACTCTCAATTAGCTTACATTCTATTGGAGAAGACAAGTACATAAATCTATCATCTATCTATCTATCTATCTATCTATCTATCTATCTATCTATCTATCTATCTATCTATCTATCTATCATCTATCTATCTATCTATTTATCTATCAATACATAGTACATCAATGTAAAGTCTGTCTGTGTATACACAATACACTATATATACACACAAATGTAATATATGTATATATGTGATATGCATATATGTAATAGTTAAATGCATGATTATTTGGAGGGAGGGCTCTCAAATTTGGGGAGATCAGAAAAGGGTCCATCCCAAAGATGGTATTTGAGCTGAATCTTAAAGGAAGAGAGGGGTTCTATGGAGTGAAGGGAAAGAGGGAGTGCTTTTTCTTTGACTGTCTCCCATGCCTGGAATTCTCTCCCTTCTCATCTTCTCCTACAAGAAGTGTTTCCCAATCCCTCTTCATTCTAATGCCTTCCCTCTGTTAATAATTTCCTATTTATCCCATATATAGCTTGTTTGTACAAATTTGTTTATTGTCTCCCCTATTAGACTGTGAGCACCTTGAGTACAGGAACTGTCTTTTGCCTCCCTTTGCATCGCTGGCACTTAGCATAGTGCCTGATACATGGTAGGTGTTTAATAAATGCTTATTGACTTACTGCCTAATCCAGGCATGGAAGATAGTCAGTGTAAAGTCACAGAGATGGAAGATCAAGTGTTTTTTTTTTTTCAGGGCAATGGGGGTTAAGTGACTTGCACAGAGTCACATAGCTAGTAAGTGTCAAGTGTCTGAGGCTGGATTTGAACTCAGGTTCTCCTGAATCCAGGGCCAGTGCTTTGTCCACTGCACCATCTAGCTGCCCCAATCAAGTGTTTTAAGGAATAGAGAGAATCTTATTTTGGCAACATCACAGAATGTGGGAGGGGTACTAAAGCATCGAGACTGGAAAGATAGGTTAAAGCCAGGTTGTACAGGGCTTCAAAAGCTAAACTGAGCAGTTTATATTTTGTGCTAGAGGCACACTGGAGTCGGTTAAACAGGGGAGTCATATGATTTGTACACAATTGTATTAGATCACAAACTTTTTTCCAAGGTGGGGCTCCGACCCGCAGGAATGGCATTGTATAGTAGAAAGAGGAGAAAGGTCTTGGGTTCCAAGACTTGTTATCTGTGTGACATTGGACAAGTCACCTCATCTCTTTAAACCTTGTTTTCTCATCTGCTTAATGGAGATAATCTCTTCCCTGCCTACCTTACCTCACAGGGCAGCTGTGAGAAATAAATGAGATAATATGTTTTGTAAGTCAGAAAGCCCAGTACAAACACAATGTATTAATATTATCTTGTCCTCATCTCTCTCAATTATTATTATTATTGTTGTTATTATTATTAGCTTACACAGGTATGTGCCTGTCTAGATGCCTCTACAGATCCAGAGAAACAGACAGACATGCTCCACACCCCTGCCAGACTCAAACACCTGGTGGGCCAGGCAGCTGAAAGGCACGTGGCTACTCGCCCACATGAACACATATATGTCTGTACACATGCTTGAATGATGAGGTTGGCCTTCTTCATGACAGAGCCTTATGATTCAGAACAGATATACTCTTGTTGCACTCGTGATGCCTAACAGGAGACAGGTGATTCCCCTCAGGAGCTCATGGGCAGGTGAGAAGGAAGTTGAATCAAGTCAACACGCATTTACTGAGTGTCTGCTAGGTGTTACAATGACAAAAATGCTAGGTGGGTTACAATGACAAAAATGAAGTTCGTTTGCTTGTTTCCTGATATCAGTAGTCAGTCTCTTCCTCTTCCTTGAACTTTGTGGCATATGACACTATTGACCAGTGGCTGGCCTGGAGCCCAAGTTGGAGCCTTGTTCATTGGTTTTCCAGTCTCAAACCCACCTTTAGTCTATCAAGAAACCTCCTGGTCAATGGCTGACTTTTGGATCGTCTCTATTCTTATATTCCCTCAGTGAAGTGGCAGAGAGCAGAATCAGGAAACCTCATATCAAATATAGAGTTTTCCTCATTTACCCCAAGGTTTCAAAAGGAAGGTTTTTTTTTTCTTGACAGATCTTCCCTTCAAAATATCTTTTTCATTTACCTGTCACAGTGTCTGAAATATGTCATTAGAGAGTATTTTCTTTGTGATAAACCCTCTCCCCTACCTCCTTTTAAAATATAAATCTGAATCATGAGATCAGAGAAGCTCATATTTAGAAGGGACTTCAGAGACAAATTAATTGAACTTGTACTACTTAAGCAGGAATATTCTCTGTAGCACCCCTTCACACAGTCATGCAGCTTAGATATTCACTTAAATACTCCTAGTAAAACAGAGCTCACTATTGTCTGATGTAGTCCATTCTACTTTAGGGAGTTCTAATTATCGTGAATTTTTTTTCTTATATTAAAGCTAATGCTGCTTCACTACATTTTACATTCATTTTCCTTGTTCTGCCTTCTTAGGCCAAGCAGAACAAACCTAATTTCTCTTCCATGTGACAGACCTTTGAATTAAAATTTGTTTATTTGTTTATTTTTAATTTTTTAAATTAAATTTTTTTTTTTGCGGGGCAATGACAGTTAAGTGACTTGCCCAGGATCACACAGCTAGTAAGTGCCAAGTGTCTGAGGCTGGATTTGAACTCAGGTCCTCCTGAATCTAGGGCTGGTGCTTTATCCACTGTGCCACCTAGCTGCCCCCTGCATTTTTTCTTTTTTCGTTTGTTTTTTTTGGTGAGGCAATTGGGGTTAAGTGGATTTGAACTCAGGTACTCCTGACTCCAGGGCCGGTGCTCTATCCACTGCGCCATCTAGCTGCCCTGCTGTGTTCCACTCTCACCCCACTCAAAGTGTCAAGTAGTGTGACCCAGGGTCACACAGCTAGTATCAAGTGTTTGAGGCCAGATTTGAACTCAGGTACTCCTGACTCCAGGGCTGGTGCTCTATCCACTGTACCACCTAGCTGCCCCTGCCCCCTGCATTTTTAAAATAAACATTTTTGTGTAAAGTTTTGAATTCCAAATTTTATCCTCCTTCCCTTTCTTCCTTCTTCCTTAAGGCGGTAAGCAATCAGATAAAAGTTATACATGTGCAATTATGTAAAACGACCATTTTAGTCATTTTGTATAAGAAAACTTGAATAAAAAATGAAAGAAAGTAAAAAAAATATCATGCTTCAGTCTGTATTCAATAAATATCTGCTCTTTCTGTGGAGGTGGATAGTATGTTCCATCATTAGTGCTTTAGGATTGTCTTGGATCATTGTATTGCTGAGAATAGTTGTTATTCACAGTTCATCAAACGATATTTCTGTCACGGTGCCCAATGTTCTCTTAGTTCTGCTCACTTCACTATACATCAGTTCATATAAGCCTTTTCAGGCCTTTCTGAAACCATCCAGCTTGTCATTTCTTATAGCACAGCAATATTCGATCACCATTATATAACACAGCTTGATTTACAATTCTAAGCCACTACAAAAAGAGTTGCTATAAATAAATCTATTTCTCTTTTTGGGAATGTCTTTGGGATACGAACCTAGCAGTGGTATTGCTGGATCAAAGGGTGTACAGTTTTATAGCCCTTTGGGCATAGTTCCAAATTGTTCATCAGAATGGTTGGATCTGTTCACAACTCCACCAACAGTGGATTAGTGGCCTAGCTTTCCCACATCCTCTCCAACATCCAATATTTCCCTTTTTAGATCTTTACATTATTGAAAGCAGCTACATGTGCCCTTAAATCTTCTCTTTACCATGCTAAATGTCCTTAGTTCTTCCAACTCAGCCCTACAAAATATAATTCTAGGCTCTTCATGATCCTGGTTGGACTCTTATGGAAAAGCTCCAGTTTGTTAGTATCTTTCTAAATTAGCAACCAGGGACCCCAGAAAGCTACCCAGTTTCTAAATTATTAGTTGCTTAGAATCCTCTCCACTGATGTTTACTTTGATTATTTAGCCAGAGAACACATAGTTCAAAGCAAAAGCATTTAACGAAATAGCATAGCAATAAAAATAACAACAGAACATTCTCCTTATAAGCTCATTCTTCCACAAATACACATAGAGAACCACCAAATTTGAGAGTTGTAAAGGACCCCAGCATTCATCTAGTTTAACTCATACATGAAAGTAATCTCCACTAGAATGCAACAAACCAGTGATTGTCCATTTTCCATTTGAAGATTTCCAACATGCTGGTCAGGAAGGTGGGATGGAGAACTCATTATCTCTTGAGGCAGCCAATTCTACTTTTGGATATCTCTAGTCATTAGGAATTTTAACTCACATTAAAAAGCATCTTACTGGTATGGTGGTACAGTGGATAGCGTGTTGGGCCTAGAGTCAGGAAGATTCTTCTTTGTGAGTTCAAATCTCACCCCAGACACATACTAGCTGTGTGACTCTGGGCAAGTCACTTAGCCCTGTTTGCCTCAGTTTTTCCATCTGTAAAATGAGCTAAAGAAGGAAATGACAAACCACAGCAGTATCTTTGCCAAGAAAAATCTAATCTGACCTCATCTGGCCCTCATCATTAGAGTCTGCCAGAGATAGTGGCCCTAGGCATATGACAGACCATACCTTTTATCTTAGACTGCATTAATGACTCTGATTCCAGCCCATCTTGCCACCTGTACACCATGGTGATTTCCCCATATGCCACCTTCTCCTAGAAAGTGCAGGGGTGAGTGATGATAGCTATTGATGGAACACTGGGGGGAGGGGGGAGTAAAGGGAGAAAACTGTATGATTTATCATCCCCAATAATCAAAGATGCTTAACTGAGCACATTGGATCCACCTGTTTTCTTGGCTATGAGCCTATTGTGAGAAATGATTCATTTGGACCCCTACTCTATTCCAATCAGTATGAATCAATTTGATATGATTCTATAGGGGTAGTGATTTTAAGTTCTGCATATTAGCCCCAGAGCTGTGAACTTCAGGTTGTAAGTTCACTTTCTTAATCATAGTAAGTTAATGAGAGGCCCTCCACCCTTGTTTTTCCTTGTCATGGTGATCAGGCCCAGTGTGGCAGAGGTGACTCAATTACATGGAAAGTCCCCCGACTTATTTTTGTACCTCCGGACCACTCTCTCGTCCAACGTGAGCAGATGATCATCTTATGACCAATTAGTCAGTGGAGCTGCCCCATGCTTCGCCCAATCTGAGACCCCCCTGCTGACATACCATTTCTAGCCGATTACATCATTTTTTGGCCCTCAAAGGAAGGCCTATCAAACAATAGAATTCTGTATTTTGTGTAGCCCTTTTAGAGTATTCAGTATCAAATCTGCTATCAAGTCTTATAAAAATAAGGCCCTGAAAGAAGGGGGCATCTCAGATCAGGAGAAAGAGCTGAGGTCCACTTCATTAGAGGGGACCATAGACCCTTTAACAAAGTGCTTCAGTGGTTTTTCTTGCAGATTGGGTAATTATAATCCCTATAATATGTCACAAATAATTTAGACTGTAAACTGCTTGAAAGTAGGGATTCTTGGAGCAGCTAGGAGGCACAGCGGATGAAGCACTCGCCCTGGATTCAGGAGGACCTGAGTTTAAATCCAGACTCAGACACTTGACACTTGCTAAGTATGTGACTATGGGCAAGTCACTTAACCCTCATTGCCCTGCAAAAAAAAAAAAAAAAGCAGAGAATCTTATTTTTTGTATTGTGTATTCGTATTCCCACCACTAACTAACACAATGATTGGAATCATAATAATAAAAAAAATTTTTGGCTGTGGGGGAAAAAAAAGCTGTGTGTGGTAAGTCACTTTACCCTGTTTGCCTCAGTTTCCTCATCTGTAAAATGAATTAGAGAAGGAAATAGCAAACCATTCCTCAATCTTTGCCAAGAAAACCCCAAATTGGGTCAGGAAGAGTTGGATGCAACTGAAAAACAACTCAACTCAACTGATGCTAAGTTAAATCTGATGCTTTGCAACCCCCCACATTGTTTCTGATTCTGCCTTTTGAGATCAAATAAAACAAATCTAATCTCTCTTTCACATGATAGCCCTTCAAATACTTGAATACAGTCATCATATTCCTCCTAAGTCTTCTTGTCTCCAGGCTAAACATTCTATATATCTTCAATTGAATCTCACATGTGGGGCAGATAGGTGGCACAGTGGATAAAGCACCGGCCCTGGATTCAGGAGGACCTGAGTTCAAATCTGGCCTCAGACACTTGACACTTACTATCTGTGTGACCCTGGGCAAGTCACTTAACCCCCATTGTCCTGCAAAAAAAAAAAATTGAATCTCACATGAAATGCACTCAGGGTCCTTCTGTATCCTAGTTGCCCTTTTCTGAACATTTTCTAGCTTCTCAATATCTTTCATTCTTTCTTTTTTTTGCACGTAGCAATGAGGGTTAAGTGACTTGCCCAGGGTCACACAGCTAGTGATTGTCAAGTGTCTGAGGCTAGATTTGAACTCAGGTCCTCCTGAATCCAGGGCTGGTGCTTTATCCACTGCGCCACCTAGCTGCCCCTAGTCAATATCTTTCTTAAACTATGGTGTCCAGAACTGAGTACAATACTCCATATGAGGATAAGGAAGGCAGAATAAAAAGAGACGTTTGCCTCCTGTTACTGGAAGCTCTGGCCTTTTTGATGTAGACTAAAATCACAATTGATTTTCTGGTCACTGCATCACACTTCTGGCTCTGGTTGAGCTTGTAGTCCACAAACATGTCTGGATTCTTTTCAGAACAGCTATCCAAATATGCTCCAAACTTATACTTCTGAAGCTGATTTTTCTTTTGTAACCAAGTATAAGACTTCACATTAATTTCTTATTCAATTTCATCTTAAAAGATCTATTCCAATGCTCTATCAGCCAATAAACTTCTATTATGCACCTCACATGTGTCAGGTACCAAGCTAAGTGCTGGGGGTACAAAAAGAAGCAAAAGACAGTCCCTGCCCTCAAGGAATTTATAATTTAATGGGGGAGATGACATACAAAAAGATAGGGAGGGGCAGCTAGGTGGCGCTGCAGTGGATAGAGCGCTGGCCCTAGAGTCAGGAGGACCTGAGCTCAAATCCAGCTCAGATACTTGACACTAGCTGTGTGACCCTGAGCAAGTCACTTAACTCCAATTGCCTCCCCTGCCCCCCCCCCAAAAAGGTAGATATAAACAAGCTACATATTGGATTAAGAGAGGGGAAATACTAGAGTTAGGGGTTGGGGAAAGTTTCCTGTAAAAGCTGGGATTTTAGTTGAGATTTAAAGGAAGCCAGGAGAGCCAGTAGGTGCTCATGAAGAGGGAGAGCATTCCACACATGAGGGATGGCTGGAGAAGAGCATTTAGCCTGTCAAGATCCACAGAAGATAGGTGGCACAGTAGATAGAATGCTGGCCCTGGATTCAGACCTGAGTTCAAATGTGGCCTCGTACACTAAGTAGCTTTGT
Organism: Dromiciops gliroides; assembly: GCF_019393635.1. Taxonomy (NCBI): domain Eukaryota; kingdom Metazoa; phylum Chordata; class Mammalia; order Microbiotheria; family Microbiotheriidae; genus Dromiciops; species Dromiciops gliroides. Next base: position 357,604,577 of record NC_057863.1, on the reverse strand, counting down.
GACCCTGAGCAGGACACTTAGCCTTTGTTTACTTCAGTTTCCTCACTGAAAAATGGGGATAATTTTAGCATCTCGATCCCAGGGTTGTTGTGAGGATCAAACAAAATCATGGATGTAAAACATTTCATAGACTCTAAAGCACTGAATAAATGCCCCCACTCTTATAAAGATACATATGGATCCTGACTCTCTCATTCAGTGTGTTAGTTATACCTCTCAGCTTTGTGTCATCTGTATATTTCTTGGGCATACTATCTCTATCTCATTCACAACAACATTAAACAGAACAGAGCTAAACTCCGTCATTGAGAAGATAGGAGATGCATAGGGATCACTCATACAGCACACATATGTGGCAAATATGTATGTTCAAGGTATGTGCCTAGAGTGGTAATTCCTATCTCCAACCCTGCAGAGATGGTGATGTCTTCATGTTATGCCCTCATGCTTCTCTTTGCTATGTCTGATTTTTACCAGGCTTTGAATTTCTGTTCCAAGTGGTCTTAAGGTAACTAGCTCTCTTTAGGTTAACTTGTCCACCAGCCATTAGAATGCTGTGGTTAGTAAGCATCTTCCATGCAGAAAAGGTCTACAGTAAGCCAGCTTTTTCAGCCACCTCCACCAACCACTTGGGGGTTTCTATGGTCATTAATTCTTCTTCTTCTTCTTCTTCTTCTTCTTCTTCTTCTTCTTCTTCTTCTTGTTGGGGAATGAGGGTTGTGACTTGCCCAAGGTCACACAGCTAGTAAAGTGTCAAGTGTCTGAGGCCAAATTTGAACTCAGTTCTTTCTGAATCCAGGCCTGGTGCTTTATCCACTGTGCAACCTAGCTGCCCATCATTAATTCTTTCTCTAATAGGGGAGGAGTAAGACACTTTTAGGTGTAGCTACTTCTTGTTGTTCAGTCATTTTTGGTTGTGAGTGATTCTTTGTAACCCCATTTGGGGTTTTCTTGGCAAAGAAAATGGAGAGGTTTGCTATTTCCAATTACTGCTCATTTTACAGCTGGGTTAAGTGAACTGCCCAGGGTCACACAGATAGTAAATGTCTGAAACCATATTTGAACTCAGGAAGATGAGTCTTCCTGACCAGGGCTGGTGCTCTATTCACTGTGATGGGCCTGGAGGCAGGAGGATATGAGTTCAAATCTGGAATCAGACACTTGGCATTTACTAGCTAGCTGGGTGACCCTTGGCAAGTCACTTAACCCTGATTGCCTGAAGCGTATGGGGCCATCTCCAGTTGTCCTGATCTATATCTTGCCAATGAACTCAGATGACTCTGGAGGAAAGAGTGAGGTTGGTGACCTTGCACAGCCCTGCTTCACTTAAATCCAATTCACTGCAAGTCATAACATCACCTCCTGCTGTCATGGTCCTCTTTGAGAATGAAGGACAAACAGCAAGAATCCATAAATTGCTACCCTCTAGGACTAGCCATTAAACCAATTCTCAATCATGAGATTTTGTCAAATGCTTTGCTGAAATCCAGATATATTGTGTCTATGGATGCCATTGATCACTAGCTTAGCATCTTTTTTTTTAATTTAGAATTTTATTTTTCCCCAATTACATGTAAAACAATTTTAATGTTCATTTTTAAAACTTGGTGGTCCAATTTCTCTTCCTTCCTCTTCCCCTGTCCCCACTTAAGAATGCAAGAATTTCAATATAAGTTATGCATGTGTAGTCATGCAAAACATCTCCACATTAGTCAGGTTGTGAAAGAAAACAGATAAAAAAACTTAAAAAAAAGAAACTAAAAAAATATGCTTCAATCTGTATTCAGACATCATCAGTTCTGTCTTTGGAGATGGATCATGTTTTTTATAAGTCCTTCTGAGTTGTGTTGGATCATTGCATTGCTAAGAATAGCCAAGTCATTCACAGCTGATCATATTATAATATTGCTGTTACTTTGTATACAGAAAATCTCACTTTGCATCAGCTCATATAAATCTTTCTAGGTTTTTCTGAGAGCATCCTGCTCATCATTTCATGGTTACTATTTTTTATTATTTTATTTTTCATAGTTACTATTGCTAACTGATTTTCCCTCCATCCTACTCCTTCCTCATGTCATTTACTCTATTCTCTATCTCCTTTCACCTGCTCTCTCCTCAAAGGTGTTTTGCTTCTGATTTCCCCCTCCCCCAACCTGCCCTCCCTTCTATCACCTCTCCCCTCCTGCCCTTATCCCCTTCTCCTCCTACTTTTTTGTAGAGTAAGATAGATTACTATACCCAATTGAGTGTGTATGTTATTCCCTCATTGAGTCAATTCTGATGAGCAGTTCACTCACTCCCCAGCACCTTCCCCATCCTCCCCTCCACTGGGTAAGCTTTTTCTTGCTTCTTTTATGTGAGATACTTTACCCCATTTCACCTCTCTCTTTCCCTTTCTCCAAGTGCATTCCTCTCTCACCCCTTAATTTTATTTTTTAAAGATATTATCCCTTCATATTCACCTCACACCTGTGCCCTCTGTCTAAATATACTCCAGATGCCCTAATATTGAGAAAGTTCTTATGAATTACAAGTATCATCTTCCCATGTAGGAATGTAAACAGTTTAACCTTTTAATATCCCTTATACTTTCTTTTTCCTGTTTACCTTTTTATGTTTCTCTAGGATCTTGTATTTGAAAGTAAAATTTTTTATTCAGCCCAGGTCTTTTCATCAAGAATGCCTGAAAGTCCTCTCATTCATTGAATTCCCATTTTCCCCCCGAATGATTATACTAAATTTTGCTGGGTAGGTGATTCTTTTTTTTTTTCCTTTTTCTTTAAAATTTTTTTTAATTTGTGGGGCAATGGGGGTTAAGTGACTTGTCCAGGGTCACACAGCAGTAAGTGTCAAGTGTCTGAGGCCAGATTTGAACTCAGGTCTTCCTGAATCCAGTGCTGGTACCTTATACACTGCATCACCTAGCTGCCCCTGGGTAGGTGATTCTTGGTTGTACTCTCAGTTCCTTTGCATTCTGCAATATCATATTCTAAGCCCTCTGATCCTTTAATGTAGAAGCTGCTAGATCTTGTGTTATCTTGACTGTGGCTCCACAATACTTGAATTGTTTCTTTCTGGCTGCTTGCAATATTTTCTCCTTGACCTGGGAGCTCTGGAATTTGGCTATAATATTCCCGCAAGTTTTCATTTTGGGATCTCTTTCAGGAGGTGATCAGTGGATTATTTCAATTTTTTTTAATTAATTTTTTTTTTTGCAGGGCAATGGGGGTTAAGTGACTTGTCCAGGGTCACACAGCTAGTAAGTGTCAAGTGTCTGAGGCCGGATTTGAACTCAGGTACTCCTGAATCCAGGGCCGGTGCTTTATCCACTGCGCCACCTAGCCGCCCCCGATTATTTCAATTTTTATTTTACTTTCTGGTTCTAGAATATCAGGTCAATTTCCCCTGACAATTTCTTGGAAGATGATGTCTAGGCTCTTTTTTTGATCATTTCTTTCAGGTAATCCAGTAATTTTCAAATTGTCTCTCCTGGATTTATTTTCCAAGTCAGTTGTTTTTCCAATGAGATATTTCACATTGCCTTCTATTTTTTTCATTCTTTTGGTTTTGCTTTATTGTTTCTTGATTTCTCATAAAGTCATTAACTTCAAATTGTGCAATCCTAATTTTTAAGGAGTTATTTTCTTCAGAGAGCTTTTGTACCTCCTTTCCTATTTGGCCAATTCAACTTTTTGAGGCATTCTTTTCCTCATTGGCTTTTTGTACCTCTTTTACCATTTGCCTAGCCTGTTTTTAAGGTGTTATTTTCTTTGTGTTGTGTGTGTGTGTGTGTGTGTCTTCTTTACCAAGCTGTTGACTTTTTTTCATGATTTTCCTGCATCCCTCTCATTTCTCTTTCCATTTTTTCCTCTACCTCTCTCACTTTATTTTCAAAGTTCTTTTTGAGCCCTCCTGTGGCCTGAGACCAATTCATATTTTTCTTGGAAGCTTTGGATGTAGGAGCTTTGACTTTGTTATTTTCTAATGAGGGTGTAGTTTGACCTTCCTTGTCACCATAGAAACTTTCTAGGGTCAGCATTTTTCTCTGCTCATTTTCCCAGCCTATTTCCTGACCCTTAACACTTTGTTAAAGTGGGGCACTGCTTCTAGGGTATAGGGTGCACTGTCTCAAGCTTCAGGGGATTTGTGCAGCTGTTTTCAGAGATACTTCTAGGAATTTGTAAGTTTTTAGTTCTTCCAAGGTGGTAAGATTTAAGAAGAGGTATGTTTACTACTCTCTGGCCTGTGCTCTGGTCTGCAAGCAACCAAAGGCCTGCTTTTCTGCCCTGGAACTATGAACAGAGTCCCACTCCACTGTAGCTGCAAATTCTGGTGTGCCTGTGCTCCTCCCCTGCCTGAGCCTGCCACTCAAGATTGTGATCTGGGTCCAAGTATGGGCAAAACAACAGAGTTCTGCCTCAGTGCTAGCAAAGAGATCTCTGTAATCTCCTTCTGGCCAATTATTCGACCCCCTTACCACCTGTGGGCTGAGTTCCAGAAGCAGTTGGTGCTATTGCTCATTCAGAGGCTACCAAGGCCTGCTCCTGGTTTGCTGGGGCTGGGTCTGCACTGGTGCTGGGCTGTGTTCCACTCTCTCTTTTTTTTCCCTTTTTTTTTTTAGTGAAGCAATTGGGGTTAAGTGACTTGCCCAGGGTCACACAGCTAGTAAGTGTTAAGTGTCTGAGGCCAGATTTGAACTCAGGTACTCCTGACTCCAGGGCCGGTGCTCTATCCACTGCGCCATCTAGCTGCCCTGCTGTGTTCCACTCTCACCCCGATACAATAGACTTTTCTGTAGACCTTCTAAGTTGTCTTTGATTGGAAAATTATTTCACCCTCTCTTTTTGTGGGTTCTGATGCTCCAGGAATTGTCTTATGACATTATTTGAAGGTATTTGGAGGGGTCTTGTGGAGAGCTCAGGCAAGTCACTGCCTTTCTTCTCCCATCTTGGCTCTGCCCCTTGCTTAGCATCTCTTAAAAGTACAGAAATGAAATTAGTCTATCATGATTCATTTTTGAGCCCATGCTAGTTGTTAGTAATCATAGTTTCCTTCTCTATGGGTTTACAAATTATACCCTAAACAATGTGTTTTAGAATTCCTCAAAGAATTTAAATTAAACTCACTAGCTTATGGTTTGAAGAATTTAAAGTCTTGCTGAAAATTGGGCTGGCAATTGCCCATCTTCAATCCTGTATCACCTCTCCTCCTTCCCAAGACATTTTCAAAGCTCATTTATACTCTTTCAGTTCCTGGGGATATATTTGATCTGGGCCTGAGTGACTTTCACTCATTGAGGGATGTAATGTATGTTCTTCATTTATCTTCTGTTTCAATTCCTAATTAATAATTTTTTCTCTAACTTTCCTCATCTGCAATTGTTTCTCTTAGTAGAAAACTAGGGGATGAGTAGTTCTTCTGTCTCTCTATTGTCCATTATAACCCTGTCATGTATCTTAGTGAAAAACATCTTAGTGAAAATGAATTTTTAGGTATTTTCTATGGAAGAGGATTGGTCTTAGGTGAGGAAGTGGGGGATAAAGACATTGAAATAGAAAGTCAGTGGCCCAGAGACAAATTTCACACACTTTCAAATATGTTCAAAGGCTTCCCTTGGAGACAGTCCACAGCTACCACTGAGATCTTCCTCTGGGAAGACGGTTGGGGAGTAAGCTGGTGAACGATGCTCAGTCATGGTCATGATACCTAATCGTCCCTGATAGTGCCATCTTCATGGATCTCCAGGGATAGCATGATATAGTAGAAAGAAAAATGAACTGTAAGTCATGAGACCTAAGCTGGGCTATATTAATTAATTAGGTGTGTGACTCTGAACTGTCTGGACCTCCATGGAGTTCTCCCTCCGTGTTTCCTACTGGGTGAGTTGTTGTGCTGTAAGAAATCCATCACTACTGATCCAACCATTCTGGAGAGCAATTTGGAATTATGCCCAAAGGGCGATAAAGCTGTGCATACTCTTTGACCCAGCAATACCACTTTTAGGTCTTTTTCCCAAAGAAATCGTGGAAAGGGGAAAGGGACCCACATGTACAAAAATATTTATAGCTGCTCTTTACGTGGTAGCAAGGAATTGGAAGTTGAGGGGGTGTCCATCAGTTGGGGAATAGCTGGACAAGTTGTGGTATATGAATACAATGGAATATTATTGTGCTGTAAGAAATGATGAGCAGGAGGAGTTCAGAGAAACCTGGAGGGTCTTGCGTGAGCTGATGATGAGTGAGATAAGCAGAACCAGAAGAACATTGTACACAGTATCATCAACATCGAGTATTGATCTACTGTGATGGACTATATTCTTCTCACTAATGCAATGGTACAGAAGAGTTCCAGGGAACTCATGATAGAAGAGGATCTCCAAATCCAAGGAAAAAAAAAAGAACTGTGGAGTATAGATGCTGAATGAACCATACTATTTCTTTTGTTTTGGGTGCTGTTTTTTTTTTTCTATTTTGAGGTTTTTCATCATTGCTCTGATTTTTCCTCTTATAACAGGACTAATGCAGAAATAGGATTAATGTTATTATGTGTATATATATATATGTGTGTATATATATATATGTATAGGTATATAGATATAACCTATATCAGATTACCTGCTGTCTAGGGGAGGGGGGAGGGAGGGGAGGGAGGGAGAAAAATCTGAAATTGTAAAGCTTGTATAAACAAAAGTTGAGAACTATCTTCACATGTAACGGAAAAAATAAAATATCTTATATGTAAAAAAAAAAAAGAAATCCATCACTGAAGGGTGGAGAAGAGAGAGGCCATCCCCCTTCACCCCACCCCAACTGCACTGTGGAAGAGAAGCAAGGGAAAAGGTGAGGAGGGATTCTGTCTCAAGAGCTGGGGTTTTCCTCCTTAGCCACCTCTTTTATCAACTGCCAGAGATGACTCCTTGAATTAACAAGAATGATTGCCCTGGTGTAGAGCTGGCTAGCTCGTTTTTGTGACTGATCCTTTATCTGGCCATTGGCTAGCTGCTCTATAATTCCATCTAGTTGATGGAGCAACTTCCTGATAACTTCTGAGAGAGCAAGGAAGTATGCTTCTTTACCCTTTTATAAGATAGGAAGTTTCACATCCTTTGTAATCTGCAAATAAGTAACTCAAGGTATGAGCCATTCAAGATCTCTTGCCCTTTACAAGGTACAAAATGATCCATTCATAATGTGAAAGGGGACTCTTTTTACAAGGCACAACCTTGCCTGTTACTCTTGGTCTGAAAGGGATACACCTTTTCCAAGATATGAACTCATCTACTACTCCTGGGGGGTAGATCCTTAATATCTCATTGTCTCTATTTATTCCACCCTTACATTTTACAATCTCCTCAGGGGCAGCTAGGTACTCCACTGGCCTTGGAGTAAAGAGGACCTGCTATCAAATCTCACCTCGAACACTTACTAGCAATGTGACCCTGGGCAGGTCACTTAACCCCAATTGCCTTAGACATTCAGGGCTATCTCTAGTCATCCTGATGTATATCTTGCCACTGGACCCAGATGATTCTGGAGGAGAGAGTGAAGTTGGTGACCTTGTACAGCCCTCCCTCACTTAAATTCAATTCACTGTAAGTCATAACATCTTTCATGAGAATGGACAATCACCAACAACAATATAATCTCCTCAAGTGGTCTAGAGGGTACTTACTAAACTGATCACTTGTCCCCCTGCCCCATCTGCCAAATGAAGGGGTTGACTTAGATTGTTGGCATTCTATGAGCCTTTGAGTCTCAGACCAAACCTGAGCCCATGCCATCTCTGGAATGTGCACTCCCATAGTGCTCAGGTCAGGAAAATACCATGGAAAGGGCTTGAAGTTTAATGACATTAGGTACAGAGCTTTCACAGCTCCAGACCACCACAACCTGCAGTTCTTGACCATTAGAGGGCTACAAAGGGAGGCATTATTCCTTTGAGAAGGGTTGGGGTGGGGAGAATTATATTTATATAGACTCTATACAAGTGTGTGAGGGGACAGGCTATATACTTACACGTACTAATGCAAGAGTATTTGTATATACACAAGTGTGAGAGGAAGCTAGCTATTCATGCCCATGTATATGCGTAGTGCTGGGGAACATATGAACAAGTTAGCAAAATACTTGTGGAATTCTATGTTAGAATAAAAAGTTAGACATGTATGGGAGTACTTACTACCTATGTGACCTTGGACAAGTCACTTGAGTTTCATATCTTCATCTGCAAAATGAAATGAAGATCTAGATGCCCTCTAAGGCCCATTCTAGCTCTTCATCTAGGATATGACTACAGGAGAGTCCACAGTCACCATGTCTTTATTTTTATTTTTTAAATAGTGGATATGAGTTATATGGAACAGGCTGGTTGGACACGCTTTAGAAAATTCTAATCTTTTTGACATCACCGTAAGCACCATAGTCTGAGGCTAGGTTGATGTGGGTCATCTTCTCTCAAACAGGTTGTATTGGCCATGGCCACACTAAGGTCACTCAACTTCTTCATGGCTTACTTGATCTGATGCTTGTTGACTTCAACATCAAGGGTACTGTTGACCTTGATCTTCTTCGTTGAAGACTCTGGTCAGTGGAAACTTGATAAGGATAGAGTGACCAGGTCATCCCCCAAGGGGCAGGTTTTTCTAGTTGATGTGTGTTGAGTAGCTGAAAGGTAGGGAATTTTATTATTTTTTTGACTATGTACACCCTTCAAGACTGCCTTTTTTGATCTTCGAGGCTTTTGCCTTGGCTTCTGTCTTGGGAGGGCAAATACTTCCTTCTTCAACTTTGGTGCCATCTTAGGGGAAAGGCCACAGTTTCTATGTCACAGGAATCTCAGGCCTTCTTTTTCTGGTATGATTGCCATGGAGATTCCTTGTTGGCTCATCCTCTCTCTCTCTCTCTCTCTCTCTCTCTCTCTCTCTCTCTCTCTCTCTCTCTCTCTCTCTCTCTCTCATCGCTCCCCCAACTCCCATGTGAACTTTTGTTTGAAGTCTGGGCACCTTTGATCAAACCCTTTCTATATACTGGGCACCTTTGATCAGACCCTTTCTATATACTCAGTTTCCTCAACCTAGCAGATGTTCTTGTCTCTTTTCCATACCCACTGCCTCCTTCAGTCACATAATCCCTTGTTTCCTTTTGTTTCAAGATCACGAAATTTTTTCCTGACATCCAGACAATGTCATGTCAAAGCTGCCAGGGTGTTGTTGGTGGTGAAGGGGCTGGGTGAGGGAAAACATGGGCTGCATGGGCTCATGCCAAATGGAGGGAACCCACACTGGTTATTCCTCAAACAAACAGAAGGTGGAGGTATTGTTGCAGGAATAGTCAACTCAGGGCTGTCTTGTTCCTCTTGCCTTTCCCAGTTACCTCCTCTTACGTTCCTGAAGCCTGGGCAGGTGGGACTGATTCTTCAAGGAAATAAGAGCTCACATTTTTATAGCACCTTAGAATTTACAAAGTACTTCCCTTGGGACAACCCTGGGAGATATCACAGGATGTCAGAGCTGGAGGGATCTTAGAGATCATGAATTCACAGGATCAAAAAGAAGCTCAGGGTTAGAAGAATCCTCAGAAGTCATTCTGTCCAGTGCATAGCTCGTTTTAGAGATGCTGAAAGTGAGGTTCAAAGAGCCTTTCTTAAAGTCACATGGCTAGTGAGGAGATAAGGCAGTACTAGGAATTGTATCACTGTGCTGGACCTACAATCAGGAAAACCAAAGCTCAAATCTTGCTGCAGATGCTAATTTGCTGTGTGACCCTGGGCAAGTCAATTTAGTGTCCACACCTCAGTTTCTTCTCTAAAATAAGAATAATGGCACCTATCTCCCAGAGTTGTTATGGAGGCCAAATGAAGTAACTTAAATAAAGTGCTCTGCAAACTTATGATTTGTATGAAGTGCATGGGGCTGTACAGACACATAGTAGGTGCTTAATACATGTGTATCAATTGATTGGCTGGAATCTAGGACTCCTGTGTCCAAATCCAAGGCTCTTATTACTATACTAGACTGCCTTCATAGGCAGGTATGCAAATATTATCACCCCCATTTTAGAGATGAGGACATGGAAGCCCAGAAAAGTTAAGTGACTACCCTGATAGGAACACAGGACACCAAAGAGCTGGGACCCAAACTCAGGTTTTCTCACTCTAGAATCAAAGTACTTTCTCATTTCCCCACCCCACCCATCTATATCTGACTGGTAGAGCCTGGAGTCAGCAGCATAGGATCCAGGAAGCAGGGGCCCTTGGGTTGTTGATGGGGTGGTGAGGAAGGGTACATGGTACCCTTGGGAGAGAGAGGAGATTCTCCACTCTTCCCAACCCTAGTCCCCGAAATGATCTTATGTCCTGTCTATTGATTAGCAATATGCTACATCTTCCTCCCCCAGTCACATTGTATTAATATCCCAACCACTCCCCATCTCCTTGGTGCTCCTGACTTCTCTCTCTTTTTTTTTTTTAGTGAGGCAATTGGGGTTAAGTGACTTGCCCAGGGTCACACAGCTAGTAAGTGTTAAGTGTCTGAGGCCAGATTTGAACTCAGGACCTCCCAACTCCAGGTCTGCGCCACCTAGCTGCCCCTCCCGACTTCTCTTGAAGATACTTGGTGCTCAGTAGCAGCACCTCTTTCTCATCCTTTGGCCACTCAGTACTGCCTAACTCTTCGCAAAGTCCTGAAATCTCTTTTCTCTCTTTCCCAGAAAAGGGGCGTTAGGGATGGGGACTGGGCAGAAGTGGTAAGTTTATAGATTTGTAGGAGTTGGTGATGGAAAGGACTAGAAACCCTCTAGTTTTATTTTCCCATTCTAGACATAGAGAAAGTGAGGTTCCGAGGAGTTGACTTGCTTAAGATCATACAGCTAGTAGGCAGCAGTCTTATACATGGTGCATAGTAAGCATTCAGGAAGAGGCAGCCAACGCAAGGTGATCCCAGGTCAGACTAAGAGGAGGAGGCAGCACCATTGGGTAGCATTGAGGAGAGTGCTGGATTTAGAGTCAAGAAAACCTGGGTTCAATTTCTACCCTAGACAATTGCTAGCTCTATGACTATATATGAGTATATTAGGCTTTTTCAGTCTCACTTTTCTCATCTCTAAAATGGGAGTAATTATAGTGTCTACCTCACAGGGTTGTGAAGATCAAATGAGATAATATATGTGAAGCCCGCTGCAAGCCTTCAAGTGCTAGATAAGTATTAGTAATGATTATTGTCATTCATTCATTCATTCATTCATTCATTCATTCATTCATTCATTCATTCATTCAAACTCACTAAGTTTCTTCAATACCTTGGAGAATCAAGGGCATTGGATTTGGAGTCGAAGGACCTGGGTTTGAATCTTGTTTTTATTACTTCCTACTTGTGTACTGTTGGGCGAGTCACTCAAGGGGTGTGTGGGCACCGGTTTTCTCACCTATAAAATAAAGCCTTGGGCCCAAATGACCTATAAAGTCCCTTCTAAATCCTTTGAACCTGGGATCCTATAATGGGGTCAATCTGTGCTAGGCCCTGGAGCTAGGTACTTTTTTTGGCAAGACAATCAGAGTTAAGTGACTTGCCCAGAGTCACACAGCTAGTAAGTATCAAGTGTCTGAGGCTGGATTGGAACTCACATCCTCCTGACTCCAGGGTTGGTGCTCTATCCACTGTGTCACTGTGTCTACTGTGACAAGGCAGGTGGATATCAACCCAAGAACAATGTACCAGAGATGTCATTGGGTGGCATGTGCAGGTTTAGTGTTCATTCCAGACAGTCAGGGCTGGGGCAGTTTTGTGGGGGGAAGTGATGCTCTGAGCTGGGATATCAGGGAAGGCTTTCTGGAGGAGGTTAATCTTGAGCTAGAAAAACCAGATGTTGCAACTATGGATCTGTTCACTACATCTGGTGGAGGTGTGTCAGCCTGTGGTGATGGCAGATTCCCCCCTCAGCCTGCACCCTCAGCTTCCCTAGGCCAGATCCTCCTTGTGCCGGGGAGAAGCAGATGCCAACAGCCCAGGCCTGGCTGTTATTTCCCAGTCTGTGTCTGGTTTGGCTCCTGAGCTGTGATGTACCATCTGTGATTCACAGGTCAGGATGGAGAAAAAGACCTTCTGCCCCCCCTGCCTCATTTCCCCCTGCTTCCGCAGCATCTAGCCAGCTCATAGCCTCAGGCAGGCTCTGAAGATGATGATACTCTGACCCCACGCCATCAGGAGCAGGAACTATGCCAGCTGCTGGGGCATTGGAGCCCTTGGCATTCTACTAGTGGGCTACCATAGGAAAAATGCCCTGAATGGTGGGTTTTCTACTTTCTCCAGGTGTTTTTGTCAGCTGTGGTGGCTACCCCAGGCCTGGCATTGCTGCCACTTCATCTGTGCCAAGCGGAGGGCACTGTCGTGTGGCAGAGCCTCCCATTGGTGCTGGGTAGTAGCAGCTGGTAGGTGAGCTCATGCCATCTGGGCACCCTGGTCTCACAGCTGGAGCCTGGGGGGATGATCCAAAAGGGCAGTTCATACTACTTCTGTATTGATTCCCTTGAAAGGAATGGGAGGCTGGTCCATTGGGTAGGAGAAGGAGGAGGGTGACTGTGCCAACTTTCCCTTGCCTCTGCCTTGAAGACCTTTTGGCTTTTCCCCCCATCGCTGTCTGGATTCTTCCAAGCAGCCCCCAGGTTGTGCCCAACCTCCCATGTTACTCTGGTGTCTTCCCTCCCTGTTTACCCTCCCCCCTCTAGGAACTGTCCAGCTAGCATTGGTCCCCTCCTCTGCCTCCCAACCCTAAGTTCCTCCCTCTTCTCCCCTGTCTGCCTTGAATTTGTGGATACCAAAGCCCAACCTGGAGGCGACCCAGGAGCTCAGAGCTATCCAGCTGCCACTGTATCTTCCTCTCTTCCTTATAGAAGGTTGGCCCTGGAAAGGGACCTCAAAAGTCATTTAGGCCAACCCTTCCATTTTAGAGCTGAGACAAAGAAGGCCCAGAGACAGGAAGTGATGTCATTCATGCAGTCTTTCTTACAATAACCATTTATTATGCACTACCGTGTGCAGTCGTGCACTGGATGACCAGAGAGACAAAGGTGTTTATGACTCAGCCTGTGCCCGGAAGCGGCTTTTGTGCTATAGCTGAAGGGCATACAAGTTAGTTAGGAACAGTGGGGACTTGAACCCGGGACTCCTGATTCTCCAGTACCCTGTGCTCTTTGTGCTGTAGGCATCTTCTGACTGCCTGTCTCCCTGCCAAGTCTGGGGATGGGCACTGCTGCTGCTTTGTCCCTTCTCTTGTATGCCCAGCTGTCCTGGTCCTGAGCTCCTCTCTTCTCATCCCCCCCTCCCTTCCTCCCCAAACTGCGGGTTGGGTGCCTGAGTGTTCGTGTATGTGTGTGTGTGTGTGTATGTGTGTGTGTAGTGGGGGGAGCTGTTTGCTTCTTTCTCTCTAATGGCTGCTGAGAGCCTCTCTTGGATTAATTAATTTGCTGCCCGTCCTGCTCCTCCGGCCCATCTTTTATTCATGGACAGGCGGCGTTCTCTGCCTTACCAGGATGCGGGCATCAATATTTCATCCTTGCTTCATCTGCCAGCTCCTCCATCCCTTCCCCCAACCTGAGCCCACCCAGCTGTAGGATCCTGGGTGCCTGGGTATGCTGGCATGGATCAAGGGGCATAGCAGGAGCTGGGACCTTTCTTTCTCTGGCACTTTTCCATGCTTCTGGACCACATATAAAGGAGTCTTCTCCTTAAGGACCTCTGAGGTTAAGGATCCGGCCTCTGCCTTCCAGGAATACCATGGGCAGTGCCAGGGGGTTCATGCCAGGAACTGTTCTGAGTAAACAAACAGGAGACTGATCCTGGAGAGTTAGGAGGAGATCCAAAGAAGCAATGGCTTTGCCTGGACTCTCTGGATCTAGAGGGAGACTATGGTCATGGGGCTAAAGGAGGATACAGAGGAGCTGGCTTGGCCAGGGTGGGCACTAGCACCCTGGGGAAGAGATACCACCTTGCCCACAACCTCTTCCTTCTTGCTTTGGAAATTCCCTACATCCCCAGACTTCAACTTGATCTTAGAGCCAGAGGGTGGAAGGAAGAGACTGGGTTGTAATTATTTGTTCAGTTCATGTGAGTGCCTGTGCATAGATAGGTCTCTGTATATGTGTGTGTACACACATATACCTGCAAACATACCTGTATATGCACATATATACACATGTATATTGATGAATATAAACTCAGGCATGTATACCTGTAGACATCTGAATTTATGTTCATTTATTAATGTAAAAGGAATGTATTGGTATATGGATACACATGTACATGTATGTTTGTGGAGGGTAGAGAGAGGCCTTAGGCAATACTGCCTGGTCCTGATTTCCTGCCCTAGAGAAGAGATCTGGGAAGAGACAGAAGAGCTGCCAACTCTTCCACGTCTTCCAAAAGAGCTCTATACATGATTTGGCATAAGTTTTCTGTAGCATGCTAGTGCTTAGGCCTCATATGCAATAAGGGGCCTAAGAGACATGATCAAGAAGATGTAGGTAGGAAGAAAACAGCGTTTATTAACTGTCTACTGTGGGCCAAGCGCTGTGCTAAGTACTTTACAGATATGATCTCATTTGACCCTCACAATAACCCTGGGAGGAAGGTGCTACTATTATTCCCATTTTATAGTTGGGGAAACTGAGGCAGACAAAAGTGTCTTCCCGGGATCAAACATCTAGTAAGGGACTAAGGCTTGATTTGAATTCAGGTCTTCCTTACTCTAGGCTCAGAGTTCTATCCACTGCACCACCAGGCTACTTCTTACATGCCTGGAGAAGGAGGTAGTTCAGCCTGACCTCTGTTCTGCCATGGAGAGGCACAGAGCATAAGAATGCTGGACTTGGAGTCAGAAAGACCTGGGTTCAAATCCTTCTTCAGATACTTAATGGTGTTTGACCTTAGTCAAGTCACTTAGCTACTCTGGGTCTCAGTTTTCTTAACTGAAAAATGATGGAGTGGCAGGGAGTGTACTTCCAAGGTTAGGTCTTTAAGTTCATGATTTATGACTTCTTGTATCTGTCCCCTTCTCTCCAAAGCTATCTCGTTAGTTTGGCTCCATCTTCATCCATTCGCTTAGACTATTGTAATAGTCTCTTATTTGGTCTTTCCCTTCTCTGATATGTTCTCCATACAACTGCCACAGGGATCCCCCTAAACCACAGACTTGACTATGGGCTCTCCTTCCAAAAAAATTTCGAGTAGCTTTCTGTTGTCTTTAGGATAAGATAAAAACTCCCATTAAGTCAAGTCTATAGCTCTAGCCCACCCTTCCACGCTTATGATGCATTCCTCCTCTTCATGCACCCCACATTCCAATCAAACTGGCCTGTTTATTCTTCCTCATACACATCTCTGGTCCATCTCTGGTCTCCGAGCCTTTGCGTAGGCTGTGCCCCACACATGGCATACACTCCCTCCTCATCTCTGCCTCTTGGAATCCCTAGCTTCTTTCAAAGCTTTAAGTGCCACCTTCTACATGAAGCCTGTTGAGATTCCTCTCCCTGCTACTTCTGTGCCTGGTGCAGAGTGGATGGTGACTGAGTGCAAATTGTTTGGAGTGGCTCCCCCTCCTATGGTCCGGAGCATACATGTACTCTTGCTTTGCTCCCTTTTCTCAGTGACTCATAAGAATTTGCTAAACCATGAGTCCCTTATCTTTCTGACCCAGATCCATGTCACATAACTTTGTTAATAATGCCTAACTGCTCTTTCCTGGTTCTCCTACCTGTCTGGCCACTCCTCCTTAGTCTCCTGGGTTCTAGCTTCACCCAGGACCTGATCACTAATCCCCTCAAGGCTCTATCCTGGGCCCTCCTCTTTTTTTCTCTATACTATCTCACTTGGTGATTTCATCAGTTCCTATGGGTTCAGTGATTATCTCTGTGCATATAATTTCCAGATCTCTTTATCCAACTCTAACCTTTCTCCTGAACTCTAGTCCTAAATCACCAGCTGCTCTTTGGACATTTCAGACTAAATGTCCCGTAAACATCTCAGACTGAAAATGTTGAACATGCCAAAACCCTCCCTCCAAACCCGTGTTCCCAGCTTCTCTATTACTGTAGATAATACCACCATCCTCTTGGTCCCTCAGACTTGCAACCTAGATGGTAGCTTGACTTCTAATTTGTACTCACTCCCCATATACAATCTTTTGCCAAGTCTAGTTGTTTCTGCCAAAGGATGCTACCATCCCTCCTATATATCCCCTTCTCTTTGCTCACACAGCTACCATCTTGGTGCAGGTCCTCAGCACCTCATGCCTCGACTATACAATAGTCTTCTGGTGCATCTTCCTGCTTCAAGTCTTTTCCCACTCCATTCCATCCTCCAACTATAGTATATTGGATTTCACACCTTTTAGGTGGACTTTGGTTATCAGCCAGTCAGTCAAGGAGTACTTACTAAATACTTACTATGTTTGGAGCCATGCAGCTGCCAATAGGATCTTTCTAAAGCTCAGGTCTGACTATGTTACTTCTCTTTTCAATTGACTCCAGGTGCTTCTTGTAACTTCTAAAATAAAACACAAAATTCTCTGGCATTTAAAACTCTTCACAACCTGTCCCATTCCTATCTTTCCTGTCTTCTTCTTTTTTTAAACTTTTTTTGGTGAGGCAATTGGGGTTAAGTGACTTGCCCAGGGTCACACAGCTAGTAAGTGTCAAGTGTCTGGGTCTGGATTTGAACTCAGGTCCTCCTGAATCCAGGGCCAGTGTTCTATCCACTACACCACCTAGCTGCCCCTTTCCTGTCTTCTTTTTGGTGTGCATCCTTCATAGAAACCAGTGACATCATGGGGTGATGTCTTGCCTCACTCATGAATTGGATTTAAGGGAAGCAGAGCCTCACAAAGTCATCAGCCTCCCTCTCTCTTCTAGACTCATCAAATTCCAGTGGCAGGACAAAAGTCAGGATGACTGGCACGGCCCAGGATGTAGTGGATGACCTTAAGGTCTTTGATGTCTGACTAATCTGTAAGTGCTACAGCTACCATTATGGCTATTGGTACAAATCATTCTCATCTGCCTATACCACCAGAGGAAGTTTTCACCAATGGGTTTAAAGCCTGCCATTTATCCCTTATTCTTTTTTTAAAAAAAATAACCATTTTTATTTAAAATTTTTTGTTCGTTTGTTTGTTTTTGTGGGGCAATGGGGGTTAAGTGACTTGCCCAGGGTCACACAGCTATCAAGTGTCAAGTGTCTGAGGACGGATTTGAACTCAGGTACTCCTGACTCCAGGGCTGGTGCTTTATCCACTGTACCACCTAGCCGCCCCTTTATTTAAAGTTTTGAGTACCAAATTTTATCCCTTCCTCCCCCACTCCCTGAGGCAGTAAGCAATCAGATATAGGTTATGCATGTGCAATTATCTAAAACATTACCATATCAGTCATTTTGTATAAGAAAACTTGGATAAAAGAAAAATGAAAGAAAGCAATAAAAAAGAGCATGCTTCAGTCTGTGGTCAATCAATATCAGTTCTTTCTTTGGAGGTGGACAGTATGCTTCATCATTAGTCCTTTGGGATTGTCTTGGATCATTGTATTGCTGAGAATAACTAAGTCATTCTGAATTCTTCATCAAACAATATTGCTGTCACTGCGCAGTATATTCTTCTGGTTCTTCTCATTTCACTATACATCAGTTCATACAAGTCTTTCCAGGCCTTTCTGAAATCATCCTGCTTGTCATTTCTTAGAGCACAATAACATTCCATCACAACAATATACCACAGCTTATTTAGCCATTCCCCAATGAATGGGCGTTCCTTTGATTTTCTTTTCTTTTTTTTTTATTTTGTGGGGCAATGGGGGTTAAGTGACTCGCCCAGGGTCACACAGTTAGTAGGTGTCAAGTGTCTGAGTCTGGATTTGAACGCAGGTACTCCTGAATCCAGGGCCGGTGCTTTATCCACTGTGCCACCTAGCTGTCCTCCTTTGATTTTCAATTCTTAGCCATTACCCTGTCTTCTTACACTTCCTTCCGTTCCCCATACTCCACAATTCAGTGACATTGGCCTACTTGCAGTTCCTCCCACAGGATGGACTGGAGTGGGAAGAGACTTGAATCAGGAAAACACACCATCCCTCCTCTCAATAGTTCTGAACCAGCTGTCCCTCATGGCTCTCATGTTGTCCCTTCTCACTTCCACCTTCTGAGTTTTCTTCAAGACTCAGCTCAAAACCTATTTTCTGTACAAGATCTTTTCTGTCCCACATCTGCTTATCCACCCTCCCCTGCTTCCACTCCACTAGTGTCTTCCCACTAAAATTACTTCCACTTATCATGTAGATATCTGGTAGGTATTTACTTATTTAGACAGTACAATGGATAGAATGCCAGGCCTGGGGTCAAGAAGACCTGAATTCAAATCCAGCCTTAGAAACTCACTAGCTGTGTGACCCTGGGCAAGTCACTTAACCCTGTTTGCCTCAGTTTCCTGTTCTGTAAAATGAGCTAGAGAAGGAATGGCAAACCTCTCCAATATCTTTGCCAAGAAAATCCCAAATGGGGTCACAAAGAGTTGGACAGGGCTGAACAACAAATATAATTATTTATATGCTGTCTCCCTCTTTGGAATGTGAGTTCCTGAATGATAGGGACCATGTTTCTGCTTTTCTTTGCAGGTGTTCCAAATGTAGTAAGTACTTAATAAGTGTTCATTGACTGACTTCCTGACCACCTGACTGGCTGATAATCAAAGCACATCTTAAAGGTGTGAAATCCACTATACTATAGTGGCATCTATAAGACTATAAGTCCTATGGTCCTTCCTCCATAACATTATTCCACTAAAGTTGTGTTTGGGGAGGAACAAATTTGTAGTAACAACAACAACAATAATAATAACTCCTGTGGTAGATGTATAATTGTTATTATCCTTATTTTATAGATGAGCAAACAGACTTAGAGAGAGTAAGTGACTTTTCCCTAGTCAGATGGCAAGGAAGAGTCAGAGTGCATACCTGAACCCAGGTTTTCAGACTCTAAGTCCAACACACATTTTATTACAGACTGATGATATTGCCATGTTTTCAGGGAGAGATTTGAAGACTAGGCCCACTTATTTCCCCTCATCAATCTTCCCCTTTCTGGCCATTTCCTTCTATTCCCTGGTTCTATCCATCTTTCCTAGGCTGAGCTTCTCTCCTCCCCCCAATACACAATGTTCTGGGCTCCAGACACCAGCACAAGATTCACTAAGTTCATTGGATTTGATCCCCTTTCCTCCACCTCTCCCCGCTCCCATCTCTTCCTCCCATTCAGGAAAAACTGATTTTATATTATATATAATATATATATATAAAATATTTTTATATATTTTGGGGGGTGAGGCAATTGGGGTTAAGTGACTTGCCCAGGGTCACACAGCTAGTAAGTGTCAAGTGTCTGGGGCCGGATTTGAACTCAGGTCCTCCTGAATCCAGGGCTGGTGCTCTATCCACTGCACCACCTAGCTGCCCTATATTTTTATATCTTATAATTTTAAGATTTATACTAAGCACATAATGTATATTAGCATGATGGGGGCTGGGATGGACTATGAAATTGGTGGTAGGGGAAGAAAAGGGAACAGATGGAAGAGAGACTGAAGGAAGAGGGTAGAGACTGGAGGGTTCATTGACAAATAAGCTCCTGCCTCACTGCTCTGCCCCTCTCTCCTCTCCCTCCATCACCATCAGCTCTCCTGAAGATGTGGCTTCCAGCTCATTACATGGATCATTAGCATTAGCATTGGGAGGTAGGGGGCTGTCTGGGGCATATTCTGTATCTACTTTAGGAAGCATTCTGTGGGGGAGGGCTTTCAAGTCTTCAGTGCATGGGGTAAGTACTATTGGGGGCGGGGGTGGAGGAAGAGAAGCAATAAATACCAAAGCCTGCATCTCTGAGGAAGACTCATTGTCTCATTCCGATCTGGGGTTTCCCATAGGGTCCTTTCAAACATCCTATTCTCCAATCACAATCAGCTGGGAAGATCAGAGAAGGGGATTTCTGAGCCAGCCTTCTATTGGTGGGATAGGCAGCTACCAATAGGATACTATTTGAAGGACCCCATCATCCCTTCATCCCTTCCTTCTACCACAATGCCTGGATTTCCACTATTCATTCCTTGAATGGCACATTTCCCTAGGGGAGGAAAACAGAGTAAGTCAGTTTGTTTATTCAATGATGTGCTGGTAGCATTTAACAAGCTCTACAGAAAAAAATATACGAACCTATACATATACACACATACATACATATATGGCACACTTTTAAGTTTAATTTGCATCAACACTTTCTCAAGTTTAGACAAGCAACAAAATGATCAACAAACCTTGATCTGTAGAATTGGTTGATTTCCAAGGAGTAAATGCTCACACTATTTAATAATTGGCTTTCCTGAGTCAGTTCAAGCTGGCCCCCACACACCACTGAATTCATAAGATAAATTCCTTTTCCAAGAGGTGGAGAAAGAAGGAGGGGGGAGGAATGTATCAGTAAGGGGGAGGAATGGGGATTGAAAAAGGAACAAAAGAATGGGGAAAGGAAGAACAGAGGTGAACTTGGCTGACTTCCCAACTTTGCCCAGCTCCTTGAACTCTCCTCTCTTCTACACCTGTGACTAGCTCTCCATCCTTTCTTTTCTCCTCTGCAACCTGGGCTTCTCTTCCATGCTTGGAAATCTTTGAAGGATAGAGAGTGATGGAATGGAATCTAGTTGAGTTTTCTCCCCCCCCCCCTTGCCCCCTACTTTCAAACCTTAGGGACTGGGAGGGACATCTTTGGAAATTTTTAGATGGTTCTCATTTTTTAAAAACAGAAAATGTCTGAGGAATGCTGTCACTAAATAACACCCCAAAGTCAATTTTCTCTTTAAATCCCCTTTCCTGATTCTTTGCTGATACCTGAGGATGGAAGTAGTACTATTGGCAGAAGTGACTGGCTGACCCAAAGCATTAAGATATGGGCTCTGGATCCTGAAAGACATAGAGGTCAATCTGGGATGGCATTTATCTTCTGGGGCAATCCTGCCCTGAGAGCAGCCTGGACGGAGGGGCTGGAGGGAGGGTGACAGAAGATCTGTAGCAGGAGAGATGGGAAGGTAAGGCAGGGAGAGAACAGGAGAGGAGAGCTGGAGCTGTTGAGTTTGGGAGGGGCCCTTTTACAGGGATGCTTGGCCATTTGTTGTATCTAGTTGTAGTGAAACAATTTATTTGAAGTTGCTGTTCAAACACAGACTGCCTCACATCTGCCCCAGTTCTCTGTGACTTGTCCTGTTTGAACAGAGGCTTTGAGGTTTTTCTTTAAATTCCCCATCCAAACACATCCCACTACCCTTTCCCCCAGCTCTTCTCTTCTTCCATGGACCCTCAGTCCATCTTTCCAGTACAGGCAGGCAGATCTGCTGATCCTCTTTCCTTGTTGCTGGCTTCTTACCCTCTTCTGATTTTGAAATTTTTTGTGTGTGGGGGGCAATGGGGGTTAAGTGACTTGCCCAGGGTCACACAGCTAGTATGTGTCAAATGTCTGAGGCCAGATTTGAACTCAGATTCTCCTGAATACAGGGCTGGTGCTTTATACACTGTGCCACCTAGCTGCCCCTGATTTTGAGTTTTCATCCCTCCTGCTACGGTTTCTGCTGATGAGACCATAGCTGAATTATTGTATTTGGTTTCGGGGACTACATTTTAGAAGAGATATTGACCAGCGGAGGCTTATTTAGAGAGGGGAGGACAATTAGGATGGTGACAGGACAACAAACTATGTCATTAGGGGAAATATTTGGGGTTATTATTAAATAATCAGTCAACAAATATTTATTAAGTGCCTATTATGTGCCAGGCATTGTGCTAAATGTTAAGAACTGTTGAAAAGATTAGGAGTAACTAGCTTGGAGAAGAGAAGACTTAAAGAACATAATAGTTATTTTCAAATATTTGAAGGGCTGTCCTATGGAAGGGGGATTCCTCTTGTTCGGCTTTGCCCCAAGGAGGACTAGGTGGACATTATTAAGAAAGTACTTGGCTGCCCTCATTGAGTTTTTATCACCAGGTAAGGATGAATTACATCTTCCAATACTGAAAGAACTTCCAGATATGATTGCTGAGTCCTTGTCAGTGGCTTCTGGGGAACTGTGGAGAATGAGTTCTACTATGATGCCTCAGGGTAGTGGAGAGGTGATCCAGGTTTCTTCAAGGCTATTCAACTGGAGTATAAGGTCTTGTAGGTTCTACTCAGCTTGAAAGCTTGGAGTATTGGCTCAATGATTTACTATGGTTTTTGTCCCCTGAGTACCAGCTTAGATAAGTTCAGAGGCAGCCATCAACAGAGTTTTTCTTTTCCAGCAACTCATGAAGACCATTTACTAAGGCATATGGAGTGCTTTGATCTGAGTTGGTAGAGGATGTGCATACAAAGATGGAATCACAAATCACTGAAATGATGAACAGAAGTAGAGAATGTGAGAGTCACCACAGGATTGGAGACTGGCGAAATTGTGCCAATTTTAAAAACAGGTAAGAAGATAGATTCTTCAAGGTATAGCCTTGTGAACTGGATTTTAACTTTGGGCATAATTCTAAAACGTATTATTACAGGGATAGTCTTTGAGGCCTAGGAAAAAGGAGAAGTGATCATTAAGATCTAGCATGAACTTATCAAGACTTGCCTTACCAACTAACCTCATTTCCTTTTCTGACAGATTAGGGGAATGCAGAATCTCTGACTGTCAGTAGAGCATTTGGAAAAGCCTTTTCTAATAATCTTATGGACAAGATGAAGAGATTTGGACAGCCTGGGAGAACATTTAGGTGAATTCTAAACAGTATGAATGGCCAGACCCAAGCAAGGAGTAGTCATTAATTGATTTATTCCAGCCAAGAAGGAGGTCTCTGGTGGAACTCAAACCTGCTGTGCTTGATATTTTTATCAATGACTTGGATAAAGACACAGATGACATTATTTTTCTTATCAGATTTTCAGATGACAATGAAGTTGGAAAGGATAGCTAATCCATTGGATGATAGAAATGGGATCTGTAAGGATTTTGAAAAATTACAAGATGAGTCTTAATGGGGATAGATGGAATGCCAGACACAGGTTAAAAAAATCATCTTTATAATTGTAAGATGAGGGATGAGTGGCTAAATAGCAGAAAATGATATGGAATTTTAGTGGGCCAATATAAGTCAGCTGTGATACATGGCAGATGAAAGAGGAGGGATAAGAATTGAGCCAAATTAAGAGAGGTACAGTGAATGTTTAGCATAACTTCATATGTTTAATGGGTTTCATATTTCTTGCCATATTAGTGGATGGGGGCGGGTAGAGAGGCAGAGATTTTGGAACTGAAAATAAAAATTTAAAAATTAAAAAAAAGAGAGCTGCAATATCCAAAATTAAGGAGATAATGGCTTTATTGTGTTCTGCCCCAGTAGATCACCTCTGGACTACTGTGTTCATTTCTGAGGGCCATATTTTAGAAAGGGTATCGACAAGCTGGAGTACATCCAGAGAAGTCTCATTCTGATGTAAAGGGGACTTGAAACTATGTTATACAAGTATAGCACCGCCCTCTGGGGCCATTCCTCCAATTTTCATTTACATTGGTTTGCTGCGTCCCAGGGAAGTAACTATTACTTTTCCCTTAGGTTCTAGGTGGTAACCCTTAGGTTTACTGAAGTTTTCTAGTACTGTTGAGCCCCTGTTGAATGCTTCCCATTGATTATCAGTCAGACTCAGTTAGCTTTTAGAAAAAGGTATTTACTAAGTAGGTGCAGCAAGGACTCTTGTTACAAAATAATTCCCCAAACCAGGGATCCATTCTTTCCTTGCACACCTAAGGTATCTAGGGAGAGTGTGCTTTAAACTTGTAATAAAATGATAGTGAGGAAGACATGCAAAGAATCCATGTGGCAAAGAATTAACTCAGCTTTTAGTTACTGGAAGTCCTTTTCTCCCTTCATGTATTCTCCCTTCATTAAGTTCCCCTTAGGTGTCAGGGTGGTATCTTTGAAGAGTCCTGAAGCTACTTTTTTAGTGTGTTTAGTTTGTATTCTCTTTCCTGGATATCCTCTTCTCCAGTGCTGCTCAATGTATGGTTTTAAAGGGGCCCATGATAGGTACTTAGTACTAGATGTACATAGACTAGACCCAAGGAGTAGTGATTAATTGATCCATGCCAACCTATCCACACCGACTAATTGACTAGCAAGAGCTTGAGTAATCATGTGAAAACTATAGCTTATGTCTACAATTTTAGGCAGGAGGATTTTGGGAATGCATCTCTTTGCTAAAGGTAGACTTTAATTTCTCTGGATTGGGAGCTGTTACCCTTCCTGCTATCTTTTTTCATATACTAAGGCCTCAGTACAAAGAGCTGATCAGAGACACAGGGTAAAAGAGCCATATATTTTATTTTTACAGGGCAATGAGGGTTAAGTGACTTTCCCAGGGTCACACAGTGTCAAGTGTCTGAGGCTGGATTTGAACTCAGATTCTCCTGAATCCAGGGCCAGTGCTTTATCTATGGTGCCACCTAGCTGTCCCCTGAGTCATATGTTCTGTACTCTCCATAATTCTGATCCTCATTCCTCCAAATAGTTTCATGTTTTGGGGAGGGAGCCAATTTAAATCCCCTTCCCATCCCTCCCCCATCAGTGCCCACCCATACCCCTATTCAAAGGAAAGATCAAAACACATAGATCTAGAGCCCAAAGGGACTTTCAAAGACATTTAGTCCAATCTCCTCAATTAAAGATGAGAAAACTGAGGTAGAATGGTATAGTGAATAGAAGCCAGGACATGGGGTCAAGAAAACCTGAGCTCAAATCTTGTCTCAGTTCCCAACTTGCTATGTGATCCTTAATCTCTTTCAACCTCAGTTTCCTTATAAAAGCACCTTCCTCATGGGGTTGTTGTGAGGATCATATGAGATACTATATGTAAAACAGTAGCTGTATATGAGTGACTTGTCCAAAGTCATACAAGTAGTAAGTGTAAGAGGCAAGATTTGAATCCAGGCCCATTCACTCTAAAGCCAGTGTTCTGTCTACAGTATCAAACTGTCTTTCCTGCCTTGTATATGGAAAGTCCCCTTTGCCAGTGAGCCACGAACTCTCTTGGCTGATAAGGATGTCTACTGGGATAGAGTAGATACAGACTTAAGGGCTCCCTAGACCCACTCTCCTGATATACTGGACAGCTCCTTGGCTCAGCTGCATGTTGAGGACCTGGAAGTATAGTGGCTGTAGGGAACCGTCCAGAGGACATCTTATTCATCCCTCTGCCTTTGCCAGTTGGCCCATAGTCATCTTGGTCACTTGGGAGTCTCCTTTATTCTCAAACATCATCTGTCCTTGCCCTTGCTTCTACCCCATGTACCTGTGTATTATTTATCAGTGTCAACCCTATTTAGACAATGAAAGGATTGCTCATTACCCCTTCCTCTCCTTATCATTTGGGATTACTGTATATATCCTTTCATGAATCCTCTGTAGGGAATTTACCCAATGTCCTGGAGGTCTTCTGTTTCTTTCAATATTTCCTACAGCTTCCATTTTATCCATTTCCTTCACCAAATGGCGAGCCTACCTCCTTATTCCTATCAAAACTATCTGTGATCATGCCTAGATTACCTCTATTCACATGCAATTCCTCCTTGACAATATGCTGCTTCCTACTTATGCCCACCATATGAGTCTGCATTGCCCTTCAGGTCATTCACAATTTAGATTCTTCTGAGATAGCAGCACTCAATAATTCATAGCTCATCACTGAAAGAATAATAATGTTGAAAAGATAAGCTTTGGTGGCAAAAATAGCTTGGGATTGCTAAGAGTACTGTACACTTTCCCAAATGTGATTCAGACTCCTTTTACCCTACTCAATTCTGGTCCCAGTTTATCGGTCTATTTGAGGCATATATTCTGATGTACTAACTTCAATGGGCTGCCTTTCTAACCACATACCCTAATCTGGGTATCATCCACTTGGTTTTTCCAGTGTAGATTGCGAGGCCAACCTCTTTTAAGTGACAGCTAATCTCACTGAGGAGGCCCTAGGGATGGATGCAACAATCACAATATAATCTGAAGACAGGAGCATCTGGAGAACCTCTCCATATAGAGGGAATTAAATAAATAAATGAAAACACATTTGCTATATGCTTGCTACAGTGATAAGCACTGGAGATAGACATGAAAAAAACCTAGATGCTCCTTGGATTAAAAAAGCATGCATTCTAATAGGAGAGTGGTCATGACTATTTCATTTCACTGTGTGTCATTTCTGTGTCACTGTGCAAATGTCATCATGTCTTTGTCCTTAACATTTTTTATTGTTTCTTATCTCTCCTGTTAGACTGGGAATTCACCAAGGGAAGGATTCTTCTTTCCCCTGGATGTCTCCACAGTAACTCATACAGGATTGTATCCAAAGGGTATCCAGTGCCAGATGCAGACAGTCTGTGGATAGTTTAGACCAGTGGTGTCAAACTTAAATAGACAGGGGGGCCACTAACCTGCACATAAAGATCCCTGTGGGCACATATTAACTTAGAAAATCATATATTAACATTATATATGCTTTGTTGTATTTTTGTATTATGTTTTAATTTATTTTGTTAAGTATTTCTCAATCACACTTTAATATGGTTTGGGCTACAGTAGGGAGTGTTTGTTGAAGGCCTGTGGCCTGTGGGTTGCACATTTGACCCTGTTGGTATAGAATAACTGGCTAACTGACTGACCCACTCACTAACTAAATAAATTATTGCTTGACTAAAGGATTGAGCAATGGCCTGGTCAGCTGACTGATTGAGTGACTTACCTGCCAACTGACTGACTGATTGACACACTTACTGATGGACTAAAGAAATGACTGGCAGGCTTCCTGATTGACAGACACACAAAGGATGCTGAAAGCAAAGACGGCTCCAAAAACTTTGTCCCTTTCAAAGCTTTAGACAGACTCTCTCACCCCAGGACATCATCTTGAGCATCTGCATAAACCCCTTGTGAATCTTTACCTGCCTGATACACTGGACTTGGAGTCAGAAGTCCCGGCTTCAGGCTGAAGCCATGATCCTAGCTGTGTGACCATAGCAAGGGAAATAACAATCCATCTCTTTGACCTCAGTTTCTTCATGTGAAAAAATGGGGGTAAAAGTACATTCAGTAGTTACTTTTTTTGCTGGGCAATGAGGGTCAAGTGACTTGCCCAGGGTCACACAGCTAGTAAGTATCAAGTGTCTGAGGCCAGATTTGAACTCAGGTCCTCCTGAATCCAAGGCCAGTGCTTTATCCATTGCATCACCTAGCTGTCCCCCAGTAGTTACTTTTTTCCAGTAGTTACTTTTTAAGGAAATCATGTGGATCAAATAAAATAATCAATTAATTAATCCATGAATGCTTTTGAAGCAGCAGCTTTGTGTCAGTCACTGGGCTATGTGCTGGGGCTATGAAGACAAAGAATGAGGCTATCCCTACTCATAAGGAGCTTGCATTCAACAGGAGATATATATATATATATATATATATATATATATATATATATATAATATGGATACCAACATATATACAGACAAGTACATAGGTATATATATAATACTATATGCATACAGACATATATACAGAATGATTATAAATCAATAAAAGCTAGTTAAATACACAGCAGTTAGGGAGACAAGGCAATAGTGATTGGGGCTAGGAAAGGCTTTGTGTAGAAAGTAGTGTTCAGACTGCATCTTGGAAGAAGAGGGGAGTCTTAAGGGGCAGAGGTGAGGGGGGAGAAGGCATTCCAGGCAAAGCCCAGAGATGAGGGTTGGAGGGTGGTGTCCAAGGAACAAAGAGGTCAGTCTGGCTGGACTGCAAAGTACTGGAGGGGGAGTAATGACTGATGGGGTTGGAGACATAGGTTGGGGTCAGGTTGTGAAAGGCTAAAGAGAGGAGTTTATATTCCTCTCTGATCCTAGAGGCAATAGGGAACCACTGGGTTTGACTGAGAAGTGACATATTTAGTTTTCTGCTTAAGGAAAATCACATTGGCAGCATTTGGAGGATGGACTGAAGTGAGGAGAGACTTGAAGCGGGGAAAAGACCAACAATAATGGGCAGGGCCTGAGCCAAGGTGGTAAAGCTGTGTGAATAGAGAAGGCTGAAGATCTGAGATGTTATGGAAGGAAAAACAGCAAGATTTGGCAACTTCTTGAACGTTTGGGGTGAGAGGGAAAGTGAGGAGGTTAGGATAATGCTGAGATTGCAAACCTAGGAGACTGGAAGGATGCAGGTACCTTGGACAAAAAC
This sequence comes from Dromiciops gliroides, assembly GCF_019393635.1. Lineage (NCBI taxonomy): Eukaryota > Metazoa > Chordata > Mammalia > Microbiotheria > Microbiotheriidae > Dromiciops > Dromiciops gliroides. Next base: position 357,576,263 of record NC_057863.1, on the reverse strand, counting down.
AGGGAAGTTTGGAAGAGGGGTCAGTTAAGGAATGAGAGACATACCTCTGTTTGGGACATGTTGAGTTTGAGATGTCTCTAGGACATTCAGTTTGAAATGTTCAATAGGTAATTAGTGATGCAGAATTGAAGCCCAGAGCAGAGACTTGTTGTTGTTTGGTCATATCTGACTCTTCTTGGGGTTTTCTTTTCTTTATTTTTTTGGTGGGGCAATGAGGGTTAAGTGACTTGCCCAGGGTCACACAACTAGTGTCAAGTGACTGAGGCTGGATTTGAACTCAGGTCCTCCTGAATCCACGGCCAATGCTTTACCTACCGTGCCACCTAGCTGCCCCTTGGGGTTTTCTTGAGAAAGATGCTGGAGTATCATCCCTTCTCTAGCTTATTTTACAGGGTGACTCACTCAGCTAGTAAGTATCTGAGCCCAGAAAAGGAAACTTCCTGACTCTAGGCCCAGCACTTTGCACTGAACCACCTAGCTGCCCCAGAGCTAGAGCAGAGACTAAGATTGGATGAACTGATCTGTGAGCTATTTGCATAAGGTTGAGGTCTGAGGAGATCACCAAGAGAGAGTGCAGAGAGGGAAGAGACTTATGGGATGCCCATAGTTAGGAGATGTTGAACTACAAAGGAGAATGAGGAGAAAGAGAAGGAGAAATTGGACAAGTAGGTAAATAACCAAGAGAGACTAGTATGACAAAAGCCTGGGAAGGAGATGGTATCTGGGAGGAAAGGGTGACCAGCAATGTCAAATGCAGCAAGGATGAAGATTGGGAAAAACCTATTAGATCTGGCCATTAAGAGATTCCTGATAATTTTAGAAAGAGCAGTTTTAGTTGAATAATGAATTCAGAAGCCAGATGGTAAAGGGCTGAAGAATGAGGTGGGGGGGACAGCTAGGTGTTGCAGTGGATAAAACACCAGCCCTGGATTCAGGAAGACCTGAGTTCAAATGTAGCCTCAGACACTTGACACTTACTAGCTGTGTGAACCTGGGCAAGTCACTTAACCCTCATTGCAGCCAGTGTAGACAGTGTTTTTAAAAAGAGTTTTGCTAAGAAAGGAGAGACACAGAATGATAGCTTGTTGGGATGGTAAGGTCTAGGGAAGGTTTTAAGGATGGGGAGACTTATACATGTTTGAATGCAGGAGAGAAGAAACTAGTAGATAGGAAGAGAGTGAATATTAGAGAGGTTTCAATCTGCTGGAGAAGATAGAAGGAGATGGGACATAAAGAGGGGTTGACCTTGGCAAGGAAAAGGGCCACCTCATTGTCAGAGATTGGGGAAAAGGAGGATATTGTAAGATGATGTGAAGAGGTTTTGAGATGAGGAGAAAGGGAAAAGAGGAAACTCATGTTAAAAGACCTCCATTTTCTCAGTAAAGTCAGAGGCAAGATCCTCAGCTGAGAAAGGGGAGAAGTGGGTATGGAAGGCTTGAGTAGAGAAGAGAAGGTTTGGAAAAGCCTTTGTAGGGAGTACTATAAGGAATCAGTTAGAGAGGAATAAGGAAGTTGCCTTCCTGCAGTGAGAGCTCAGGTGTTGTTTAGCATGAGTTTATAACGTGCCCAGTCAACCCTGAGGTGTGATTTACTCCATCTCTATTCAGTGGTACCTGAATAGGAGCAGAGGAGATGAATGATGGGAATAATTTAAGACCGAGTTTTGGCAAGAGATGAATAGTGTGATAGGACAAGAGGACCAAGGAAAATGTAGTATTGGACTTGTTAACTACTAAATTAAGATTGGAGGGGGAAAGGGGCAGCTAGGTGGCGCAGTGGATAAAGCACCGGCCCTGAATTCAGGAATTCCTGAGTTCAAATCCGGCCTCAGACACTTGACACTTACTAGCTGTGTGACCCTGGGCAAGTCACTTAACCCCCATTGCCCCGCAAAAAACCAAAAAACCAAAACCAAAACCAAACCAAACAAAAAAAGATTGGAAGGGGAAGGAAGTGAAGTCAGAGAAGAGAAAGAGAAAGTACCGACGGGTCCAAGGAAGGAAGGCTTAATGAGAGAGAAGAATGGGTTTAGAAGGGGTGAGGCATGGGGAGAGATGTCTGATGGGAAGTTATGGTCAGGTAGAAGAATGTCTCTTAGAGGAGTTTTTATTAGGGAAGTAGAACACTTATGGGTAATGGTGACGTCCAGTGTGTGACCATCCCTATGTGTGCGTGACAAAGATGTAAAGCGCTTTGCAAAGCATTTAAGTGCTATGCAAATGTGAGTTATTATAGGACATGGTCCCTGTGATTAAGGAGCTTATAATCAGTTGGGGAGACATGCATGCATTAAAAATTAAACAGCAGTATAAGACAATAATACACGAGATGTCATGTGGCTGGGCATGATTAATTGCAGAGTGAGTGATATAGTTAATAAGCGCTGTGGGTTCAGAAAAGGGTAAGATCACTGTGAGTTGGAGTGGTCTCAGAAGACTTCATAGAGGGAGCAGGGGTAATACCCTAGGACCAGGCTCTGACATCTAGCTGTGTCCTGCCTAGGAGGGTGCATGGTTCTTTTTAAAAGGTAATAGGGCTTTTCTCACAACCAGGAAGGATACATGAGGTTTCCTGAGAGGAGACCTTGGTTTGGGTGTCTAATAGCTCCTTTCTTGGGAAGTTGTTGGATCATAACCTGATTAATTCACATCCTGGCTCCATTACTTACTGCCTTGTGACCTTGGGAAAATAATTTCCATTCCCCGGACCTTAGTTTTTTCATCTGTAAAGTGATGGGGTTAGACTAGATCAGGGCTTCTTAAACTTCTTCCACTGGCAACCTCTTTTCACTTGAGAAATTTTTACATGACCCCAAGTATATAGGTATATAAAATAGTTATACATAACCTTTTACTGTTGCCAAATTTCTCACAACCCCCACATTCAGCTATGCAACCTCATATGGGGTCTTGACCCACAGATTAAGAAGCTTTGGACTAGATGACCTTGAAGGTCATTTTGTGCTCTATACCTTATGATCCTGTGGTCCAAAGATGATCACATTCTCTAATTCCCACTCAAGACCAAACAGAAACATGTATTTTACATTGGAGGGGGAGGGACCCTTCTTAGACATCTGGTAAAAATTTCTGAGTAGACTAAAAGGTGAGGCCCAGGAGCCCCATTCCTTGGGACCTTTAAGGAAAGGCAGAGATGCAAATCTGCCTGGGCCCAGTGAAGTGTTACCCTGCGTGAAGGCAGGGGGATTGATCAGATGGCTCCCCCGAACCTGCTCTGTTCTGAGAATCCATTTGGTCCCAGCTCCACCTGCTCCTGGGCTCCCTCTGGCTCAGTGTGGAGTTGGGTGTGGAGCAATAAAATTTTGACTTCTGAATCAATTGATGGAGAGGGGTTCTCCAAACATTAGCTGGGGAAGGTAATTAAATTCTGATAAGGGAAGATGGAGAAGTGTGACAAGGTGGTGGCGGCACCGTGCCGACACGGGGCGGCTGAGCAATAAAATCACGTGCCATGTGCTGCTAAAAACCGACAGAGGCACAAAGGAAATTGGAGCAGTCAAATATTTCCCTCCTCGTTGAGTTCCATTTACATGTTTATAATAGAGGTTCTTAAGGCCCTAATGAGAAGGCTGCTCATTGCAGGGAAGAGGATGATTAAAGCTTTGCCTGACGAGATCATGGATGGGAACAAAGACCTGTTAATTACTACAAAAGGACTCCGACTTGCTGCTCCCCCAGATCAGCCCCAGTCTGAGAGCTCTGTCCTGCTTCCCTGGGAATATGGACGTATTGCACCCTGAGTCTTGCTGTTAGGGTCCCTTGACCTTTGACTTCCAGAGTCTCTTGGCCTCTGACACAGGCACAACTGGGAGTACAGGGAAGAGTTCAGATGGTGCCATCAGGGGACACTATCACAGACCTTGTAATGAAAAGCCATCACCAATAGCCATCTGGTCTTCTTTGTGCCTAAGACCTCGGGCATCTAATTCTGGACTGTCCACAAGGGACGGCAGGAAGGGAACACAAGCACAGGGAACTACATTCCCTCTAGCTGTGTTGTTGTGTCACGAAGAGGTCTCACCTGCTCTCTCTTCTCCAGAACATTTAACAGTACAGCATAATAGGTCAGACCAAACACTAGCCAAGAGGCCTGACTGTTCCCAGGCTTTCTCTGCTGCTGTTAGGGGAGCTTCACAATCACAGGGAAGCTGCTGCCCTTGTTAGGGTAATTGACAACAGCTGCTGCCTCCTCTTCTCTATAAGTCAACTGTCCTGCCTCCCTGATTGTGTCCAAAAAACGATCTCTGAAGGAGAGTGGACACTCCTCTCTAGCTCCAGAACTTAGAGGGGTTCAAGGGGCTGCTATTCTGCCTCCCTCTTTCTATAATGGTGGCTTTCCCCAGAGGCTCAAGTAAACTCAAGCAGGTTTGGCAGAAGCCTAGTTACTCAGATCTGATGACCTCCATAAAGGCATCATATATCTGGGCTTGACTTGCTTAAACTGCAGGCATAGAACTTAGGAGAAAATAAATTGCTTTTGGAACATTAGCCTTGCAAACTTCTGTGGGTCCAACCTTGTCTGTCCTGCCCATCCTTGATTTAGGTGAGAGGTTCCCCTATAGATGAATTTTCCTATTGTGGAAAGAACGACAGCTTCTATCCTCAGACCAGCCTGCTGAGCCTCCTGGGGATATAAACACCACACTCTGGGTTAGCACAGGCTCCTAGCACAGATATAGACCTCTAAAGTAACAATCAAATGTCACTGTGGGTCCATGGGTATTTCTCTGGGTCTTGCAGTTCAAGGAAAATGCCTCCTATTGGGACCCCAAGAAGAAACCTAGGGTAAGACTATGTGTCATCTGACTACAGAGGTAGAACCTATATTGAATTGCTTGCTTTCTCAATGTGGGGGGAGGGTAAGTGGGAGGAAGGGAGATAATCTGGAACCCAAAAGTTTTTAAAATGAATGTTAAAAATTATTTTTACATGCAATTGGGGGAAAATAAAATACTAAAAAAAGGACTAAGTAATCTTTCTGTCTCTGTCTCTGTATATACATATGTATCTACTTGGATATACTCACACACATTCTATATGATCTGTTTGGAGGGGGCACACAGTAAGTGTAAAAGCCAGGATTTGAATTCATTAGGTGTGTGTGTGTGTGTATGTGTGTGTGTGTGTGTGTGTGTGTGTTAGAGAGAGAGAGAGAAGAGAAGAGAAGAGAAGAGAAGAGAAGAGAAGAGAGAAGAAAATAAAAGAGAAGAGGAGGTAGAGAAGAAGAGAGAGGAGAGGAGAGGAGAGAAAAAAGAGAGAGGGCCAATGTTATTTGAATTGTGCTACTTAATGTCCTGGAATGTAGTCAGTGACTGGTACATACAGGAGACAAGAGGGTCCTTTTACCTTTTTAGGTATGAGAGAGGAACAAGACTGATTCCCTTGCTCTTCTAGACCATCTTTTGTTTGTTCCTGTGGAGCTTAGGAAGTTTATTAACTAGGGGGTCAAGGAGAGAAGAGAGACAATCAGAAGCTAGTGAAGTGACAGAGGCAAAGGAGACCAATCCATGTGTTCACAGAGCCTTAGGGAAATGTCTCAAACCCTGGTCGGCCTCTAGGGAGATGCACCTGAATGAAGACTGTTTTAGAGCCATGGGAACGCAGTGCCCAGTACCTGGGAAACAGACAAGTGTTATGTCAAGTTCTGACAAGGTGAGTTAGGGTGGAGGTTGATGAGTCATCCCTCATCCCTTCCAAGTCTGCTCAGTAGCATAATTTGGTGCTCTCCTTAGTGTGGAAATAACAGCATATGCAACACACACACACACACGTATCCTTGATCCTGCTTTTATTTGGTGAAACCCACAAGAATACATATTCCATGGCTGGCTGGTCTGGCTGGTCTCAGGGAGATGTGATTGCCTCTGGCCTTCATTACTTAGAGGGGCATTTCAGTTCCCTAGGAGACATATCTCCTGGGCTTGGTTATTGTGTTTGGTGCCATGTCTGTAAGCAGAGGTAGTATTGGTTTAATCGACTACCTCTATTATATATTCCCTATATAATAGAGGTGGTCTCTCTCTCTCTCTCTCTCTCTCTCTATATATATATATATATATATATATGTATATATATATGTATAGGGAATATATAATAGTGGTGGTATATCTATATATCTATATCTATATTACCCTTTGGGGTACTACTGTCCTTGGGCCCTGCTTTTCAAACTCTACTTTGGACTTTCCAGTGTTTTGCCAGTGAGAGGTGCTATCTCTTGTTCCCCACTTCTGAGTTTTGGAGATTTTTTGGCCTTTTCACTGGTCAGATGCTTGCTTGAAGGTGGTCCCTTAGTGTATGGGCTTTGCCTTTATAATCTTGGTAAAACATACAGGATTGGGGGGCACCTAGGTGGCACAGTGGATAAAGCACCATCCCTGGATTCAGGAGGACACGAGTTCAAATCTGGCCTCAGACACTTGACACTTACTAGCTGTGTGACCCTGGGCAAGTCAGTTAACCCTCATTGCCCTGCAAAACAAAACAAAAACAAAAATGCACAGGATGGGACCTTTTCAAGAATATCGCCAAGAAGCAAAGACTCATTTGACCTATGCATATTTTTTCTATTGCTTGGAGGAGGAGCTCTCAAATGGGAGTTTTGCTTTTGTGGCTTCATTAGACAACATAAAGGTCTCTTCAATTACAGGGGAGGACAGAGCGTTTATATGAACAAGTCTTATAGGAGTTCCTAATGGGGTTTCTTGAACATTGGTACTCACCTAGAGTTACAGGGAAGCTCTTAAAATTTTGTATGACTCAAGATCAATCTTTTTCCCCCCTCAATTCCCCCCCTTTTTGAGGGGCAATGAGGGTTAAGTGACTTTCCCAGGCTCACACAGCTAGTAAGTGTCAAGTGTCTGAGACCAGATTTGAACTCAGATCCTCCTGAATCCAGGGCTGGTGCTTTATCCACTGTGCCACCTAGCTGCCCCCTCAGGATCAATCTTAACAGTCTCCATTTGGGCCCTAAGCAGTCGTTGATTCATACCAAGCAAGGATTTCCTGGAATCTTTCCTAGGGATGCAGGTAGGGATGCTGGGAAGGACACCGACACCAAAATAGAATACCCCCTCAGTCAGTGGAGCATTTGCCTTGGTCTTTCAGGTTTATCTGAACCACATTCAGATTTATCTGGACCCACACTCTAAACATGACTGTAACTGGAATTTTAATCTTAATTTGAACTTTTATTTTTATAGACTCTGAATCCTAGTCTCAGTTTCCTGATTTAGTGGAAAGAGAAAAGGACTTGAAAGGACTCTTGGATTTGAGTCCTGGACCTAACACTGATTAGCTGGCTATAGGCAAGTCATTTAACTGGCCCTCAGTTTTTCAGTCTGTTAAATGGGGATGTTTTTTACTACTTATCTCAAAGGGCCATTGTAAGGAAACAGCTTTAAAGCTTTATGGAAATGGGAGCTATTATTTTATTTGTACCAGGGCTATTTAGTAGAGAATGACAGGTGATGGATGATCTTTTGAAAGTATTTCTGTTGGGTTTTTGTTGTTGTTGTTGTTTATTTGTGGCTTACTGGCAGCCAATGCATTATGGGAAGAATCCAGCTGGGGAGCTATCTCCCTGTCCTCTACCCCCCACCAATTGTGGTCAAAGAGAATGGAGTTGCAGGTGAGATAAAAAGGGGACTAGTCTCCTGCAACCCTTCAGTGTGTCCTCTTGACCCAAAGAAAGAAGCATCAAGGGGAGCACATTATCTCCAGGACTGGTTGAAGTTTATAGTCCTATCAAACTCTTTCTTCTCCTGTCTTCCTTTCTTCATAACATTCCAGCAATGTCACCCACTCTCTCCTATTTCTCTTTAGTCACAGAAGAGCTAGTCCTCTCCTCCCTAAGGTTAATCCCTCTATCTGTGCCCTTGATTCTGTTCTCCAGGACTTGGAAATCACCCCCTGAATTCTGGCTTCCAGCCCTCATCACTCCACTGAAACTGCTTTCAAAGAGGTCACCAATGACGCTTAATGTGAAAATCCAGTGGCCTCTTCTCAGTCTTCATCTCCCTTGATATATCTATAGAGTTTGACACTGTTGTCTGCCCTCTCTCACCAGAGTTTTCTTTTTTTCTTGGCTTCAAAGACACTTCACTTCCTTGCTCTGACCAGGGAGCCCCTAATTTTTCTGCCTCCTTTGCTGATTCTTCCTTTTTTTAGCTTCTTAATGTGAGTGCTTTTCAAAGGTCCACCTTTGGACCTCTTATTTATACCCTTTCTCTTGAGACATTCTCATCTATTCCCATGGCTTTGATTAATTACCATTTCTATAAAGATGACTCTCAAATCAATAGCTTCATGGTTGACCACTTTTTCTGAGCTTCAACACCTCCAGATGCCTCCAGGATGTTTCTATTGGGATGTTACCCAAGGACTGAAAACTTAACATGTAGAAAGCCAAGCTCCTCTTTCCAGGGAATGTCCACACTCTACTTTTTTTCTGACCATACCTGGGATTTAATTGGTATGCAGATCTCCTGGGGAGCCACTTCCTCTGACTCAGGATTTTTAACTTGGGGTCCACAGACTTCTTGGATCCATGAATAGATTTCAGGAGGTTCATCAAATTGGATGAGAAAAAAAATCTTTATTTTCACTAACCTCTAATTGAAATTTAGCATTTCCTTCAATTATCTAGAAAACATTCTGAGAAGGGGTTCATATTCACCAGACTCCCAAGGGGGTCCATGGTTAAGAACCCCTGTAAATAAGAATGTGCTCTCAACTTATAGTCTTAAAGAGTTGCCTGAAGCAAGGGCAGGTCAATGGACTTACCCAAGGTCACACTTATCTGTATGTGTCAGAGATTTCTACCTCTGAACTGAACCCAGGTTTTCTTGGTTTTAAGCTTAGCTTTCTAGAAGAATTTCTGGGGCAGAGCCAAGATGGTGGAGGAAAGGCAGTAAGCTCTCAGAACTAAGGCTACCTAGTCATGCTACCACTATTGAATTCTCACCCAACTCAGGTACTGCCTCTTTAATGAAAACATACCTGATCCCCTTCTTGTTGGTAATGATATATCCCTGAAATATCTCATAGCACTTTGCCATTTTCTAATGTATGATATTTATATTGTATCTACATATATTGTTTATATATACATCTACATAATATTTTTATTTTAGCTGTTTTGGTATTATCCCTCTTCTATTCTGTAAGCATCCTGAAGTCAAGGACCATGTCTGACAATGTTTGAAAATATGAATGTTTCCTCCAGTAATCAGCATAGTGCTTTACACATAGTAGGCACTTAATCATTGTTATTTTTGTAAAACTCCATCAGACTTATTCAATAACCTTGGCCTGGTCTTCTCTGAGCCTCACTTTCTCTATCTGTAATATTAGGAGAATAACCCTTTCCCCATCTTCCTCATATGGGGATGTTGAGGGCCAAATAGAGAACCAATATGAAGAGATGTAAAGACATATTAAACTCTTAGAAAGAAAGGCTTGATAGAAATTCATTCAATCTCTAGATTATCTGCTTTGTGGCTATTAATCCCCGACTGATTTCCTGCAGCTGTTCAGCTGGGGTTTAGCTTCCTGCCCTCACTGTCAGTTGGTACAGCCAAGGGATTAGCAATTCACTCAGCCAAAGTTTACCAGGAAGAAAAATTGGGAAAATACATCCCAGGCTCTCAAAGTTACATAGCTGGGTTATTTGCTGCTTCAGCTAAACTGCTTCTCTTCATTGGTGTTTATCTGACTCCTCTTCTTCTATATATTTTCCATCCATTGTGTACCCAAGTCACGTCTGTACCTCTGTATGGGGAAGAGAATTGAGGAAGAACACACACACACACACACACACACACACACACAGACACACAGACCCAACATACACAATGGAGAGATATGAAGGCGTGCCTGATATCATGATGCTTATGACGGGTCCACGATTCTATTTATTTATTGCAGGGCAATGAGGGTTAAATGACTTGCTCAGGGTCTCACAACTAGTAAGTGTCAAATGTCTGAGGTCAGATTTGAACTCAGGTCCTCCTGAATCCAAGGCTGGTGCTTTATCCACTGCACCACCTAGCTGCCCCCTGGGTCCATGATTGTTATGGATATGGCAATGCATGACTGATAAGAACTGATGAGGGGGATATAAGATGGAACTTCCTAGAAGATTGAACTTTGTGAAGGTTTTTGAAGACAGGGAAGCGGTTTTATTGGAGAGACTTAGGGAATAACTCCTGTCAATGCTCAGAAGCTCTGCTTAGACAGGAATATTGTGATCTGTTTTGGTGACCACACATTGGGAAAGTCATTGACAAACTGGAACATATCCAGTTGAGGGCAAAAAGAATGATGAGGGGCCTAGAGATGGTGCCAGCTAGGGATATGTTCAAGGAATTGAGGGTTCTTTGACTGGAGAAGATCAGGCTTATAAGAAATGGGAGTTCTAGGGAGACAAATTTTAGCACAACTTGTAGAAGAGCTTCCAAATAGAGGTATCCAAAAGAGAATTGAACTGGGAATGGATGGTAGAACTGAGTATGGATCCCCCATTCCTAGAGGCCTTGAAGCAGAAATTGGATAGCTATTTTCTAGGGAAGTTGTGGAGAAGTTTCATGTTTCAGTTTGGGCTTGGACTACATAACATTTGAAGTCCTTTCCAACTCAGAGATTCAATACTGTGTGAAAGTAAACAAACTGTATGCTAGGGACAGTGACTTTAGCAGGGAGAAGAACAGGTCTTGGGGAAGGCTTAGGAATGAATTTTGTGAGATAGGAAAAGAACTGGAAAGGCAGGTGGAAGATGCTTGAAGCCCAAGACTGAGGAGCATGGATTTGATATGACAGACAAATAACATAGATCAGTAGTGGCTTAGTCTGGAGTCTAAGGGGAGAATGTTTGGAGGGGGCCAGAGAACTAGAAAATGGGAAAATGCTGGAGTAAATGAGAGAACTTACCAACAGGGGAATTAACCTGATTAGTAAGAGCAGATTCCTTCCTCTTGGGTTCCTTCCTGGGTGTGCCTCCTGCAGGTGGCCATTAGGAAGTGGAGGCACATGGAATGATCTGAGTCATACACTAGGCTGAGTTGGGCTTGGGACTTCTGGGTTCTGATCCATCCAACCTTTCCTTTTTCTGTCATGTATGTTTTTCCTTCTTTTCCTGGCCAGGTTGAGGGTAACTGACAGGCCTCAATGCATTGGTGAGGTAGAGGGATGTCTATTCCAAGCATGTGAAGACTTCCCCAAGTGGAAATGGCAAATGAGAACACTTTTTTCAATGGCAGCTGAAGCAGGTGGTGTGGAGAGCTTAGAGCTTGGTCAGACATGGAAGATACCAAGGTTTACCATTGCATTCCAGGCCTGACTTTGGTTCTGCCACCGGACTTTGATGACTTTGGAAAAGTGAAGCTGATGACTGCCACTCTGCTTCACTGAAATGCAGTTCACATGCAAATCAAGACACCACCCCACCACATTCACAGCCCAAGGCCTCATCACCTTATATACGTTGATGATAGTAATGGCTTCTTCATTGGCATTAGGTTTCCCCCAGTCTTATAGGATCATAGATTTAGATCTGGATAGGACCTTAGAAAACCATCAAGTTCCACTCACTCCCCATTTTACAGATGAGAAAAAAAAAGCCCAGAGAAGTTGTGTGATTTTTCCAAGGTCACACAGGTGGGAGGTAGCAGAGCTAAGATTTGAATCTGGGTCCATTGGCTCCAAATTCAATACACCTTTCTGGCGTATAATGTCTGTAACAGCACTTAGTGGTCATAAAAGTTCTACATTAATCTCAACTTCTTGATCATCATCATCCCATTAGTATTGCTCATGGATTGAGAGTCAATGAGCCTCAGAATCCCACCTGCTACCCATCACTACCCATCACTCCCCTACTACTCACCTCATTTCCCAGTCTTTGTGGTAGATTGTCTTGGGAGGGGATAAATGGAGGGAACTCAGGCATCCCTATAGAAGGGAAAACCCAGCCACCCATACCTTAAGGCTGAAATGTCTTGCTCTCTTGCTTTCCAAGGAAATAAGCATTTGAATTTCTTGGTAGACAGAACTGCAATATTCTAGTTTAATCTGCATGGAGCAATTAGAGAGAGGGAATGGGTTGGGAGAAGACAGCTGCATATTTTCTGCTGGCTTTGAATGTCCTGAATAGGTTGGGTGACAGAGTCAGTGACAGCTACATCTTAATGAGGGATGGATGCCCCATGTTCTCTGAAAGGCAATGGAGGAGACAGGGACTCCTTAGTCAGGGTGGAAAAGGGAGAATGGCAGCCTTCAGAGAGACAGAGGAGTGGGCCAGTGTGCACATGATGAGTGGGATTTAAATGACTCCTTCCTTCACACAAAACTCCTTTTTTCTTCCAAGGATGAGAGAATAGAGCTTCCTTGGGCATGTTAGAGCCACAGCTTCTGGGTTTCTGTGTCTATTTATGAGGACATATCTGAAACTCCATCTCTTCCTCCTATTCTCATTTTCCAGAAAGCTTACATGAAAATCTTGCTTTGTTTCTTACCTACCTGTATGACCTTGGGCAAGTCACTCTACTTGCTGGAGTCTCAGTTTTCTGATCTGTAAAATGAAGGTTTTATGCTATATGGCTCCTGAGATCCATGTGTCCTGGATCCAACTTGGAGACTATTGGCTATGACTGGGCTGTATTTACAAAGGGCTCTCTCCCTAAGCTTGGATTTCTAACCCCTATCCTAGAAGACAATAGAACTGCTTGGTATCAAAGCTCAGATTTGCCCAGCTTTCACCAGTGTTTTTTTCAGGGCAATGAGGGTTAAGTAATTTGCCCAAGGTCATACTCATACAGCTAGTGTCAAGTGTCTGAGGCTGGATTTGAACTTGGGTCCTTCTGAATTCAGGACTGGTGCTTTTTCCACTGTACCACCTAGCTGCCCTCTCACCAGCTTTTTTACTCTTATCTACACCACCCAAATTTCTCTCCCCATTCCATGTCAACCTTTAGGCTGGGGGTAGGGGAATGACAGTTTCAAAATGGCCTGTAATTGAAAGCTCAAGAGAAATCCCTCAACATATTAGCAGCACCAACTTCCACTACAATGGGAGTTCAGCCTCTAAGATGAATGGGGACAGGGAAGAATCCCTGCTTAGAGACAAGTTTTTGATGGAGGCTAACTATAGGATAGTTAACTATAGCATATACCCCTATGGAAACTGCTAGCTTTGCACATACTCAATATATCTAGTCATTGGACTGTGAAATGAGGTTCATCTCCACTTGAACTTAATCTCTAATGTTGTATGAACTTGGACAAGTCACTTGATTTCTCTAGGCCTCAGTTTCCTCTTCTGTGAAATGAGGAGGTGGGACTTGTTTAGTTGTTTCAGGTGTGTTTGACTTTTCACCACCCTATTTAGGGTTCTCTTGGCAAAGACACTGGAGCAGTTTACCAATTCTTTCTCCAGCTCATTTTACAGATGAGCAACTGAAGCAAAGAGGATTAAGTGACTTGCTCAGGGTCACACAGCTGATAAGTGTCTGAGGCCAGATTTGAACTCAGTAAGATGAGTCTTCCTGACTCCAGGCTCAGTGCTCTATCCACTGTGCCACCTCGCTCTCCCTATATGTCCTCTAACGTTCCTTTCAGTTCTTAAACCTATGACTCTATTACGGGAAAATGGAGGCATTGTAATATTTGCTTTCCCTTAATAGGGTTTAATCTGAAAGGCATTTAACCTAGAGACTGGTTAGTTCCTCTTAGGTACTATGTAATTCAAATACTGCATTACATTTCGTGAGCACACCGTAAGTCACACAGTGATTTTTCTTAGGAGGAATAAACTTTGTTTTTTTCTCCTCCTGGGAATGGGGAAAGGTTGGCAGAGAGGCTCTTGGATTAGAGTCCTAGAGGATCACTGCTCTGCTACTTATTGCCGGGGTGACTTTTGACAAGTTAACCTTTCTGGACCTCATTTTCCTCATCTGTAAAATGAAGAGACTGATCTCTAAAGTACCTTTGAGTAGTAAATATTATCTTATAATTTTTAAATGAATTCTCTCTCTCTCTGTCTCTCTCCCCCCTCTCTCCTCTCTCCTCTCTCTCTCATATCTGTCTGTATGTCTCTCTCTCTCCTCTCCTCTCCTCTCCTCTCCTCTCCTCTCCTCTCCTCTCCTCTCCTCTCCTCTCCTCTCCTCTCCTCTCCTCTCCTCTCCTCTCTCTCCTTTCCCCTCTCTCTTCTTTCTATCCCTCTCTTTCTTTCTCTTTCCTTTCCTCCCTGTTTCTCCCCTCTTTTTCTCAGCAAGGTAGAAAACCTTACCCAATAATGAGAAAATAATGAGGATGGCTATGGGCTCACATTCCCTTTAATACTTCTAAATTATGGTGTGTTTAACCATCACCACTCCCTTCCCACTTCAAGATTTCTATGTTCCTTTCAACAAATGATCTTATGGGGAGTTTAAGGTTGGCTAGGAAGTACTGGATTTTGAACTCCTGGTCTCCTGAATCCAAGTTTTCTGTTCATCCCACTATAGCACACTGAGCGAACCAGGGCTAGGAGAATTTACTGTATCTTTGCATCAATGCACTGTAGAAAGGCTGCTCTGTGTGGAGGCAGGAGATATGAGTTCCAATCCTGTTTCTGATACTAATTATCCTAAGATATGGGAAAGTGACCTCAAAGTGAGCCCCTCTTTTCCTCAGATGTATGATAGGGACAACAGCAGTTCTATTCTCTCCCTCAAAGGGCAGTAGCTGGATTTTTCTCACAGCAGTGAAAAAGTGGTTTCTAAAACTTAGAGCATTATAGAAATGTGGGTTGTTTTTATTACGTATAATCACTGCTTAGAGATTCTAAGCTAGTGATGTGACACATGAAATCTCTTTTTTAAGCGGGGGAAGGGAACATATGTGCCTTCTGGAATATAGGCAGCAGCTCAGAGCTTTGTCCCACTGGACACCTACATGCCAGGATCCTTCCTCTCACAGACCTGGCTGGGTTGGGTGTTCTAGCACCATGGACAGGACCCTCAGCCTTTTTCCACAGTTGGAGTGGAGCATTCAATCCTGATTAGCTCCAGCGAACTCCCTCGTAACCTTTTCATTAGGAAATTATGTTTAATAGAAATTGTTCTGACATCTCTCAGTGGCGTTTCCCTGCAATTCATTACCGCTGGGGAGGTGGGGGAAGGAGGAGGTTAGAGGGAGTCTCTAGACACATTTCCTTTCTAGGTGCATTCCTCTCCTCATCCAACCACCCCTGGAGTTGGGCTGCCAGCTAGTGTGGGCAGAAAAGTGAATAAGGACAGAGGTAAGACCTTCTCCCTGCTTCCATTGCCACAGCTGCTTAGGGGCCCAGGGTGGAGTCAGTGAGAAGCAGGCCAGCTGTTGGAGTTGGTACACATCTGGATAGGGACTGGGTTCTCTCTCTGGGGGCTCCTTCCCTGGGTTGGAGCTGGTACTTCCCAGCTGTTGGCAATAATATGAATCCCTCACACTTTCTCAGCACTTATTAATAGAATCTTGGAATTGTGAATAACATGAGAAGACATGTAGACCAATTTCATACTGCATGATAGTTCTGAAATCACATTTTGTTAGAGGGTCATCTAACCTGAACTTGAACCCTAACTAACTACTTCACATGGGAGCCTCCTAACAGAGTAGCAGAATCACATAATTTCAGGGCTGCAAAGGATTTCACAGGCCTTCTAGTCCAAACTCTCCCTGAATTGGAATCTCTTTGGTGACACCCCCAACAAGTGCTCATCCAGTCTCTGCTCGAAGACTTCTAGTGATGGAGGACACATTCTGGAGATTTTTTCACATTTATTCTCCTATTTTCCCTTTGAACTATTTCTGTGAAGTAAGGAAGAGCAGGGAAGGATGTCCCGAATGAATTGATGTGACCTGCTCAGATATCCTTTTTCTTTTAAACCATGTTCTTCACCTTCTTTCTAAAAAAACCTACTCAAGACTTTCTCCAGAAAGGCTACCCAGATTAAGCTCTCCTTGACCTGGTTCACTCAATGTAGCTTTGAGCTATTATTCCCTTCCCCCTCACATATTTAAATCCACAACACCATAGAGCTTACACTTGTTTCATAACTTTGAGAAGGTGGTAGGTTCTACTTCTTTCATTGAGCTAAAAATGTCTTTAGGGCTCATTGTTCCTTTGGATTTTCACTGATATTTCTTGGACTGCATGGGTAAGGTCTATCGTTAGGGGACACTCAGTTTAGGAATCTGAAGATTTATGGCCATCCAGAGACTGATCTATCCCTAGCTTGCCTTTAAGCAAGAAAACTTCTCCTTCTGAGCAGGCAGATAGAGGGGTCTCTCTTTTTGTCTTGGGTAAGTCATTTAACCACTCCAGGTCTCAGCTTCTTCACCTATAAAATGAGAAGGCTGGACAAAATTATCTCAGAAAAGTCTGTTTCTGATTTGCTAGACTATGTTTCAATGATCTCTTGGCCCAGATAATGAAGTTGTCCTTCTGTGTGTTAAGCCTCCTGTTGTTGCTTTAGTTCTTTAAAGTAAACCCATTCTCCACACCCTGCCTGCCCCAGAGTGGGGATCAAGCAGTCAATAAGGAGGAACAAGAATATCCCTGGAGGCCCAAACACATCAACTCATAGAGTGCTTTGAGATCTTTCGAATTGGTCATGATGGCTGCCTTAGCATTCTTCCACTGACCCAATAGCTGTTGAGACCCCCTGCCCCTTTTTCATTTTCACCACCCTGTATCTGAAATTAGCAGCAACCTAATCTCTTCCTGCCATATCACTCAATGGTGTAATTGTGCAGAAAAAAAATGTATTAAAATGCAAAACACTCAGATGTACTTCTTTATGTTAAATCCCTTCTTCGCTCTATCTCCCTTTTAATTTTACAAGGTTTTTTTTTTTCTCTTCTCTCCCCCTTTCATAAAAGGGAGAGCCAGGCACGCAGGGAATCATTTCGACTCCCCTATAAATCTCCAAAATGAATACTTAAATTCAAGGAAAAAAATACATTCTTACACCTTTAATTTCCTTGCTATGAAGTGTAATGAAAAAGCCTGATTATTTTTAATTCTTCCCTTTAATAATTCAGCGGCAGAGTGATTTAAGACGAAGGATCATAATTACCTTTTTGCTTCTCTGGCAAATGGAGTTTTAATAGAAA